>NC_065517.1:15823414-15945381 GCF_006386435.1 Epinephelus moara
CAGTCACCAGATCTCAATCCAATAGAGCACCTTTGGGATGTGGTGGAACGGGAGATTCACATCATGGATGTGCAGCCAACAAATCTGCAGCAACTGCGTGATCTCTGAGGAATATTTCCAGCATCTTGTTGAATTTATGTCACAAAGAATTCAGTCAGTTCTGAAGGCAAAAGGGGGTTCAACCTGGTACTAGCAAGGTGTACCTGATACCGGTGCTTTCACTCACTGGGACAATGAACAAAACAGAATCTCAAGGATAAGAAAATGGTGGCCACTGGTGAAAAATCTTTTCAACACGCCGTGTCCCTTTGACAGTACAGCATAATCAGGACCTGTCATCATTGACACAAGTGAACACATTATCGATCAGCAGCACAGCTACATCATCACAATGTAGCATTATCAGGGGAAAAAGCAGGTGCATTCCCTGGATGTCGATCGTGAGTTTACTGCACCCTGTCAGATTTTAATGTGTCAGAGATGCAGGACACATACCCAACAACATCACTGATACTTGATGCATTTTCATCACCACATCCATTTCCTCAAGTACAAAATGCTCTCCTTTTGGGTGGCCATAGAACTACTACAATATTTCCTATATTACAAAAGTTTGCGATCTCATTATGCTCTTGTAATTCAGCACATCAGCCTCTGATAGCGATCTATCATATTATAATATAGACACAGAAAACAGTAATTTTCTTTTCCGTTAATTTCATTCACAGCAGTCACGTAAAACATGATTTCCTGTTAATCCCGTAAACATTAACGGGAGGTCTTTGGAAGATACGATGCAAATCTTAAGGTTTCATGAAATACTACTGCTTGACTCATCACTACATTACAGCAGTCAGTCGGTGAGAGTAGCAAAAACATGTTTGCAAGAGAAAATGCTGGAATATTTCTTTAAGCAGCTGCTACAGGTTCTTCACTCGTCAAAATAGCAAAAACGTAACAGTAACTGTCGAGTTGAGAGGAGATATGACAAGACGTATGATCAGGGGTAGTTGTCTTACCTATACCCCCTTTAATCTTTACTTAAAGTACAGCTACAAGTGCATGGATAGGTTAAAGAGCCGAGCAAAACTGCAACAACTCATTAACAGCATGTTCAAACAGTAAAAGAAACGATGAAGCAACAAAGAAAAAGCAGAGAGGAGCATGCTTTTAATTTCACCAAGAGTTCAAACTGATCAAGTTCTTCTGTAAGTTGTTACGTGGTTGTTGATTCTGTAGCTCCGGGGTTGTTTACCAGGCCTGTCTGTGTTTATGCTATCCTGAATTTAATCTCTCCCTCTATATCCACCCCCTCTCTCTATGTGGGGATGTAAGAAACTGTGTACACCTCTGTAAAAAATATATTACTGCATCTCACTAAACCCTATCTCTGAGCCCAGACAGCCACTACTGCTGCTGGTTCACACAAGCCAATGCATGGGTACAGACACACACACACACACAGCCTTTTATGGGATGAAATAAGTGCGCATTAAACATTCACTATGATCAACTCGGCAAAAACAAGCATTAAAAAATAAAGCTTCTTGCGTCATGTAAATCATTCTTCCCAGATACCATGAGGATATATGTATTTCAGAGACGGAGAAAAAAGGTGGATGGAGAATGAAAGGTTTGACATATTAAACATCATGAAATAAAAACGACATTTTGAAATGTGCCATACCCCGGGGCTGCATCTATATTAGAGAGAAGACGTTGGGAGCCTCTACGCACCATTACACCACTTAGACAGAAACACAGCTGAAAGGCTTGGAACAAGTCTTACGTGAAAACATATGGAAACAGGAGACACAGGTGCTAATCAAATTACACAGGGCGGGTTTTAGGGTTGGGTGCAGCGTGGGGGAGGGTCAAGATTACGTAACACTTAATAGTCAGGATCAACAAATGCAAAAACAACTTTTCGAGCAGTTTCACTGTCCAATGTCGGAATAAAATCATGAGAGTTTTACCTCAGCTAGTGTACACTCCCGTGATCTTGATCGTTTGGTGTAAGGTGGTCATAAAACTCAGCCCGAGCTGTCTCCGTTCTTCAGCAAAATCAAATGTGTAATATTATTGTAGGTTCTTCTGGTCTAGGCTCATGCAAGTGCTGAAGAACAGCTGTGCTCTCTCAGCACCAAACAAAAAGCGTCAAACTGGGTAAACAGTAAACACGGCGAAGACTCCCGGGAGGCAAGAAGGTGAATAAGTCTCAGTTCTCTTGGACTGTGGCAAAGGAGGAAAACTGGGGGGAGTTGGGGAGTAGTTGGTGCCTAATTTGACATGTATGTGATCCACCAACCAGCACTTGTTTTAGTGGGACATCTAAATTTTGGGAACAGTGCACCTTTCATTCCCGCTCCATTCCCTTTTCCTTCCAACTAAGTGCAGCTACCCAACGGAGGCTGGTGACAAGATGAGGAGACAAAATCCAAAATGTAAAGTTTGTGCACAAATACAGTATATCTTTATGGATTATACTGATGCCGAACTGACAATAATGCTGTCAACATATGACACCTTTTATTTTGCGTTTCTAGAGTTACGTGTTTTTGCAACACGTAAGGAATCATTAACTCTTTCCCCACCATTGACGAGATTTTCCAGCAACTTATGCTTTTTGTCCTAAATGTTGTTTTTTTTCTATGAAAATGCACAAATTCAAGTGTTAATAAAAAAGAAATGGAATAAGATAGAATAAAATGTTTTTTTGTGTTTAAAAACAGAGGGTCTCTTCTTTTGTTTCATATATATACTGTTTAGATATTCATCGAACAAATTATTTTGTGGGTCTTGAAAGATTCGTGAATATGATCAAAAATGCTGGTGGTGGCTGGCAACTTAAAAATAATACTCTGGCAGGGAAAGTGTTAATATGTCAAATTTCTTTAGGGGAGTTTGTAGTGATATTTTCCACCAGGAGCAGGATGGGAAATAATCTTAAAACCAATCCAGCCGTAGTGTTGCAAATAGTGACCCTGCCACATCCCCAGTGCTTATGAAATCTTGTAGTGTGTGACTAAAAACTCACAGTCTTTCGATGTTGGACTTTAGTCTTTAAGAAGTCTTTTCAAAGTCTTCTAGTGTATAGTGTGCTTACCACTCACAATAGACATGTTGGCTTATCACAGTACAAACAGCACAGGTGTAGCTCACAGCATTAATGAAGGCTCTGTTTTATTAAATCACAGTGAAACAACATTCACAGCTACCGGGCACACCTCAGATGGACTGCATCCAGTGTCAGTGATACGACTTGCACCTGTTTTTGAAAGCTCAAACTGTCCGCCATTAGATCGGTCTTTTTCCAGGCACAGCACAAAAGCAGTTCCGGGCACATTTTATCCCACCTGTGTGTGTGTGTGTGTGTGTGTGTGTGTGTGTGTGTGTGTGTGTGTGTGTGTGCAGTGTTAACTAAAGTATGGCATGCAAATGAGTCCAGGTACAAATAATTAGAATTACAAATGCGCAAGTATAATGGCCAGTAACCCAGGTGCAGCAATTTCCTCAGCGAGCTGTGGTTTAATGACGGGGAAATGAAGGAGCAAATTTCTCTCCAGCGTGGGACGGCAACTGAAACACGATTTCGCAGGAGCGAAGAAGCGTGACACAAGGAGGCCTGCCACAAACAAAGGACCTTGAAAGCTATAAAAGGTGGCTTTAGAGGCAGAGAAGTGAGCAGTGAGGAATTGAACAAACAACTCTCTGTGTACTGAGTAATTAGACATTTGTTTCTAAAGTGGTGAAGGATCATTTTGTATTGTTTTACTCATTCACCATCAATCATGCATACTTTATATCACTGATGATCATTTCTCAAACCATGCCGTAGTGTTTCCAATTTTGTAATGTGTCTTCTTGCCTCCCAGGCAGCCATTTGTTTCCACACTGGTATGAAAATCAATTTGCATCAATTACTTGAGCGATGTAATTCATCACAGTGAACATGATGCGTGCGACTGTTATTCTCATCAAAGTTCCACCATTATTGCGTGGAAATGCTATTGTGAGTGATTTGAAAAGCCTGAAATGTGCTACTATTCAACTTCAAAACAACAATAAAGCAATAGTTTTTTAAATCTCTACCACAGACTGTATCAAAGATGGGAGCCACGACAGCTCCCCAAAAGTAAAGCCAAAACATCTTAATCGCCCCCTGGTGGCTGGCTGCAGCACAGGTCATTAACCCTGCCTTCTCCATGGTAGCAGATGGGACATGGGCCAAACTAATAAACCAAGTACATGTTCTGTCATCATGCTGATGTATGTTCTATTGTTCATTATTCTGACTAGTTTTAATTTGTTATTTCATGACAAAAACAGCTGTCATTTAGTATGTTTACATGCACATTAAATTGGTCTAATTGTCCAGTATACAATCACGGGAGGGAAACCAGTTCATTGACTGAAGTATCCGCTATGATAGGTGGCGATATGCCCCCTTTAAGCCTGTTAGTATTGGACCTTTCTCTGATTGACCTTTTACATCATAGCCAAAACCATCGTCAAATTAGTTCGCTACGGTTAGCTAGCAGCAAACTGGTGAAACATGAACATGAACTGTGTCTCCTTGTCCTTCCAAAAATGCACTGCTCCAGATACATTTCGCCATGTTGTTAGTGGTTTCTTCTGTTCTGCATGTAATGCTATTCAACTTCCGGGTCAAAGCCTGGGGCGAAAACTGTGGAGCATGTGCAAAGCGCCTTGGCCAGTTTGGGTCCATCTTTAGTTGGACTGACACAATAAATCTATTTTCTCTAATGTCATGTGAACATACTGACTGAGTTGCGATTGAGTCCCATGGGACCTCAATACCCCGGCTCTACCCCCAGTGCACTACTGAACAGAATCCGACTCCAAATGACCACCCTGTTATCATTACCAGGGGGTCAAATACCACCGCTCTGTCACACTACCCAGCGTGTGATATTGACACCAAAGGCACCCTTTAGCGTCTTTATGAGACGCTCCAACTTTCATCTACCTCCAATGTAAATCCATCCCTGGCAATACTTGACTATAAGTGTGAGAAAGTCTATGTGGGCCAGGAGCGACGGGAGGTTGAACAAAACTAGTCTTTCATCCAGGAGACCACAAACAGTGTCCCAATTGAAACCTAAAGTCAATGTTCTTTTGTATTGTTACATCACTTATGTACCTACGTTCCTGGTGAAACTAAAAGGTGGAGTCGTTTTAACGTAACGTTACACATTATTACATAATTTTTTTTTCAACCTGATCGAGTAGTTTGTTGCCTAGACCTAACTACGACTGTTTCACCACATTAACCATGTTTACAATGTGTTTCAGCTGTGTGTCACATAGATACAGTTATGGGTGCCCTATGCGTCGTTATGAGACGCAGAGAGACGTGACAATGCATTGGAATTCCACAACCTGGGAATGAGAACGGGCTGAAATGATGTCACCCGCACAAAATGGCAGCAACCATATTACTAATATTTTGGCTTCATTTTTGTACACTGGGAAGTGAAGACGCCCCATCTACATCCTTATAGTCTATGGTCTCTGCTTGTTGACTTATCATATAAAAAATTTTGAAAACAAGGGATGTACCATAAGTGGGCAGTATTTACATTTTTTAAAACACTGTCAGTGCTTTATATACTTCATTGCAACTGGCCTGGACAAAAATATGTAGATCTAAATTTAAATAATCAACAGAGCCAATGCACTACCTCTAAACTAGTACCCTAAGCTTAGAACAACATTGCATTGCAAACTTTGAAAAGTTCAAAAGATTTTTCTGCCAAACTTCCAATACAAATGTGATTTCTCAGGAAATGACAGAAATACATTTTGAATTCTATAAGTGCTTTTATTTATTTTCACAGACACCACCATCACAGAGCAAAGAAGTTGGGTGGGGAAATTGAACTAGAGATATTAAAGCCAAAATCCACAGTCGGAGCGGCCAAAACTCCATCACCAAAACTGTGATTGGTGGTTGATTGTACCTGATCTACATTTCAATCTTGGATCATGGATGAGGCCTTAAAATAAGAAGTGAGCTGCCCAGGTTTGGCTACAGGCTTGAAAATGACATCACTTAGTCTCTGTGGAAACAGAATGGAAAAAACATCGAGCTGTCAACCATGCCCTGAACTGATTCGTTGCAAAAATACTTCCCTTTTAATTGTTGCATAGAAATTGCAGTAAATATTGAGACATTAGACAGTATTGTTATGTTCGGCTTCATAACAGTACTTAACACAAAAGCTAATGCAATTAACCCCAAGGACAAGTGAGCTGTGTCTCTCAGATCAACCTGTTACTCCCAGTGTGCAGAAGACAAGGTTTTTCTTGCCACAGTTCTTTTTGTGCTGGTAACTATCTTTAAAAGATACAGCCTGCAGAAGCCCTGACACAAAAGTTGCTTTTTGACCCATGTTGTTTTGGAACAGCGCTCACCACCTAACCGTTTTTCCACCTTGTCTCCTCACATGTTCTCACTGCTCAGAGACGGAGGACAATATCCATCTCTCCGCCTAGGGACCAGTTCTTCAGGGATCAGTGAGGGATTTCCTAAGCGGTTTAGTATTTCAACAACCATATATGGGTCAGTATTGTACTGCTGGAAAAAGGATGGAGCCTCCGCACAGTCTCTGCTGACAGAGAAGTGGGTTTAATACTTTGTTTCCATGATGGCTAGCTGCAGCTGTTCATGCAGCTCTATGTGAAACTTTCAAACACTTGAGAGCAATCGTAACATAGAGTTTGCTAAGAACAAGCTCCATGTCATGCTCATGTTTTTGTAAGACAAACAAATAGGAAAGCTGTCAATAATAAATGACACAATCAGCTTTATCACACACAGTCTAAAATGGTTCTTTGTACTCTTTGCTGAATATATAGGGCTCAAAGGTTTCCCTATCTATTTTAAAGACACACTCCTCTGCCAGTAATGAACCAATTATCTTGCTAAAACTTCCCTGGCTGGATAAAAATGAGTGCATCTTCTTCCTGACCTCCCCAAAACACTACCAAACACAACACTGAACACACATTTTGGGTAAAACTTTTAGTAAGGTTGTTTTATATTTAAGGAAAATAGGAAATAGCACAAACAAATACACAGTGAGACACAATAATGGCTGCAGTTAAGGAGGAACAAAAGAAAGTGAGGAAAGTCATAATGTTTTGGGGTTATCTGATTGGTCATTAGGTTTAACATCTTTCCAACAAGCCCTGCGAGCAAAATCCAAAACATTCATTCTGAAATGTCGAGCACCAAATGTTAGCAGTGACAAGGGAACCAAGGCTGTAGGAGGCTTTTCTACAGAGATGAATAACAGCACTGCACCAGCATACCAACACAGAGGATTCAATTCACAGTTTCTTGCAGTTCGTGATCATTATCTCCAAAAGTAATAATTGATTTTCCTCAAGAAGAGACAAACAATGTAATGATATTCTACACCAGACAGTGGAGGCTGGAGTGTGTAGGACTGAACTGATTTGATCAGGCCGGGCCCTATTGAGTTCAGGGTGCTTTCATGCCTACCCTGTTTGGTGCACTTCAAACAAACTCTGCCTTCTGTCAGATTGGTTTGGTTCGTTAAGGCTGGTGTAAAAGCCATCCATTGAACTCTGGTGCAGACCACAACAATCACACTTATTCTCTTATTAGACAGCCAAGGCAAAGGCACAGTGCTGTGCCGTTATTCCACCACACCATTCTATATAAAAAGGTACGAACACGGAATGAGAAACAGATTTGTTCCACCTTTAAGCCGGCAGCCAGCACAACGAAACTACACATGCACACTCACTGGACGCACACCCTGTTGTGTTACACATCACGCCTCTTTTATTTCTGGAACGCCAACATGCTATCTTATATCTGGTCTTATAGCTGGTCTTGTTTGGTTCACTGCAAAAGAAGCAAAGCTGGCATGATGGCCGATCTTTAGGGTGTTATTGCAGAATCTCTGAGTAAAAGGGGCTCAAACCTTTCTGAAAAAGAGGGTCTCAGTTTCCTATCAAACTCTCAAATTGAGCTGCTTACTCACAGGGTTTCCACAGCAACACTGTAGGGTTGGGACAGCGTTACTGGCAAGTAATCGCTGAATGAGCAGCGCTGCTAGCTAGCTAGATGTGTTGTGTTTGTGTCCTGCTATGTGTTTTGGCAGTTCCTTTAAACCAGTCAAATTTGTAAAAAAAAAAAAAAAAAAACACTTTATTTTGAAGTACAATGTATATCCGGCACAGAGCTTTTATTCTGAAGTGCTGTTTCCTGCCGTAGAGTGAGCAAATAACAGACAGCTACTTAACAGACACAGCGAACTAGCTTGATGACATGGCCAAAACTATGACGCTGAATACTTTAAAATGTGTGGATGTTGAACTAATGACTAAGGAGAAATCTGGACCCTGTGGCTGGACTATTTGGGAACCACTGCTCTAAACTGTGAATAAAATATAGTAACCACAAAGAAACTGTCCCCAAACCACATCAGCAACAAAAGGTAACAATGCATCTCTTTTTCTTGGTAAAGACTAAATTAATTTTTGCCAGAATAATCGTGACATGAAATTTTCATATCGTCCTATGCCTATAGACGAGTGCGGCGAGCGATTTGTGTATGCTGCCATCTTGCAGCGGCGCCATTGCTGCGGTGACATGAGTGTCAGTCATCAATTCATTATGCTGTCATTGTGAACTGACTCTCTACAGTGACAGCATCATGAATAGCTGGATTGATGATGTTAGACGGTGGCCTCCGGTAACTGATGAAGGTATCTTAAATGAGTACCGATATTAATTTAGAAATTAATCATTTGTTTGAGCGATAAGCAGGAAAGATTAGAGTAATAGGGAGATAATAGACTGTATCATTAAACACTGTGTAATATAACGTTAGCATACGTTACGTGTGCTGACGTTAGCAAGCTAGCAGCGTGACATTTAATCATTATGGACAGGCTACGTGACTAAAAACAACAACAACACGTGTTTGTGTTTTGTTTTAGGTATTCAAGAATATTTTATTGATCGCCTGGCCTCCGATGACCAGAAAAACGGCAATTACAGGTCTCTGATTGAGGGTCAAAATTACCTGAGCTCCGGATGGGTCGGGCAAATTTTACACCGCCTTTTAGACGACCATCACATCATATTGAAGGCGATCAATATTGATCGCCTTCAATATGATGTGATGGTCGTCTAAAAGGCGGTGTAAAATTTGCCCGACCCATCCGGAGCTCAGGTAATTTTGACCCTCAATCAGAGACCTGTAATTGCCGTTTTTCTGGTCATCGGAGGCCAGGCGATCAATAAAATATTCTTGAATACCTAAAACAAAACACAAACACGTGTTGTTGTTGTTTTTAGTCACGTAGCCTGTCCATAATGATTAAATGTCACGCTGCTAGCTTGCTAACGTCAGCACACGTAACGTATGCTAACGTTATATTACACAGTGTATAATGATACAGTCTATTATCTCCCTATTACTCTAATCTTTCCTGCTTATCGCTCAAACAAATGATTAATTTCTAAATTAATATCGGTACTCATTTAAGATACCTTCATCAGTTACCGGAGGCCACTGTCTAACATCATCAATCCAGCTATTCATGATGCTGTCACTGTAGAGTCAGTTCACAATGACAGCATAATGAATTGATAACTGACACATGTCACCGCAGCAATGGCGGCACCCCGCAAGATGGCGGGATACACAAGTGGCTCGCCGAATTCGTCTATATGTAAGCACCTGTATTTCAATAGCAGGTAAACCATTAGCATTTCATTAGTACTTTTTCTCCAGAGGAACACAATGCCTGTTGCGTAAATTATCAGGAGGATAGAACAAAGACCAAAGTCCAGAGCTATGACCCTATTGCTGTTTCACATCCAGCCATCCAGTTTGATGCCCAAGTGATAATACTGAAAAGGTCAAACTGTTATCATCAGTCACACACAGACAGATACAGACTTTATCCAGAGCTTCCAGTCAATCAAAATTCCATATGCCTGACATATGAATCCAGAAAAATATGACCACAGCCTTCATATCCCTTTTTTCAAGGTAAATTCAGTGATTCAGCTCACCGTCCACCATTGACTAATCAATGATCATCCACTGAGTAAAATCCAAGTGAATAAATTCCGCCCAATAAAAAAGGAATTTCCCATCAGACCTCATCTAACTCATAGATCCCCGCGCTCCTTACAAGCCGAGCCTGAGCCAAGACTCACTGACCTGACAGAGGCCATAAAACGCGTCGTTCCCAATAGCCTGATTGGTGCTTAACTGTGCTCAGTGTTGATAACACAGTCAACAGACCAGGTCTACCTGCAAAGCAACATTACACACTAATCCATATTAGCTGACGGCCGTCTGGAGAGGAGAGAAGTGAATGATGAAATTGAAGACGAGGAGGAAAATCTATATCTGCGTCTGACTGTTTGGTTAAAAATCTGGATCTGGCAGTAAAGAAATAAAACACTCCAGAGGGAGCATGATTATTGACGAAAAAGATGTCACAATAAAACATGAACACTGAAGTCCTGGTGATATGATTACTTTCATTATCTGCTTAGAAATGGAGTCATAACAGCTATGAACAATGTGTTAGGGAGCTACAACTGTTTGAAGTGTTGTTATTTTAATTAAATTTTACCAATTGAGTTCACACGTACTGTATCTAATGAAGGGAGGGAGGACTGAAGAGGCATGGCCCAAAGGTGCTCAAAACATAATAAGAACTGCGTGTATAATCTCAACATTACTGGAAAATGAATTTCAAATCTATGCTACATTTTCACTCTGACAACTGTTGAAAATGTAATGAGATACGTTTCTGGCATTTTTATGTGGATGTAATCTAACAAGGTTTACAAAAGGTTTTTCCTTTTCATTTCACAGCGACTTCGATGCCACAGGGTGAAGTGCTAAACACCGGCTTTCAAACCTCTCAGTGGTGTGTGTGTGTGTGTGTGGGGGGGGTTGCACAACTGTATCAGACCACACACACATTTATTGACTTGACCTTTTTCTTGGTGCAGGAAGCAGCCCTATTGGGTTTGACCCAGCCGCTTGACAAAAGGCAAACTAATGAAGACTTTGTGAAAGGCAGATTGATTTTTCTCTCCCTCCCTCCATTACATCCATTGCCTGCTTCGATACAGCAGGCAAGAGAGGAGGCAGGCGGCGGCGGCGGCAGCAGAGCTTGAGCTCATCACTCATTTGTTTAACAGGTTGGCAGGGATGAGGACTGAACAGCAGAGAACGCCAGAAAATACACCCCATGCTCCATTCAAATGACTCGGGCCAAAGGAACGGAGAATAACTACCGAATATGATTTGGCTGGATCGAGGGGAAATCTGGAAACTGCCCATTCTGGCCATTTGACAGAAACAAATTAAAAAGCTTTTTGTCTCCTCGTCCACATTATTACGGCTTTAACCTTTTTACTAACCGTGCATTCAAGCACTTCTGTGACATTGCAGATGAAATTGGAGTATGAAACCGTTTCCAGGATTGGCACCACGGGTTGGAGTGGAAAGAAACTGGCCTAAATTACAGCAACTCTTCAGCCGCCATCAACCGACCCCTTCCACTTACTGCAAGTGCATCACACATGCTCGTCCAGACTCAGGCAGATTGGAGTACATAATAGCAGTTTGGTCTCAAACAATGTCAGAAAATAGTGAAAACACACTTCTCCATAGTCCAAGGTGACATCTTAAAATGTCTTGTTTTGTCCGACAAACAGTCTGAAATCTAAAAACATTCAGTTTAGTTTCACAGAAGACAAATAAAGCCTGAAAATATTCACATCAAAGGAGCTTAAGAAGTTGCATTTTGGCTTTTTCCCTGAGAAAAAGAACAAAACTAAAATGAGAAATCAGTTAATTAAACCGTTGATTAATTTCCTGTCAATCAAGTAATCCGATACTCATTTCTGCTCTAATCCATGTTTCTTAACGCTTGGATCTCCTTGGACAATTAATCCCCCCAGGAGAGTTGCTGTCTGCTAATCCAACCGTGTCTGCAATCCCAATAAATGCAGGCAATCATCAATAACATTTATACCCCACCCACCCAACCAGCACACCAGCAGGTTTTCAAAACACTTAACTTTTACTGTCCATTCCACTGGAGCATAAAAATAAAAGCCCCAGGCTCTTAAACCAAACTAATTCTGTTTCCTCCATTCTATGGTATTTCTTCTTGCCATATTAACAATGTCCAATATGTTCTTGGTAATAATATTTAAACTTGTGATAACGTAATAATTATATCATGTCTCCACTACAAAGCGGCCCAAATTAGATTAGCTCCACTCCAGAGTAATTAAGCAACACATTAAAAAGGGATATTAAAGTTGCCGTGGCATTTTCTAATCTTTTACGCAAATTTATTACCTGGAAATACCTGGATAGTCCCCAGCCGTAATTACTGCACAATTTGCATTATCCTTGTGACTATGTAATCTGCTGTGGTAAAAGACTGCCTGCTCAAACAGAGTTTAGGACTACTGAATAGTCTATTGGAAGCCCAAAGAACATTAAGCACAGAGTCCTGATTTCTAGAAAAGTATGTTTTACTTCTTTTATTTACTTGTCCTGTTAGAGGATCAAGCTTTTAGTTGTTAAACCACATAAGTACATGCAGTTTACTGTGAATTTTATTGCCCCTCAGTACATTATTTTCACCTGATAAATTTAGTTCACAATGTTTAGAGCCTTATTAGATTAAACAAATAGCTTCCATTTTCTCACTGATAAAAGTCTTGCGAGCTGTGGCTGAACATAAAAACACCTTTTGATGTTAAAAATTATGTGTGCATGCAAAGTTCCCCCAGTTGCATTTAAGACAGAAATGCAGTAGAAGGTAGTCCATTCATCCCTACAAAAAAAAAACAAGCCTTTCCTCTGCGGATATATTTTTGTCCCCGTCATGAAGATACACTGTAAGAGATATTGTCCGGTTAAGTTCCCAGCTAGAAGCCTATGAGCCCCTCTATTTTACCGGCTATGCAGCAGTCCAATGCATCTTCTTTAGCCAGCTAAAGCAGTTTAAGAGTCTTCCATTTGTAACTATTAGTGCAGCGGTGGGAGAAGCCCAAATCCTTTCTTCCTTTTTTTTGTCAAACAGATCAGTTCAATCCTAATGTTCATTTTTTTTAGAAGGGCATTAGTGACTTTGTGAGTTAGCTTTAAAAAGGACACCAGCTGCTTCTGGGGAGGATCAGCTTGAGAATTTGATGTGGACTTTGTTGGATCGTTTGTCAAATTAAGGGGGCTTTCACATAACGAAGCTGGGCCAGGATTCCAGTACACTTGACACCAAAACCCAGCTTGTCCGATTAGTGTGAACACAGTGTAGTGTACCCAGGCACAGTACCCCGACCAGCTGTACCAAAACACGGAAGTGGACTGCTATTGAATGCAACAACAAGAAGCTTTTGAATGGTTAAAAAACAGTCTCAATTTAATACCGATACCTCTATGTCAGATGGCACCACAGCCCACTGTGGACAGACCCAGATCTGGCTTTGATGCTACCTTCGACCTAGAGTCAGAGCTTCGGCAAGAGGTGGAGAGCCCTGCACCTAATTGCATCGGCTCCTCTTCCAAGAGGAACAGAGCCTCACCTTACTGCTTCACTGATCCCTGGGGCAGCAGTGTCCATCTGCAGCGCCCCTTTCTACACTGAAGATACCGGTGCAAGCTTACTTGGGTACGGAACAATATCGCTGATGTGAAAGCTGATGCCCTAAATCCAGATCCAGGTTGCTATCAATGTCTCGCAGTCTAATGAAAGACAAATAATCTCATGAACTCTGTCCTCCGCCATAGCAATCCTGCAAAGATACCCAACAGTCCAAAGAGGGAACCAAACAAGCAGTCTCTTGAATGTCAACAAACAACCCTCCCTGTGGTGGTACAAACACAGATCAGAGGTTATGCAAGCCTCCTGCAGTAGCTCCCAATGGGTCATAAATGCCTTACTCAGTTTATTTATATGACCATTAAAGTAAAGACAGCATTCAGCGAGGGTAACGTGAGGGCACCGGCTTCAGTTGTTGAGAATTTAACCTGTGGGAGGACACCATAAGACGGCCTTGGTATTGTGCATGCTGGCTGACTCACCGGCACGGCTTACTGGCTCACTTAAAAGCAACAAAGGCTTTATTAAGGTTATTAGACACACTTGCATTTTCCCTGCTGTGACAAGATAAAATGGCTGGCGTGGGAAAGACGTTAACATAGGAAAAATACACAATAGTAAGACAGACAGGTGTGGGGTTTGCTCTGTTTAGTCCCACAGCCACAGGGCTTCAATTATTGCTGTTTGCTGGATGTGTTTAAACACACAGGTTCACAGGTCATACCAGTCTACATCAAGTGAGAAGCATTTCACCTCCTGGCTATGGAACAGGCGTCAAGTTCATAATAGACTGTCTGAAAGGTGTGTGTTGTTGAAATTATGGCAGCAGTGATAACGTCCTTTTAAAAAAAAAAAAAATTGACAGATTCAATACTACAATGCTTGCCTATAGCAAAAGATCAGTCCAAATTGAATTTAATCAGACATTACGAGGAGACTCTGCACAAGCACATGTCAATTAATAGAATTATTACGCTTTCAACAGTAAATTTAGGTGCCTTCTGTGTTCTGAATTCAGTTTCAAAGGCTTTTTCATGTGAAACAATGCTTTGAGGGGCATGAAATTGGTCAAAATTAACAACCATAATAAGCTTTAATGAAAAAATAACGCAATAGAGCTTCAAAACACCCATATCGGTTAATAAAGACCTTTTCGTCTCACCCTCGCTTCCTCCTTTTGTGCCTCTTAACGTCTTTTTTTTGTTGACCTTTCCATTTGTCGACTTAATGGCTGCATGTCTGACATAA
The DNA here is from genome assembly GCF_006386435.1 of Epinephelus moara. Lineage (NCBI taxonomy): Eukaryota > Metazoa > Chordata > Actinopteri > Perciformes > Serranidae > Epinephelus > Epinephelus moara. The sequence goes on from NC_065517.1 coordinate 15,838,316, forward strand.
TATTTCCAATTAAGTTCACAAAATGCAAAATACTTATAAGTCTCATAAGTCCTGCATATCAAGTCCATTTAAGTGAGTGATTATCGAAAATACATAGCATACAACTGCGCATAATGACCAGTATCTATTATAAACGCACACAAACACGCACTCTCATCTTCCTCCTCCTGTGTGTTGGAGTGGCTGCAGGATGCAGGCTGAATAATTTAGCTTGTGTACTTGGCTTGTCTCTCTCCCCGGTAAATTGAACTGGGCGCACAACAGCACACAGCCAACGCATGTGAGGAGGAAAACAAACTACATCAAAACTGGAGTTTATACCACTGAGGGGAGAGGCAGACGGGAGCTAAGGAAGAGGCGTTGTAGGCAGAAGGCACCCTGCTGAGACTCACCTGTTAGCCTTCAGATTATGAAACAAACTGCATGTTTAAACATGAATTAAATAAAAAACTACAGGGGGAATTTATAGCTCTTTGCACTTCTCTTTTTTTATGCATATATGACAGGCAGGATCACAAATCATCATGGATTGGAGATGAGGTATGCTCTGAAATTCCGACAAACTGCAATGTTGTTTTGCATGACAGGCTTTAAGAACGTTCTCGCAGGTAACTTAAATGGAGAATGTTGTGGGTAAAACTTTAGTGACAGCAATAGATGAGTTCTGGAGCAACAAAAAAAGCTTCTTAGAAAGAAAACACAGCAGTAATACCAAATGACTATTTTTATAATGCCAAAACAAAGAGCGAACAGGGAGTTATGGCTGTGTGGTCATTAAACTTGGCATTCACTGAGATGCTAATGCACTCTGGCTCTATGCACTCTCTTTTTAAGACATTTGTATTGAGGTGGCTGGGATTTTTATAAGCAATCTTTTTTGTTTTTGTCTCAGCTGGAGTTAAATTGTGTCCTTAGTAAATGTTTTTGGAATGTCATTGCTTCATTAAAGCATTTTGGTTTCAGCGTCACTGCATTTTGACTGCACCTGTGATCTTGCTGATCTCGCACAAATTCCACCACTATACTGCAACTTTTCAGCTCTCTATCACTTGCGGAGTGTGCCCGGGGGGCAGTCCCATTTGCTGATTGTGTAATTACCTGCAACCTTCGTAAATCAGACGCTAATTACAGAAATACTGCAGACCCAAGTGAGGGAAATGCCTTTCAAGAACATAAACCTTGCCTCTAGCTTACACTGTCCTGTTGCCCAATTTGGCTGTTGGTTTAGAGATAGATAAATACCTTAATCATGTGTCAGACACACAAAGTGGTGATGAGAAACCCTGGACAGGAAGTAATATCCAAGTACTTAGAAAAATGCTGATGGATGAAATCAGAAGTGTTGAATGAAGCATAAAAAAATATGACAAATGCTGAAACCATGTCACAAATCAAAACATTACATAAAGTAATTGTGTTTTGTTGCATGATTGATGCTTCATCTTTCAATTGTGAGACAATAAGAACTCCATGGTCCTTGAATGTCACATCCTACCAAGAGATTATCAGGTCCTCAGCTGATACAATATGCAGGATGGTAAAGCTTGCCGTGTTAAAATGCTAGCCCTCACATGGAAAAGGGAAAGTTGGGAAGAAAGAGGAGATTGAAAAATAAATGGAGTATGTGATTGACAGACTATGATTCTGGGTATTAGACTGAAATGGATTAAATCACGAGAATCGGCCAGCCAGCGCCCGGGACACGTTAATATTGGATATCCGAGAGCCTTTTCCTCCATCTCCATCACTGGGCTACAAGACCTGGTCACAAAATGCTTCATCCAGTCTAACGGCTCCCAGCCTAAAGGGCTTCAAATCCAAACCAGCTCGAGCATTTGCAAGCAGCCAGCCTGTTTGTGCCAGCACCTAGAAGCTTGTGTTTGCCAAGAATAAATTGGCAACTTGTTGACAGAATGTGAAATGGCAAATTTCAGTCCTTGGCCTTTGGGCTGGCTGTTTTTATCCTTTAAAACATCGCAGACATGCCGTTGTGAGTGCAGACAGGTGGGTCAACTGTACAACAACCCACTGAATGAACAGGAAACCTGAGAAAGTGGTAACATAAGCCTGGATAGGAAAATATGATAGGCGGACGATACACAATGAGCTCATCTCAAACGACAGATGTGTGCATAATGGTTTTGAATTTTGGCTCATGTCCCAGGTGATGTCTGTGGGAGAAAAACATCCATTTGGGAACTTCACACCCTTTCCAAAAATGATGCTGCTAACATGAATAATATTTGGCTGCTCACCCGACAGCTTTGAGTAGGGGTTTTTTCTTTTGTATTTTTTATAGTAATATTTTACATTCACAAGTCTGTATGTAAATACAGTTAAGAGAGAGGAAAAGTCCTCCAGGATGATGTTTTCACATGCAGTAATTAGCTGTAAATTCTGTCGCCTTGCAGCAAACTATAAATGTTCTTTGCTGTCTTCATTTACAGTTCTATTTAAACTTATACAGACAAAATCAGCCTGCAGTGAAGAGAAAAACATCTATAGTATGGTCCAGTATATTATTTCAAAATGGTTTTCATTTTACTTGTAAAATAGAAGTGTGTCTCTATGAACAACTGTCTTTTGATTTTCTTCTGTTAAGTGGTGTGCCTCAGGGGTCAGTTTTGGGACGAGTTGGCACATTATTCATGGATGTGGTGTCTCTTTCAATTTCTGTGATGATGATATGCAGATGTACCTCCCCGTTTGATCCACAGACCCTGAAATGTTGAGTACACTAAATGACTGCCTTTGTGTTGTCAAAAATTTCTCTTCGGCTGAGTCCAGATAAAACAGAAATCCTTGTCATTGGGTCCCAGCACATGGCAAAACAAATTCTACCTTTGGCTGGTCCCCTCTTGGATCATATCAAGCCTGTTGCAGGGAATCTTGGTGTCTGATTTGGCAGTAATTTAAATTCCCAGCAGCAAATTTCAAAGCTTGTACAACCATGTGTTTAAGATCTTAGAAATATTTCAAAATTTTGATGAATGTTAACTTTTAAAGACCCAGAGACCATTTTACACACCTTAATGTCATCAAGCTTGGATTACTGACACAGCCTCTTTACTTGACCAAACTTCCAAGTTGACCAATAGTTGTCATTTAGGGCCATTAGTTGACTAGTCACCTGCATGTTTACGATATTAATCTAATTATTAAATGATATATTTTGGGCGGGGCAACACAATGGTTTGAGTTGAAGGTGTGAGAAAGAATAGTATCAGTAACATTGTTAACACTGTGCTACATTACAGAGAAATACAAAACCGTACTAATGAACCTTCATTAATATAGGCCTATATTTTATCTACAAGTGCACGTCACACACTGAGCGAGCCGCCTGTTAATGACGCTGTCTGCAAAGCAGTAATGATTGTGCTAAGTGGCTAATGGGCATGTAGCTACTGACATGTTTCAGATGATACATCATGTTTGTAGTCAACGAATGATAGGCAGATGTTGTTTGAACAGATTTTAAGATTTTACTAATTACTTTTAAAGCTTTTCATGGCTCTTCCTGCTGTATCTATGACCTCTTAGTACTGTACGCTTTGGTACATATTTTGAGGTCCTCGGGCAGAGGTCTTTTATCTGTTCCAGAGGCTCGGCTGAAAACTAAAGGGGACAGAGCATCTGCAGTCAGGGCCCCGAGGCTCTGGAACGATCTGCCCAAGGAAATCACGTCAGCTGAGTCAGTGATCTCTTTTAAGCCCCTTCTTAAAACATACTTTCATCTGGGAGCCTTTCCTGATTTTACTTGAGTTTTAATTTCCTTGTACTGTCTTTTATTTCCTTTATAAAATGCTTTTCTTTCGTTACCTTCTCCTAAATCGCTTTGCTTTTTATACACCAAACTTTGTTTACTTTCAGAACCTGATGATTTCATGACTTGCCTGTTTTATTTTGCTGCCTTGTGAAGCAATTGTAACATAGGTTTCATAAAGTGCTCTTTAAATAAAAAGTATTATTATTCGAATATTGTTTTTTATCCCACCCATAAGGTTATTATTATTATTATTATTATTATTATTATGCTTCCACAACTAACACTAGAGTATGTTAACTCTTCCAGTTGAGACAAATCTAACTCCACTTAACGGTCTCTACCTTGGCAAGTATTAATACATCCTGATTGTAAACCACCTCCACCTCCTCCTCCTCCTCTGCCTGTGTGCTACATACTGTAATTCTCTCTCAGGTCCTGTGAAACACATCCAGCAACACTGGTCTTGAGAAAAGACAACAACAAATTCCTTCGCACTGAAAACGGTTGGCCTAATATGAAAGTGTTGTGCTTCAACGTGTTGATGCAGGCATGGAGAATTAAATATGACATTTCAGTATGTCACAAAAAATAAAAAGGTGGGAACTCCCTGGCATTGAGGTTAGCTTGGCTCCTCCTGTCTGGCATTGTGTGTCACGTGAGGACAGGTTGAATGAGGCTGTACCAACAGGTACATAGTGACTTAGGTTACACTAATGCCTCTTTTATAGCTCAAGCTTTAAGTTTTTGACTAAAAACTGTTCCTCCTCTCCTTTACTTTAACAAAGTCATTCATTTGATGAACAACTGGCTGTCAGGACTTCTTTTAACATTGAATTTAAATTGTGCACACACACTTTGTCACTGGCCTGTTTCAGTTAATCCAATGGGATTCAAACGGGGGTGGCACAAAGTCATTTTTATGCAAGTCACGAGCAAGTCCCATATATATCAGCTGCTGTTTACCTACAGCAGCTGACGAGGGTGTGTCGTGAGCCTGAGCCGGTGTTCGCGCTGTAGTAGTAGGTATATATAGGGCTAGTACATCTTTTTCCTCACTAATAATAGCCTACTGGTTCTCTGTTGGAAACAGCCGATGAAGTTTTCGTTAGCCGTTGCTATCCTGCGCACCTGCACGGCGTGGTGATGAACTGTCTTATTGATTTCTGTTGCCGTGCTGTCTTGCGGGCCTGCACGGCGGAGTGATACTGGCCAGAAAATAGTCCCAATTGATAGCAAGGTCTGACGTAATGCGGGGATGTTTTAAAATTATTGAAATAGTCTAACAAAACACATGCATACTTTTTTGTAGCTTAAATCCTTTTGGTTACGTGTCCCCCTTCTATCTTAAGAACTACTTTTTCTCCAGTAAGCTATGGGCCATTTCTCAGAGCAGGAGGCTCGTTGAGAGTAGTGACACCGTCACATCAGAGCTACAGATGGTCAGCGTTTCACACAACTTCATGTCCAAAAACCTGAACTATCACTTTAACATACTTTTTAATCTTTGGTGTTGTGGGGAGGTATTAAGTATTTTCAATTCAAAAGGCTGAAGTCCAAATAAAGATATTGGCGTCATTGGTGTTAAAGTCCAAGTCAAGTTGCAAGTCTCATGATTTTGTCGAGTCAAGTCTAAAGTCATCAAATTTGTGACTCGTGTCTGATTCAAGTCCAAGCCATGTGGCTGGAGTCCACACCTCTGGTTTCAAATGGTGTATTTGCTTGGGAAACAAGGAGAATTTTAGCAACCCATGATGGAACACCTGATCCTTCAGCTTATCTCAAAAATTCTGAATTGCCACATTTAGAGAAACACGGTGTTTGAATGATTTGATTTAATTTGTAAACTGTAAAGAAAAGGTTTCTGGAAAATCAGTCACTTGCCTATTCCTGTTATCATTCACATCTGATCATTTAGATGACCATACTCTCACACAACTTAAGCAGGAATATCAGGACAAAAGGTCATTAGATAACAGAAATATATTGATTTACTCTTTAACAACTCACTGTGTTGATATTAAGCGTCTTAGCCAAGATATAGATGTGTCATTACAATTTGTTGTGGTTTTATGTTGTTCTACGCATGATACTAAAGCAAATGTAAATGTAATCAATAACCTCTGAATGCTAATAAGCTAGCAGCGTGTTAGCTCTGAGCAAAGACAAGACAAATGGCACCTTCCAGCCTCACTAATCAAACTGCTCCGACAAATGCACAAGGCATGGTCATTAATGGCAACACTGGTCCATAGATTTTACATGTGTGTGTTCACCCAAAGTCCCAAGAGACTGAGAGGCCGCCCTGCTCAGCATACATCACTGTCTATGGCTAAAGGAATGCTAATAATCCTGTAATCCCACTGTAGACTGCTAATGATTCAAAAAGCTATGCACATACCTTGCCTGAACCCAGACTGGCACCTGTGTGGCATCTGTAAAATTCTCTGTATTTGAATATTGGCTGGGGTGAAAGGGGGGAACCGGTTATCTGTACCGTAATGGCTCTCAGACGCTTCCTGCAGATGTTTCACAATAAAAACCTTGTAGTGAAAGGAAAGAGATTGTGCCCTCTGAACTGCTGGAAGAGCTTTAATGTGAAACAGATGGAGAAAGTGCGGAGTTTCCATTAACAGCAAACAGCAGCAACAGCAAATTAACACAGTAAATGGAGGCAGAAAAACAGCGAGGCTTCTCACTAAAATATGGCCAAATTCATAAAAAGTTGATTTTCAAAACCTGTCTGTAATAATACCCTCTCTCTAATACAAATTCTCTCTTATCTTGAGGTGGACAAAGGCTCTAGTCACTGGACGAATTCATAAAAGCCTAAAAGCAAAAATGCTCTGGAAAAGTCAGCAGTAGCAGCGGGGACTATCAGGTTAAGGGATTAATCTAATAAATGAAGGACAAATGTACTATATCTCTATGAGCTTCTTTGTTAAAAGAGACGGTGAGTGAAAAAGAAAGAAAATTAGTGTGAGAAAAACGGAAGAGAAACCGAATCGGGCAGCACTCATAACTCCCTCATGCACCAAATAAAACATGGTCACATTTGTAGAGCTACTGGAATCTGTCAATAGGCAGCTGCCCACAGCAGGAAGAGGAGGAGGTGAACACACACACTCACACACAAACTCACACTCACACCAGTAATACAGGTCCATACCCAACTGCAGGCCAAGGCCTGTGGTGTATCGATAGGATTCAGTGAAGAAAAGCTAAGCTCCAAAGCTCACCTTTAGCTGAAAATGTCAGGCTGTACATACGGGAGGTCTGAGAGGGGAAAACACTGCATGGAGCACCACGAGACTCCCCTTTGCCCAGTCCTAAAAATCTATTTTGTTATGTAGGGCTAGCAGTACGACATGTCTCTGTTCAGACTTTGATAGTCTAAGTGTATTTCCACTGGTTTATGTTTGGCTGTTGTTGGTGGTTTGGCAATGAGCTCTCTGCTTAAAAACAAGGCGTACGTGGAGGAAAGAGGTGGACTGAAGCATCAAATGGAGGTGCTTCAAATGGTGTGTGGAGTGTTATTGATGACTTGTTATTGACATTTCATTTAGCTAGCTTTTTCCAGGCACTAATTTCACTCAGTCTACTGTAAGGTAAAGGCACCGCGACGTTAACTGACTGTTCTACATCCATCAGATGATGGAGGTCACGTTTCAAACCTCCAAAGGCATACTATGACTGAGGACAATTAATCATGGTCATTTAACCTCACTGCCACACTTTTAGCACTTTAAAACATTAAATCTTAAGTTTGGAAAACTGCATCACCTGGCACCTTCATGCATCACAACACACAAAATTAAGCTCAAGGCAAATATGCACTTAACTTGCTGATGACCTTCTGTGACATTTTAGAGGAAACACGAAAACTATTTTGTCTCAGCTTGCCAAAATTTGCAAATCCCAATAACTATACATTTTAACAGGGCTTACGACCTCCCCCTCATATAAAGCCAATTGTTATAACAAGATAACAAGCAGGATACGCTAAAAACATCTGGACAAATTCTAGTGAGGGAACCTTGACTTTTCTATATGTATTCTAGGGCTGCCCACTGAAAGTCAAAGATTTGAAGCATCAGTCAGAGACCCCTCAGTTGACTGTCAAGCAGTGTTTTAAGTTCTGTCTGTACTTTGGTTTGTTTTTGTCAGTGTGCGGTGTACATCTGGGGATGTTCCAGTCCCCAAATGTAGCTGCAGAATGAGCGCTCCTCACTTTCACACTGCTCGGCGGTACAGGCAGCTGCAGACCCAGACCCAAGGTGTTTCTTAAAGTCAAGGTGGGATCCTTAAATTTCAAGGATGCTAAGTCAAAGATCCTTCAAATTCTACCAAGGACAGAGTCCTTCATTCAGAGAATTTTCAAGGATGCATATGTGCATCCTCAGGTATAAAGTACCCACAATTCTTTGTGCACGATTTGCTGGAAGTGAAGGCGGGGTCTCGTCAATGAAACCTGCGCAAGGGGAGCTCGGTAGGATTTAGATAAATATGTCATTTATTTGGATTAATATCTCCACATATATTCTACCTAAAAAAAATGTGACTCTGAAACCACTGCTTACAACATTAGAGAGTGGCAAAATTATCACAGTACCCTGAAACCTTACTTGGAAGGGCTCGTCCTACCAAGGAAGGATCCTTGATTTTGAGAAACACCACTGGAGTGAGTCTGAGTAAGACAGAGGCAGCTGCCCTGAGGAAGAGAGGCTTTGCCTGGTCATAACTTTATCTTTTGCCTTCTCCTCAGATATGGTGCATTTACAGCTCACAAGAACTTAATACAATACAGTCTCTGGCTTTTGTTTGATATCTAGTGTCGGTAAAACGCACTGTTAGCGTAGTTAGCATGCATTAGCTTGGGGGGATAACTTAGTTTGTTTACTATAAGACATGGATGTCGCCATCACCCTGAACGTCCCACCAAACCCTGCTCAAACTCAATACTGAAAATAAAAGCTTAGTTATTAGACAGCCAAAACTGATTTGACTGTCATAACTCTGAATCGGGTACAGCCTTAATTTGGTTTGCAAAAGTAAAAACACTATCTCATACAGATATGGGTTTCAAATCTGTCTGGCAGTGTTTGTTTTATCTTCACTCAGAATCATATTAAAACATGGATAAAAATCAAGACATCATTAGGGTCTGCTTTCTGCAAAGGACTGCAGAAATCCAGAGAATGTATGTATTTCACTTGGCATAAGTATAGCCCCATGCATTTGCTTTAGCAATTTCCCCTCCATGCCATAAGGTTTGCTTTTCCTTTGACCTACAGCACAAATGCTAGGAAATAGTAATAACGATCCATCTAATTTATTTTGCTCCACGCTTTTTCCAAATCAATGCTCAATGACTATGCATGAGCGGGAGAGCAGATACAGTAACGGCAGTAAAGAGCTAGATGTACCTCTGAGATTGATACGGTCCATGGGTAATAAAGCTTAATATACCACCATCTCAGGCCTGTAGTGTGTGGGATGCTGAGGCTTGCCCCTGGCTATGGCTGGACTGTGCAAAGGCTACAAGACACACACAAATACATAGAAGAAGTGCACTGACAGTTTGAGTGCGTGTTTATGCAAAATGACCCTATCAGTCACTCTAGAGTCTATATTCCCTCCTAGAGAGCCCGGAGGCAACAAACGCAAGACCTGGAACAGGAACATTCATCCTCATCCTCCCCCAGTGCAACCCTGAAACCCAACCACTGGCCAATCCATCCACACTGACTTTGAAAGAGCTGTGCTCTAACAATCCATAACAATATATGGATTTAAAATATCTAAAGCCTCGCGGACGATCCATTAGTACAATATATTTACAGTGACTTTATTATGCTATTAAAATATTCATTACTTGGATCTAATGCTCCTAGCCAGCGTCCTGGCCTTAAGCTACAGGTACAGAGTAATTTGTCTTTACAGGGAATACGGTGGACATCCTGATGTTTTACAGAAGCCAACAATCTGTGGGTAATTTCCAATTCATAACGTCGACCATTTATGATCACTTCTTCAACCAAATGCTCGCTCTAAAGGTTTCCTTTAGTATCATCCCTTATAAGTTAAATAAAATAATGGCATTTACACATTTACATTTACTTTAACAAGAATATAAGCTAATATCTTGCATGCATCCCAACGAATGGTATTAAAGTATGTAGAAACAAAGTTGTTGGTGGTGCTAAGTTTCACTTCATCGTGAATAGTGCAGTAGTATATTTGTTTTTTTGTGATTTGTGTTGATATCAAAACTCCCTTTTTCTCTGCAGAGGGGTTAAACTTCATGATACTACCAGAACTGATGTGACACTTTTGATATAAAGACATATTTCACTGTTGGAAAGATGAGCTTTTCATGAAACTGGGCTGTGCCATCCACTTTTGCTTGAGATGTAGAAAATGTACAACTACCAGAATGTGCTGCACTGGACCAATAAAAGCTCCCACTGGTGGGTGACGTAATACGAGTTGGTTTGTATTGACACATATGGTGGCCGGCTGGTAATGAACACTCTCGAATTACAGCTTAACAGTAACCAAAAATAGGTTTCTGAAAACATTTAGGTGAGAAATAGGCAACACAGTTACAGAATCTTGGTTCAAATTTGATCAGCACTGCTCAGTTTTAACGTTCAATCCTCGTTTTTTCGGCTTCCTTTTTGACAACACAGATACGCAAATTTTCATATTACACCCAACCAGTGCACTAAAATCTGTTCTGAAGATATTTCAAGTGAAAAACAGGCAGAAACTTGGTTTATATTTGCTCAGCACTGTCCAGTATGCTGTTTGATCTGAGTTTGAGAGAGAAAGAGAAGGGCGGGTCTCTCTTGAGCCGCGTCTATACTCTGTGTTCATGGTGAGGGGCTTTGAAAATGTGGAAGTACAATCTGTACATTGAGCAACAACCCTAGAGCCAGCAAAACTCATTATCTGGCAGATCTGAGCAGAGAAATGAGCAGGGAGATTTGGGTACTGCAAGGTGGAGTGAAGTTTACCACTGCTCATTAACACATATTACCCACATTGTTATGATACGGCAATGTATCCCTTTAAACTCAAACTGGCAAGCATGCAAAGACAGAGTATGGATATTCTAAAAGTAAAGAGCAATCAGAGGACTATTACATGACCAACTTTACTCCTTTGATCAAATTCAAAAAGCCAAAGTGTTTACAGTAGCCATTTTCATTCTGCTTATGCTCTTATTCAGATTAGTGACAGGAAAAGGTTCTGCATAAATGCAGTTATTAATGACTTCTTTATGTCTTTACTAAAATTAGCATTGGAAATTGAATAGGACTTCCATTGTTGGATGATTGATAAGAGTTCTCTGTCTGCAGTAGCACCCAGAAATACATTTATGTACATACACACATACCTGTGCAGGAAGTAGGAGCACTGGTTGTAAGCCACAGCTATTACAGCCATTAGACAATTAAAGAGAGCACCTGGAGGGCCCGGCTGTAACTCTATCTGACACACACACACACACACACACACACACACACACACACACACACACACACACACACACACACACAAGTCTGGTTTCCACTCTCAGAAGAGAAGTGGGACCAGGGAACTAGAGGCAATTAGTTCAAATGGTCGATACCGAAATAGGACTTATAGGCTGCCAGGTTAGCCTCAGAGAGAGACAGAAACAGAGGATTTTATTCCGGGCTGTAAAGTTTGGTGAAGCGGCAAAATGGCCTTTCTGGTGAAACGTATGCACGCTTGCAGAGACAACTGTGTTGGAAGTGGGCAAAAATAACTGAACTGTATCCTGAAGACAGCAAAGCAGAAAAGAGGAGAGCAAGAGGCAGATGAGAGGCAGGGAGAGATGTAACAACAAAGAGGGGATGAAGAGGAAAGCAGGGAGCAAAGACGAAAAGAAGGGGGGAAGGAAATGGCAGGCATGCAGAGATGTAAAGGGGAGTGAGGGAAGATTCATGTTTCATCTTTGCTCGGCAGTCGGCTTTGGACAGTGAGGAGAGAAACCTTGACAAACCACCAGCCTCTAATCCACAACATGTGTGTTTATGTGTGTGTATACAAGTCATTGCTTACAGTTTCCTCTGTGCATGTGTGTGAGCATTTCAAAGACGACGACGTGCTGACAAAGGTGACGGGCTGAAAGGGTGTTAAAGCGATTGTCCTTTAAGATGGTGGGCTGAAAGGAGTGAATACTGCAAACACGCTGTCATTATAGCAAGTCAAATGCTCATTTGCATCTCATCTGCATACTTAAGCAGCAACAAGCTCCACCTCATCACATCACAAACACACACATACACACACACACAAGGTAAGGATGTTGAGTCAGATAGGACAGCAGCTGCTGCTCAGAGCATAAAAGGTGAGTCTGCGTATTAATTAGCAACAAGTCTGTCATTATATTAAAAATGCTGCCACAAAGATAAGAGCGGTGGCTCTTAGAGCAATTCCAGGTTTCCCCAGGGATCCTTAAGGGGGTTTCAGGGGGTCCCCGGTACACAGTGTAATAGATTACCTGTTAGTGCCAGTAAAGATAAAGAAGCAACTAATGTATTTGCCATTGTAAGAGGATACAACTTTCTTTTCTCTTAGTTGAGATGCATCTGTCCAGCTTTTTCTCTGCTACCAGCATCCTGTTTTCCCAAATTTAAACTCTGTATATCTGACTGTGGAAATCACTGGGCTCCGTTTTATTTGGGGTGACATGAGGCCAGGAATTGTGGCAGGCATCCAAGACTGAATAAATGAAACTGTCACTTAATTCTCTAATGACATTAACAGAGAATCAGTATTTAATGTGGATCTGTGGCACCTGGCTGATATCTGATCCACCTAATAAGGCCAGTAGTTACCACAGTTTTTTCCAGCAGTACTGTAATTAAACATCCTTTAGATTTGGATTGTGTAGACACTGTTAGACAGGGAACAGACCAGATCAAGTGTTTGGTGTCATTTTTAAAATATAGTCGGTGAAAGTTACAGAAGGACATCTGTTAGGCTAGCCAAGAGATATCTGCTTCCAATGGAAATACAAGGTGTCCTCTGTGATGGGGATATGAAACACAGATAAAATGTTCTTTCTTCGTGGTTTGCCATTTTTCTTAAGACGTCAGCTGAAAACCAGCACATGTACTGATACCACTTTCATAAGGGAAGCGTGAAAAAAATATGACGCAGGCTCACCTAAAACACATTTGACCTATTCATATACTATCACAATTTAATCTCTGCTTGTCGTTGTTCATAGAAACCCCCGTCAGCAACGGTAATTCCATAAGTACACAGCTGCAACACAGAATTATACAGAGTTTTATGACATAATTACCAAAGGAAGTTCAGTTCAGTACTATCCACATGTTTTCTCATTTCCCCACTCATTTCTTCTCTTAAAGTTCCTCTTCAGGCACTGATTAAGCCTAAACTGCTAATAGTTCCTCTCTGCTGATCAAACATATATATTTAGAAAATGTTTCCATGACAAACATACCGTCAGTGCTTAAAGTCACTTCGACTTCTCTTAACTACACTAAAGCCAAGTTTCTACCACGCAGTACAGTATGGTTCAGTTCAGTTCAGTACGCTTTTTTTCAGTTTCCACTGTGAAAAGTTGGGGATGGTACAAGTAGAACCGTTCTGTACCATCCCCATTTTTGGTCCCCCCTCTGTTGGGGTACCTAGCACACAGATCTGGTACTAAAAGGTGGAGCTGTGAACACTGCAGTCCGTTGACTGGTCAATAGAGGATGGTCACTCTGCTCAGGGCTGAGTTGTGGCTGGATTTGAAGCTTAATTTCACTGTAAAAACTTTGACCATCACTTAAGCTATTATATTACATACGCTTTTAGTATAATATAACTGTTTGTATATATGAATTTCGGCTGGGTTATGTGAACTGCATATATTCTATTCCCCACTCAGAGGAAAAAAAAAAAGCATTGCAGAGCGTTGTTCCTGTGGGCTACGGCAACACTAAACCCCTGAGCTTGCCTGAGAAGGACTAAATACACAAACCCATTATTTTAAATATCCCATGGAGAGAGACTCTCAATGCAGCCTGTTTTATTTTGTTCTCAAAATGTCGGCATGCAGCGTTGTTCTGTGGTCGATAAAAGAGGTACAGACTTCCATCTGTGTCACCGGTAATGAGGAAATACAGAGCAGTGAGTGACAACAACACCGACCACATTTAAGAGCATTGTTTGCAGTGTAAACACAAGTGTCTAGGTACCATGTTTGAAGGGTTAATTTTGGTTCCAAAGGTACCATACTGAAAGTGTTTGGGCTTCACTACGACTAACTTAACACCTTTGTCTCATTTAATATGCACAGATGTGTGAATATGCCAGTTAGCCCTGCCCCTTAGACGCTTGCCTGCAGCTCGAGCGTATATATTACGTAGCTACACCCTGGCGGTCTGAATCTGTGTTTCTGAGACTGTCGCTGGCACACTGCAGTTGCAAGGGGCAAACGCTCAGCCGTGGCGTTCACTGGCCTTTACGCTCATGTTATGAGGGGGTCTTTAAAGAAGGTTAAATGTCATTTTAAACATCAATATTGTACATTCAGTTTAAATCTGTACCTGCACCTGTTTACCAAAGTCAATTAGTGTCTGACCTGCAGTTGACCTCCGACGGGTTACGAACTAAGGTCGCCCATTAACCCATTCATACTGACTGACAGATTGACACATGACACTGTGTTCCTATAATGCAACTTGTTAAAAGAATAGACCAAACAAAATGATATCCTATGACTCCGCAATTTACAAAAATCCTGATGGAAAAGCACTGCTCCACATACATAAAATTCCAGGAGTGCTCTGAAAGGTAAAAACCCTGAAATTTAATCTACTCCAAGCTAGTATGAAACACGTCAAGACCAGAGAGAAAAATAGTTTACTGTGTCAAATAACGCAGCTGTTTCAGCAGCCAGCATCGACCCCATCTACCTTGATTTTCCCTCTGTTTATCAGCCAGGGTTTTCATTATTACCCCCCACTGCTCTCGCCTCCAAAGCCTCTCTAGTAGCGAGTGAAAGCCCAGGCTGCAGACCATAGAGAGAAGGGGGTCTCCAGAGAGCCTTTGATTTGAAGCAAACAGATTTAGCTGATTGTAGGATTGTGGCGGTCACTAACAACAAGCCGTTTATCCTTTACAGAGTGGCCCCTGCTGCCTGTCCGCTGCCCGTCGCAAACATAACACTCACCCACTGAGACCAAAACGCAGTGAGCCAGATCCCTGGATAACTGGGTCAGGTTGTGGTGGGGTTGAGTAAGAAACCAGCATCACATAAGTTTATCTAGACACCTATGTCTAAATACAGCTTAAAAATATCCGAAAAAGTGATAATATACCTCAACACATAATTTATACTGCAGATTATGTCAGCTCATTTGTCCTTTGATTATTATGCAAGTTAACCACATGCTATTTTTGTCCAGGTATGTTCAGAAGCTCAGCAAAGCAAAACAGAATTTTCAGAAGTCCCTGAAATGGAAATCAACCGATTACAGTATCTAAGACGTCAATATATTATTTCTTTATCTATCAGTGCTGCTTCTATTCTTCCAGATCCACTTCTCTAATGCAGCTACTAACTATGACTTTCCTCAACACTATCATGACCTCTAAAGCTATTGCTACAAGCCTAATTCTATTACTATAACAATCACAAGCATCATTTACTACTTCATTGGCATTTACTGGGAAAGTATCATCCCAGGAAATGACTGAAGCCCACTCTCAGGCTCCTCTGAAATGACTGTTGCAAATTCATCTTCTACCGGATTTATGACAATTACAAGCACTATTACTACTCCCACAACTAAGATTTCTAGCACAGAGAGTGCTATAGAGCAGTATTGTTTTTAGAAATTACTGAAGCCCAACATAATACATGACAGTTCAACACAATTCTTGCATTAGTTTAAATATCCCCTCCACTCAAATGCGTTTTTTGTCTGTTTATGTCCCCTAAAATGTCAGACTTTGACTTTACTGACTTGTTCCTGTGCTAAGTTTGTCACTAGAGAGGCGCTTACACTAAAATCTGAGAGTCAAATGTACACCAGGCAAGCTATATTAGGTACGTCACTTAAATGAAAGCCAATCGTCGTCAAATATGGGAAACACATATCGACGGGGGAAAGGACTTTGACACAACATCGACAAAGAAATCTGAAACCTCAAGCACAGAGCAGACGTGTCAGTACAGAGAGCAGAGTTAATATTAGGATAGTGAATGTTTTGACAGCAAACATGGTAGAGTGTGCAGTTTTGTAAACCGGACCTTGGATCTTCCTTCTACTTTACCAAAACCTCCATGGTGACAGATATTACTGTATGTTTCACAGCCACTGAGACTGTGTCAGCCACTGGCAGTTAGCCTGCAAGCTAACAAACAACATAAACAAATAAAAGATGCTAACTGATTTCACTGAGTTCAATTCATTTTCAAATTTCATTTCAATTGTCCCTCGTATCTGAAACAGTGTTTGACTCCATGTAATTCCTCATATCCTCTCAGACATATGCCATATCCCTTCTTCTTTGTCCCCAGAACCTTAAGTGCTATATCATAGGCAACTGGACTTGTTTGCGTTTCTTGAATATGTTTTGCTTCTCATCCAAGAGGCTTCTTCAGTTCTTCAGAACAAGAAACGCAAGCAAGTCCAGTTGCCTACGATATAGCACTTAAGGATACCATGACCTGGATGACTGAGAATCTTCAGCGACATTCATGCCCAGAATTTTCAAAGAAGTTAGATGAAGGTCATTCCAATACAGAGCTCCATCTGATTGGAATAATCTTCCATTTTTCTTGAGATCTGTTACCTCTTTCTGCTGCTTCAGGACTTCTTCTGAGTGTAGGGGGTGTGGGTGGGAGATGTATCGGTGTATCTGTGGTGTATGTTTGTTATAATGTGGTTTTGTCTGTATGTTTTTGTTTTGTATTTGTGTCCAGAGGATCCCCATGAAAATGAGATGCTACATCTCAAGGGGCTATCTATTGAATAAATTCAAACTACACTTACTATTCTGATACGTCTGCTAGTCGCTGATTTTGGTGCACAAAGGGCTCCTCATCTGACTCTGGGTCTGAGGCTCGAACATGTATGGCTGAATCTCTCCAATGTTTCTTCTACAGCTAACGCTAGCCACATTGATGCACACTGCTCTTTTACCAGTCAACATTTTCAAAGAAGTTGGATGAAGGTCATTCCAGTAGCGCTGTGCCTGCACTACAGAGAGGAAAGCGAAACCTACCACAAGCAGTGGTGGGCAGGGCATACCCCAGATCCGTGATATCTCAATGACGGATAAGACGTAGATGTGCTTCCCTTTCCCGAGGTTTTTATATGTGGGAAACCATGATAAACAAAACATATCATACCAGAGTATTTTTACATTCATTAAAATGTGTCTGGAGGGAGACTTGGAAAATGTAAGGCTGGTATTGCAATGAAGCATCAAACATGTTGAAACTCTGACAACAATCACAAGCGTCAGATTTTTTATCTTTATGTTTTGACTTTGAGATGTCTTACTGATGGTGGCGTGTTATCTAGGACAGTATGCGTAGTCTTCTCTGGACACAAACTGATTATCTCGAACGTACTACACCACCATGTCCCATTGTATCCTATCAAAAGCAGAACACACAAGCAGGTTTCATGTATTTCACCCTTGTTGACTCACTTAGAACCACAACGACAAGGCTTTAGTCAATACTGTGACCACGAATAAAGGCAAATTAAAACTCACCTCTGCTTGTTAAAACCACTTTACGTTTTCCTTGTTGATTTATTCTAATGTTGTCTCCCTTATTACAAAAACAGGAATGTAGACGTAACGTAACTGAAAAGGTGATATGCGTTGACACAGCAGGCATTATTTACTTAAAAATCTCTTATCAAATGTGTTGCTCTGCCAGGATGATGTGGTTTGCTTGAGAAAGTATTTGTTTTATAATTGATCAAAACCTCACTGTTGTTCTGTGGAAATCTATTAAGCTGACATTACATAATAATAATGATTCACACTGTACTGTGTCAGATCCTGTCTTACGTTTTAAAGTTACAATACATGTGTTTTCTGAGTTTTTTAGTTGCAAAAGTAAGTGAGTATGTAATCTCTGTGTCATGCTGAGTAGATAAAACAAACTTCTGTTCTGTATTTCTCCCATAGTTCTACAAACATTACACACGCTCTCCAAAGTTTAAAATGTGCTCATTAGTTGTGTCATTAGGTTGGGTATTTGCCATGACTTTTGCATTTGTTTCCCTGCTGTACAACACTACACTGTCATGGACCATTTCTGCAACACTGTGGGTTTACTTTGAGCAAACAGAGATTAAGATGTAGCTATTTACGGATGGACAATCTTGTTTTTCTTCTCTGACAATCCCTGATCTCACAATCTAAACAGATGTCACACAGGAATGGTGAGCATCAGAGTAACCATTCATTGGCACCAAACATTTTATATGTAATAGTTGTCAATGTTCTAACATGGTTTTCTTGATACTGTTTACCAGTGTTGATCTTGGGCTCGAGACGGGTCTCAAGACTATTTTTTGAAGGTCTCTGTCTCGTCTCAGATTCGACCACATTTTTTCTAGAACTTGTCTCGGTCTCAGACAAAGAGGACTAGGAGTGGGAGGAAAAACTGATACAGCATATTACTGCAATATATTTGTGTATTAACATTGTATAGATACATAGACATCAACTATCGATCTTTTAGTAGGCTATATAAACTATTACTACGAATACAAATTATACTATTGGCAGCCTACTAGAATAATAAATTCAACTGTTTCTTCAGTCCACTAGAGAATAAAAATCAATGAAATGAGATGAACAGATTACCTTAAATTTACCTTTCTAGATTAAATAGTTTTTTTTGTTTGAAACTGAAAAAAAAAAAAGGTAATAACTTGTGGGGGTGGGGGAGGCCCCCTGCGTGGAGTCTGCATGTTCTCCCCGTGTCAGCGTGGGTTTTCTCCGGGTACTCCAGCTTCCTCCCACAGTCCAAAGACATGCAGGTTAATTGGTGACTCTAAATTGGCCATAGGTGTGAATGTGAATGTGAATGGTTGTCTGTCTCTATGCGTCAGCCCTGCGATAATCTGGTGACCTGTTCAGGGTGTACCCTGCCTCTCGCCCAGGACAAGGAGTGCTGACCAGAGATGGTTAAGTTGATTTTGGCTCCTCGGTGTTTGTTTCTCATGGTAAGATCATACCACATACAGTATATGGAAATAAAAGAAGTGAATGATGAGTAATCATCAGTTTTCTGTGGGTGTTTTAATAGGGAAGTGAATCTTTCAGATCAATTTGAGGAGTACCTATGGTTTGAATGTTCCCCATTTTATCTAAGTGTGTCATGCGGTGTGGGACTTGCACTGGTCTGGTCTCGGTTTTGACTTGGTTTCAATACACTCTGGTTTTGGGCATGACTTTGTTTCAGTTAAGGTGGCCTTGGCTACAACACTGCTTTTATAACTGCTGTGAGAAATGTGTTCAGTCAGAGTAGTCTTGTCTGTTACATTTAAGAGCCTGCTCTACAGCATATAAAAAGGAATAAAATCCCATAGTGATGCACATCTGCATAAGATGCAGTTTTCACTAACCTCACAGTGACCTTGGTCCCCTCATTCTCACATTTTAAAGCCCTATCTGTTTTACAACTGAAGTCAACTACAGATCTTCAGATGATGAAGCCAACGGAGGAAAACATGTATTGACCTAAATGTAAATATCAGTGATGCTGAGGGAGCTACTACATTTTTCAAAAAGCAGCATCAGTGACTTGTGGGGGAAAAAAAAATCAGTTGGATGCCCTCAGTACCAGTGCTGCTTTTTTTCCCAGATTTAAATGAACTTAATATTTGCCCATATTAAAAAACAGCCCAGAGCGAGACAATCTGTGTTTCTGCTGAACTCTATAAACACAGATTACTGCCTTGACAAAACAAGAAATCTTCAAAACAGTTGCTTTTCATTGGGACTGATGTTATGTTGACTTTACTCCCAACTCGCTGTTGCTGTTTGGGAAGTCACACAGTTCACGGTTAAATTTCAAAACATAAACAGAGAGCTGGGAAGGAGGAAATTTGAGATTCAGGGGCTCTGCTGGGCGCATTAAATTAACAACATTTGCTATAAATTAAAGGGAGTGTATCTGTAAAGTAAACTGTTAGGATTAGAGATTAAAGACAGAAAGCTAATGTCATCTTATTCAACTTTAAGCGCTGGTATTTGGCACAGTAAAGACTCGGAAGTAGCTTTATTTAAGTTAATGCTTATGTCTTTTAAATTTGATAAGGTGGGCTCAGTGTTTCAACTGAAGTAATTACACTTGGGATTGTGTGTTTACCGCTGTCGATATGATGTCAAATATATCTGTGATATCGCCTATGTGATGACAATCAGTTGGCAGGAGGATGCACACTATTGGCAAACTGTAATTTGTACACAGTATGACCCCTGATTGACATGATGTGCTTAATGCCGCATTTGTGTGGTTGACAGCATGACCTTTTAGTGGCAGATGATGTCATCTTAAGGTCAGAAACGTGCCCCATCAGTATAGCAAACGGTGTGTCTTAAATACCAAATACACGCTGTGGTTTTTTAAGGTTTCAGGGCGGCGTTAACAACCTGACACCTGAGCGATATATCGATGAAATATTATGCTGTGGTATCTGACTGGGCGGTGTAGGGAATTTTAAAACATAATATGGCGATTAAGTTCAATCTTGTCTTTTTGGGGGTCTTAAAAGCTGCACTGATAAGATTTTCTTAACTTATTAGACTTTTATAGTTAATTGAGCTTTACCAATTATTGCTATTCATAATCTTCTCAAATATAAATATCAAAGAGTCATCCCTGAGCACTCAAATACTTCACTGAGATATTTAATTTTGTCAGTACTGACCACAATCCCCGGACACCCCGGAGTCTGCTCAAGGAAGTCAAATCCTCCTTCATATCAGCTCCCAGAGCCACACAATGCCCTGCAGATATTTCATTTCCAAATGATTCTCACTGAAAGGCAAATATCAGTCCATATGAATGTCCGTACAACAGCCACATGTGTTCAGCCAGGACACCAAACCCTTATTTGCTCACTCACTCCAAGGTCCTCTGCCTGAGTCTACCAGTTAACCACCTGAATGAGCAAATGGAAATCAAGTCACCTCACTGAGCAGATCTACAGCATCTGCTCTTCAAAAGTCCCATGGGAAAATTCCTCTTTAAAATTACACTTAGGATATTACATTTCCATCTAGATTTCGTTAAAATTCCTAGTGAGGATAATAACAATACAGATTGTGCAGCAGCACGACTGAACACCATCAGCAGCCACCTGAAACCACCTCAGAGACCTCAGCACTGGGCTTTTTTACTTGTCTCCAAACCCTACACACACACCGAGCAGTGTGACACAACACAAAAATGCCAGACATGGTACCTGTTGGTGTTTTTCACACTGCTGCAGGGTACAGTTTTGCTTTCACCGGTGTGTAATGATAGGACATCAGGGGGCACACAAGCGATTGAATAAAAGTCATACACAGGGGCACTGGGAGAGTGTCTCGGTAAATAAAAATGGGGATGAATTATGACTCAAATGAGTGACAATTAACATGTCAGGCTTTCAAGGGAGGTGTAAATTTGCAGGTTCTCTTAAAATACCCAATCTTTAGGTTATTACTGTGGAGTAAATGTAAATCTAGGTCATATATTAAGATCTGTGAAAGGCTGAGAGGTGTTTAAGATCCTCCACATCCCCACTGATCCCACTGTGGTGACTGGTCACAGATGGATATGCCCCAGCCTTGTACTGTCCAAATTCGGGGAACTTGACAGACAGGTATATCAGCCCGGAGGGGGGCGGTGGATCCTGCATTCCTTCCTTCCTTCCTTATCCCCAGGAACTGACTGCTATTAAATTTCGTGGAAAGGAAAACGCCACGCCGAATTCCCTTGGAAAACGTGTTAAATCAATGTGTCAGATCCACCAGCAGGTGTACGTGTTTGACAACAGGCACAAGCGCTTCAGCTAAACAGTACTAGATGTTTTACGCATTTCGGCCACAAGTGATCCACTATGTTCAGCAAAAACACAAGTTATACACTTGGTGTGCACTCGCTGCCACCGCTGTGCGCGGAGAGGACTTTCGAGATAACAAACGAACATTATGTAAAAGTTCAAATTTCGTTCACATAGGTGCTCTATTGGTGTGTTATATGTAAGCCGAATTGAAGAGGGGATGTGAAAGATTCGTGTAAGCTGTTGAGTCATGTTATACAGAGAATATACACAGCCCTATGCTAAGGCAAATTTAATGTGTCAGAATTAAAGCGGTGTTTGGCGCGGCATGTTTCTTCATAGAAGGAACAGTACGCGAGCTCAACAGATCCTTACCTCTTTGATTTTGGCCCGTCTCTCCTTGGTTTCGGGGTCCACAGGTTCGTGTCCAGTCGCCCCCGGCGGGCGGTGGTACTCAACGGAAGGTAAATTATTGACATCCTTCCCACCTTGACCCAAACTCTCCCTCGGAACTTTGTCCTTCTCATTTAAAATGTCTTGTTTTATCTCGTCGGGCCGTTTCTGTAGAGTATCCTTGGCCTCTAATAGAGCTTTTTCGTGGTCTTTCCTGATTTTGGCCAGGACCCTCTCGTCGTTTCCAGCCGAACCTGGGTCGCTGCTGTCCGGACCGGTGCGGGTGTTGGTCTCCACCGCGGAGGAATGAAAGAAAACTCCGCTAAGCAGCTTGGACGAGTCCGGTAGGAAGAAAATGGCCCCGAAACACAGGGTGATAAAAGCGCTGAAGACTAATAACAAAATAAATTTCTCTGTCAACCTGAATGAGGTCGGGCTGGCAGACTTCCTATTCGGGGTCGCGGTGAAAGGCAGAAGAGTTGCAACTGGCATTTTCCCCCTCTTCCTTCAACAACTCGAACAACAAAAAATGAATTTCAACGGTCGAATTAACTCACGACGGACTCACTGTCGGGTTATTCCGGTCAGACATCCATTTCCAGAGGATATAAACCGTGTCAAATGTACCGTAACAGTGGAAAAATCTCCGGTAAAAAGTTGAGGAGTAAGGCGCCTGCCCATACCGGAGACTCTCTGCAGACAGACCGAGTCCACTGGCTCACACAGGAAGCAACGGTAGATAGGCGTGACTGACAGCCGCGATGAGCTAATCACTTTCTGCCCTGTGAGTGGTGGGAACGCGGGGGGCGTGGCCTCCCAACGGCTGGGTATAAAAGCGCTGACAACTACGATCACAACTTTATGTTTCACTAACCATACAACAGGAAGGACTGCATGACTGAGTCTGGGACACCTTATAGTTTTAAAAATGGATCCATTAAGTCAAATTCTTTATTTAATTTATTGCCAAAAACAAGAATAGACCAAAATAATCAATGAACTGACTCGCCTGTTTTGCCTTTTAAATTGAAAGTTCTTTATTATCATATGCACAACAATAAGCCTAAAGAAAAGCAGTTGTTGGCAATGACAGTCTTGGCTCTCAGACTCCCCTCAGCAATGCTCATTAAATATACATTGAAAACAAAAAAAAAAGTAGAACTACTGCCTTGCTGCTGTATGCCTCCGCCAACCAGTCAAGTTGCGGTTTACACCCATGTGGCTCCTATGTAGCCATGAAAGTTGACAATACTTCAAATGTGGATGTTGCTTTGAAGAAGCTATGTATTCTGATACTTCACACACATCTTCAACCCCGCAGCACAGAAAATCTATACAATCAGCACAGTTTCAAAATGGGCACCCAAGGTTTGTTTCACCAACTCTGTATCTGACCAAATGTCTCCCCCTTCTGTTCCTGAGTTATGCCATTGATTAATAGCCAGAAAAGTGTTTTTGCAGAGCATTATGATGTCATAGTGAAGCTGACCTTTGACCTTTTGGATATACAATTTCATCATTTTATCCTATTAGACATTTGTGTGAAATTTTTGTCATAATTAGCACATGAATTCTTGAGTTATGGGCAAAAACTTGTTCTTTGAGGTTGCAGTTACCTTGACATTTGATCACCAAAATCTAATCAGTTCATTCTTAAGTCCAAGTGGATGTTTGTGCCAAATTTGAGGAAATATCCCATGGCACTCTTGAGATATCACGTTCACAAGAATAAGACGGACGCAAGGTCACAGTGACCTTGAATGCTGACTACAAAATTCTAATCAGTTCATTCTTGAGTCCATGTGGTGGTTTGTGCCAAATTTGAAGAAATGCCCTCAAGGACCTCTTGAGATATCACGTCCACAAGAATGAGACGGACACAAGGTCACAGTGATCTTGACCTCTGACCCCCAAATTCTAATCAGTTCATCACTGAGTCCAGGTGGATGTTTGTGCCAAATTTGAGGTAATTCCCTCTTGGTCCGCTTGAGATATTGCGTTTACGAGAATTGGATGGACGCAAAGTCACTGTGATCTTTACCTCTGACCACCAAATTCTAATCAGTTCATCACTGAGTCCAAGTGGACATTTGTGCCAAATCTGAAGAAATTCCACGTGGGCATTCTTGAGATGTCGCATTCACGAGAATGGGACAGACGGACCGATGGACAACCCGAAAACAAAATGCCTCCAGCCACAGCTATCACTAGTGTGGAGGCAATTAAAACACTCAAGTACAAGCAAAATGAGAATCTATACACACACACACACACACACACACACACACACACACACACACACACACACACAGATGTGAACAATTAGTAAAACAGTAAGTTAAGTATATAACAGTAAATGTCAAGTGATAAGCTCAGGAGCTCCAGTGCTTAAAAGTCTTATGGCCTGTTTAAAGCCTGTGGGATGACGCTGTCCCTGAGCCTGGTGGTGCGATAGTCTAACGTCTGCCAGACGGCAGCAGGCGGAACAGTTTGTGACTGAGGTGGCTAAGGTCTCCGATAATCCTGATGGCCTTCGTCCTGCAGCGCTGGGTGTCGAGGTCCTCCATGGATGGCAGCTCCATAAGCAGTTTTCACCACCCTCTGTTTCCTCTGTGCCATGGAGCTACCATTCTTGCCCAGAAACTAAACTAATAAAATTAACAGTCTGCAGAAACATTAGTGGTTCTGTAAACATGCAGATGTTCAGCAGGAATGATTTCATGTTAGTTTCTCATGTTAGCAAGTTGGACAGCAACTAAGTACATTTACTCAAGCATACTCTACTTAAGTACAGTTATTAAGTTATTTAAATACTTAACTAAGTATTTCATCTTTTGCTGCTTTATGCTTCCACTCAACTACATTTTTGAAAAAAAAATAATAATAATTTTTACTTCACTACATCTGTTTAGGAGCTTTAGTTACTAGTTTTCAAGTATAAGAATAGTATAAGATTATACAACCAAAACGTGACCAGTTTATACAGCAAAGCACTGCTTACATATTAATACATAAGTAATGCTGATCCAATAATACCATAATAAAACCTTAACTGTACCCACTGCATTGAGAGTAGTACTTTTGATTTGTTGCTTATACTTTCACTTAAATGCATTTTTGAATGCAGGAATTTTTACCTGTAATGAAGTACTTTTAAACTGTGGATTTACTGTAGACGTATGCCGCACGTTTTAGTTGATAAAATGTTGTTTTTTTGTTTTGTTTTGTTTTTGTTAAATTCAGTGCATAAGATACACATCTTACAACTTCAGAGGAATTTTGAACAATGATAAATATCTGTGAAAATGTTTTTTAAAAAAACGTTCATTTTCATGTTTTTTTCTTTGTCAAAGCCACAGAGAGCCACTGGAGGGGCTCAAGTGTCGCATTTTTCTGCACTACTACAGGCTGCCTACCCCTGACCTAACCTATATAACTTTAAGTTGAGTATGTAACTTAATGTTAAGCACATAACAGGACAATGCCCCACCATGTTTCTTTTTCTAAAGCTAACCTATGTAACTTTACTTTCTTAAACCTTACCTACCTAACTTAACAACACATTCTCACTCTGACCTTGTCACATATTGATGTTTTGGTCATGGACTTTCCACATCCGCATACGACGTGCAAGGTACCCTGGGTGTGTTGGCTGATGTTCTGGGACACTGTGTCAAGTTCTGCCTGTTACATACATTGTCTTCTTTCAAGATTTTTTTCCTTCAACAACAAAAGCACCTGGTTAGGTTTAGGAAAAACAGGGTTTGGCTTTAGAATATTACGGGACGCGAACACCACTCTCTCGGGTGAAAGTTAGTGTTTGTTGGACCCATCCACCACCCCTACCGGCCACCCCATTTGGACTTTCACCGTCTTAACTTTCGTCCTTGTCCTGCTGCATTTCCCCCTGACACCACCGGGCACCGATAAACTATAACTGCAACCAGCCGCCTATCATGATGACATTAAAGGACGCCTTTTTCGTTGGTCTCTGACGCCGCAAGTCATTGCCCAAGCACCGGATTTCAACAACTTTGGAGTGAGACCAGGCTCAATTTAACGTTAAGTATGTAACTTTATATTACATACTTAACGGGACAACGTTAATATTTCGTTGGTAGTGACAGAATTCAAATACTGGTGCAAGTCTTCCTTCCTTGACATTAGTCTACCTAAACCAAGGAGATGGCAGTAGACTTTAGGAAGAGTCCGATTATCATCTCTCCTGTTTTTATCAATGATCAGGCTGTTGAGGTTGTGAAGCAGTGTAAGTATCTTGGATGAAAAGCTGACCTTTGAGCTTCAGGTGGACGCTGTGTGCACCTGAAGCTCATCAGCTCATGTATTCTCACCTCAAGCTCCGGTGTTTTAATGTTGACAGCACTTTCATGAAGGTGTTTTATCCCTGTTTTATTGAATCACTTCTCACCTTTTCTTTTATCTGCTGGTGTGGGGTACTTAACTTGAAGCACAGAAACAGGTTGCTGAGCATTGCAAAGGTTTGCAGTATAATTGCAGGCACAATCTTGGACCATTTGACTGATGTGTACATGATCAGAACACTAAGGAGGGCCCAGTCAGTCCTGGCTGATCCCAGTCACCCCTTATTCAGTCAATTCAGGTTGCTTTCATCTGGCCGCAGATATAAAATGCCAGCTTGCAGGACAAATAGGCAAAAAGACTCATTTGTCTCTTCTTAAATAACCTCACCTGACCCTATCATTGTATTATTTCTTTGCAACTAACACAGTGTGAGGTCTTTTTTGCATCTATTTATGTATTAATTGTATATTTATCTGTTTGTTTGTTTTTTATCTGCACAACAAATTGCCCCTTGGGGATAATAAAGATATCCTGTATCCTGTAAATGAGATTTAGGCCCCGGGCCACACTGCACGCGTGAGCAGCGCGTGATGGCTATCTCGCTGAACTGCTGCGGCTCGCATGTGCTCGTATGTGCTCACACATACAGTGTTATGACTGTATGTGTGAACTGTAGGCTGCAGAGGTCCCTGCTGCTGTATCTACTGTATTTCCACAATTAAAAGCCAATGGAGCCATGTAATCCATTGCATTGCCAACAGCACAGTACTGCAAATATTTTACAATAAAACGCCTCCTGTTAACAAATCAAGGATACTGTCCACAGAAATGTTGTAGGAGTGCTTTTATTTTTATACAGAACCAGGAAAAGTTGAGCAAAACAGATATGTATATTTCTTTATGTCTGTGAGTGATCAAGACATTAGTCAGAGGTAGTAATCTCTAGATGTGGTGTACCTGAGCAGCTCTGCTCACGCGGGCAATGTTGCTTCTCTAACCTGTTAACACAGGCGCTGGAAAAAACTCAACAGGTTCTGCGATACATACACAGCGCTCACGCATGCAGTGTGACCCGGGCCTTACTCAGGGTCGGGGAGGACAGAGGGCTGTTGTCAGAGAATGATGCAGCAAGCGAACACGCCATCTGCGGACAGTTTACCGACTTGGCGAACGGACTTCACTACAAACTGATTGGCTGTAAAAACAGGTGACATGCCTTATGTTTTACAACCAGCTACTGGCAACTTGACAAGCTGAGTCACAGGTGACACCATCAGCCTACTTGAGTCGAGTTGAGAACAACCGTTTCAGACCGCTGCAACTTTTGTCTGCAGTGTTCTAAAATGGTTTTGTCTCGTCGCAAATCTTTGGTCTGAACTGGGCTTTAGATATAATATGAACCGTTTTATGAGGGTATGTTGACTGGATTAAGGCTTGTGAGTTATAGAACTTACATTTACCCTCACTTTCCAAATTTTGAAATAGGCTAAATTTAAACATATGTATTCTGTTGTACATACAAGGAGTTAGATAGTTACCAACATGTCCAAGTCGCTTTGTAAGTTCACTTCTAACATTTACAGTATTCTCAGCATGTTTTATTAGAACTCAACAAAGCATCCGTGTGTAACATTACTTAATTTTTAGCATGTATGAACAAGAGTGTGGAGCAAGTTTAGGTCTTAAGTGTTTCCCTCCGTCATGACATTCCTCATCGGCTTACCCTCTGACCATGTCATGTGTCTTACTGCCCGGCCTTCAGTTCTTTGATTTGGAGGGGTTTGGGCGGGAGAGCCACTAAATCCTAAGATACAGCATTCATGACTTTATAACTTATGTACTTTATGTCCAGTACATTTCTTACACACAACTTTAAAGTAAAAATCTTGGACTTGCTTATGCAGAGGTGTAGGAAGCGACCTTCCTCACAATACACAGCTGACTACCATTGAAAATCTCATCTATTACATTGTGTAGGGTGCTTATTATTATTCATAGGCTTCACAAATGGACAAAAAAATCCGCCCCTCAACACATAAGCACATGCACACATGCATGAATGCACACATACACTTACTGATGAGATCCATGATCTTTGCTAGTCCGTGTGTGAGTGTGGGAGATAAATGGCAATCATTTCAATTGTCTGTTGGTGACTAATAAGGGTTTGAGGAACCAGTCAGTTGTATGCGTGAAACATGCAATTTATGCTTAAATAGAGGTTGGAATTAGTTCACAGCTAATACTAGAGTTTTACCAGAGAGAGAAGGAAAAAAAAAATCAATCTTGGACTTGTTCTTTGCTATTACAGATACTGATGAGTGCGTGCTCCTGTTTTCAGACCGAATAAATCATCCCCTCCCTGTGATTTGAATGTGTAAACTTATGTTGTTGTCTGTTGAACATTTTGTTGAACATTTACATTTATATACCATACATCACTGACTGCATTGTTTATGACAAATAGCTGCCATGGCTGTAGAAATCACTGAAGCGAGAGAAAGAAAAACAATTGGGATGGAAAGCTTATGGCGTGCTGCCATATTAAAATTGTAATTCTGGGATGGCAACTTGTCTAAATGATGACACGCGTCCGTATGATTACTTTCTCACTCTGCGATTCAAGCAGAAAATTAAATCTCGGATGAAATGTATGGCATCTCAATATTGAACTACGAGTCTCTTGTGGCAACAGATTTGACAACCACCGTTCTTTCCTGCGTCATTTCGTCAAAGTTGGATTTTTCAGTGGAATTTCTTTTCACCCTGAGTAGCTGTTGATAATACAGGTATCAAAAGAAACACCATTTCCCCAGTGGTGTTGTGGTTTTCTAGGTGTGAAGGAATAAATAATCTTTTGTTGTGAAGCTGGTAAAACATGTAGCGAGATATGGGGTAAACCCACTTTTAAGGCTCATTCAAAGGAAAAATCCCTTTTGTATGCTGCACTATTAGATCTTAATAGTGCTCCCTGGGAGTTATTTTCAGAAATGAGAACTTGTAGTTTAGCTTATTGTTGTACCCATCCTTTAATGTACTGAGAAAAGCTGTCCATGCAGCAATCAAAACTAGGACATGAGACATTTTTGTCATAATAAACTATGATGACAGGATGCAAAACCTAAAGGCAAATACTCGCTACTAGCTGTCAGCAGTCCCACGTAGTAAAAATTAAAAATATCACACTTATGCAACCCTGTTGAAAGTGAGAAATTCCTTGTATCCATCATGCATGGTTTATTTTAAATTCACAAGCTACTTTGGATGTGGTTGTTCAAAGGAGATAAACACATGAAGCCCTCAAAGCTTTAGCAACAAGATGTCATTCTTATTAAGTTGCAATGAATTCTGGTCTTCTGTAGCAACTGTTGATGTAAGAATCAGCCCGCCTGCCTCCTCTATTCTCCCTGTATGATTGATGAATTGTTGGAGCGGGATGACAGCTCCAGAATGAAAGAAGTCCCGGCTGTTTGATTGTAAGGAACTTAGTCTACAGCCTGATGTTTATAACGATGTAGATCACAGACAGAAAATCTGCTTTCCAACTTCAAAATAGCAGTGCTTAAATGTTAACGTGTGGTTATGTGATTTATACGATGGGAAGTCGTCTGAAGGAGTATTATACCAAACAACAGAATAAACTCAGAAGCAGAAGGTCAAGTATATCACCTACAGCTCCAACAATGACAATGATGGCTGGACAATTTAAAGGAACAGTTCACCCCAAGATCAAAAATACATATTTTAGCTCTTACCCATAGCACAATTTATCAGTCTAGATAGTTCTGGTGTGAGTTGCAGAGTGCTGGAGATATCGGCCGTAGAGATGTCTACCTTCTCTCGACTAATTTGGTCTGCTGTGGGTTGAGCTTGTTTGCTGACAATACCTATTTGTTGGAAATAAGAGCAATGAGACTGAAATGTTCCGTAGAACCAAAACAATTAGCTTAAAAAGGCTACAAAGGTAAGTAGACCTGTAAAATTTGGTGCTATTTCTATGTTAATTCACATTAAACATTATTATTTCATTAATTATTAATATTTAAGTAGAGTAACAGTATTTGGTGTTGGAGGCCAACACGCTCCCACTGGCAGTGTCTCCACACATCGACATGGAACCAGTGAACAGAAACCAGGAATGTGGAAGCAGAGCTCTTGGTCGAGGACAGAAGGCTGAGTGGTTTACCAGGGAGCAGGTGAAGCCGGAGAGGTCAGCAACGAGGAAGCAGTCCAGAAACACATGCTGGAATGTCTTGCATAGGAATGACAAAAACAATCTGGCAACAAGAGTCTGGGAAGCTGCAGCAGTTGGCTTGATGAGGTGGGTGTGGTGGACCAGCAGGAGTGGGTGATGTGTGGACAGGTGATAGGCTGGCAGGTAGATGTGGTGGAGAGGCAGGCTGAGTGGAAATTTACTGAGAGAATGGCATGAATGGAAGGTCGGAGGTGCACAGTGTGACACAGAGTGTGAAGTGGTCGAGATGAAAGTCAGTACTTTCAAGTGTGAGGCCATGGTTCTCGGCTGGAAAATGGTGGATTGCCCCCTCTGGGTTAGAGGAGAGTTACTGCTCCAAGCGAAGAAGTTTAAGTATCTCTGGGTTAGTGAGTGAGGGTAAAATGGAGCAAGAGTAGGATTGGTGGTTTGGTGCGGCCGGCCCAACATAGTGAAGTGCTAAGCTGAAAGGCAAAGCTCTTGATTTACTGGTCCATCTACGTTCTGACCCTTACCGATGGTCGTGAGCTTTGGGTAGCAAAGAACGAAGAATGAGATAGCAGATACAAAAGGCAGAAATTACTTTCCTCCCTAAGGTGGCTGGGCTCAGCCTAAGAGGTAGGGTAAGGAACTCGGGCATCCGGAGAAAGCTCAGGAGCTGCTGCTCCTTCACATCAAAAGGGGTCAGTTGAGGTGGTTCGAGCATCTGATCAGAATGCCTCTCATCAAATAATGGATAAAGCTTCTATGATGTCACCCACTAGCTTGTGGACTCCCATTTTGAAACCTCAAATTCGGAGCTTAGGCTGTCGTCATCTTGGTTTTTTTGGAGCCAGAAGTGACCACATTTGGACGAGAGGTTAGAGCTGGGGTGGATCTGACTCATAGACTGTAGTGACGCCTCACAGACAGCCTGTCACTCAACTGGCCCCACCCTTAAATATGCAAAACTCTGAGCCTTGATACAATGTAAAGAGGTGAATTATATAAAAACATCTCCCCCTGTACAGTTGTCATGAATGTTGAAATTAGCTCTAGAGACCAAAACTGTTTTTTGTAAACATGTTTATTTCTGCTGTAAAGTTGAGCATTTGAACATGGGGGTCTGTGGGGATTGACTCGCTTCTGGAGCTGGCCTCAAGCGGCCACTAAGGAACTGTAGCTTTTGGCTGCTCCGCACTTCAGTTTTCAGCCCTGGAGGTTGCCCCTTGTTGCCTCCTGGGTGTCTCCCGTCAAGTGGTTTTACGGGGATTTCCAACTAGTAGGAGGCCTCGGGGCAGACCCATAACACACTGGAGGGATTATATATCTCATCTGACCTGGGAACGCCTCGGGATCCCTCAGGAGGAGTGGGAAAGCGGTGCTGGGGAGAGGGGTGTCTGGAATACCATGTTCAGCCTGCTGCCTGCGTGACCTTGCCCCAGATAAGTGGATGAAAATGGATGGATACAGTATTTGAATCCACCTTTTACCTGTGTAACTGTTAGATTTGTTTTGGTTCCAGTCACTGTTTGATTTTCATTTCCCACCCAACTACATATTATTAATGCTATGTTACCCACAGTGTCCACTCTAGTTCATTTTTCCCACTATGAATTATTAATGGGATGTAAACAGTACTTTAATAGCATCTGTTGACGTTATTTAAACATTTAAAAAGACGCATACACTCTCACTTATACACAAGTGGACTGGAAAATATTGCCACACTGAAGGCAAGGTTGGGTAGACTTGCTGGAGGGTGAAAGCTGCTGTTGAATCTGGTCTCAGTTCAGAGAAGTGGTCTCAGATCCTGCTTAAAATTTTGGTCTGAGTTTTGCCAAGTCCACCACAGTCCCTCCTGGCATCTGCATTTATTTTCTTAATGACTCCACACACCTCATGTCATTACGTTAAGTATGAATCATGGAAGTTGGCGAGGTGATGTTGTGGTTTCCAGGTGTCACTTCTGGTCCTCTGTAAATTGGAGGAAAGAAAACAGAGACGGTGAAATAACATCATCACTAATGAGAACCAAACTTTTTATATTCTGCTGAAAGTAAGCCTGCAAAGATGACCCCCTACCAAACAGTGGGCCAAAAACTGAAAATGACATGACACCAATGCATGTTTATTTTGCTTGGTGATTTAAATAGGGCTTTATTTTCTCTGTTCTTTGTCTTTATTTAAGCCTGGGACTGTAGTAGGGCTGAACCCTAATAGTCAACCAAATGTTGGTCAACCAGAAAGGTCATTAGTCGGCAAGATTTCAATGTTAACAATGCTACTGATACTATTCTTTCTCAGACCTTGAACTCAAACCATTGCGTAGCACGCCCAAAATATGTTATTTCATAATTACATTAATATTGTAAATATGCAAGCACCGAGTTGACTAATGGCCCAAAATGATGACTATTTGTCGATTAGGAAAATTTTTAGTCAAGGGTAGCCCTAGACCGTAGTTTAAATCATGGCGAGCAGTGTCAAACCAATGGGAGTAATGACTTAAAGATCTTTCGAGGGGTAAAAACATACACTAATTTTTATTCTCAGTTTATAATGATAATTCCAGCTGAAAGTCACAGTTTAATCTCCAGTTCTTCCCATAATATCATCATCACAATTCAGAGCTATTATCCATGTATGTTAATGGTATTTACACTGGCAGCTCCAAATGAGTTTGAGATTTTTATTAAACTAATATTACTAATATTGTCAGCTCAATGTGCCCTGGGAATCCACTTTCAGCCAATTTGCTGATGTAAAATAGGCCATGCAGTCATCACCCAGCTGTTTGATGCTTCTCTCTCTCCTTCTCTCTCCGTCTCTGTCTTTCTCTCTCTCTCCAGTCCAAATATAACCTCGCCCCAATCTGATTTAACCACAGTGGTCTCATCCCCGGGGCAAAATGGACTCATTTGTGCGGAGAGAGGAAAAAGAGAGAGACGAGAAAGAGGCAAGAAGTAGGAGAATAGAAAGTCCAGCAGAGAAGAAAAGAAGGGGTCTAGAGGGTGGAGGGGTATGAAGGATGGTAGTGAATAGAAAGTGTGATGAAGAGAGGAGGGGGAAAAAAAAGACGAGATGTGCTCAGTGAATGAGGTCACTAATTGGGTTGAGACTTGTAGCTCCCCTGCAATCCATTCCCCTCGTTCCTGACAGAAATCAAATTATTTTGAATTTCTTTTGTAAGAGCAAGAAAAATATGTTAATTTCCAGCTGCAAGAGGCTGAAATAAGGAGGGAGAAAATAACAAGTGGCCAGTATGAAGACAGTTAATAATACTTTAGCCAATGTTGTGTAATACTCTGTGATCTTTTGACTGCTTTTCCTTTGTTGTTCAAATCTTTATTCATCTCTTTTATTCAAGAAAGAAAAGATTAGAAAAGAGATAAGATGACACATAACCTCTAGTGACTGCTGGAGCCATGCTAACTATAGGTGCTGTTACTGGACTTCCTCTTTAGAGGAGAAGATAAAGATGTAGAAACAATGTCTGTTTTCTTAAAAGGAAAAAAGAAATAAGAAGAAAACAGTTAAATGGTCTTCGATCTGTCCATATAGACTCAGTTATAAGAATAAGATATATACAGTAGTGCTTTAATTCAATTATTTACTTATATTTAGAATATAATTAGAGCCCAGACTCAGCATAAAAACAGCACAGAATACGTGGCATTGTTTCTTTATGTTTTAAATCAATGTATAATATAAACGTTTATTGTTATGGTGCAGAAACGGGCATTTTTCAGAATCTTATGGTGTCCATTCATTGATGCCTCTCTGATAAGATGGAGGTTCTTAATCACAGCGAACTCTGTACTCTTTTTTCTCTTTTTACACTTGATTTTAAAATATTCTGAATTAAGAAAGGTAACTAGTAGTGGCAGAAGCAATACTGAATATAAGCAGCATTTAATTCATTTTTATACCATTACTTCTACTTCTAGTAAAAATTGCCACCTATGATAATACTGATAGTCTATTTAAATGCCCAATGTTGGTCTACATACTGCATAAAAATAACTTATGAAGCTTTTTCTTTAAAGATTATGTTTTAGGCATGTCTACAGTTTTACTTGTTTTATTGACAGTGAAGGATATAGTCTGGAAAGGCAGGCGAGAAAGAAAGCGAATAACATACAGCAAAAGACCCAGGCAAGACTCATACCTGGGTCACTACGGTAAGGTCTCAGCCACAGCGGTATGCTCCCTACTTGGTAATGTACCAGGGCACCTCTGCTCATGGAGCATTATTGATTTTTTTCCTTTATGGCCACTCGGGGGCAGCACAACAAGTTGTAAACAAAAAAAGGGACATAGTGTCACTCATAGATAATATGAGATAGATAGATCCCCCTCCCAAAGATGTTCAAGATATTCAGTCCACTGGAATTGCTCGCCTGGTCCAAACTGCACCCGGGTTTACTTCCAGGTAATGCAGCCCACTGAATATTAACAGTAGTGTGTCTCCTGCTGGTCCTGCCAGCAAGTTCCTGTATACAATACCTGCACACTACCTTGCTAAATTGTTATCCTTGTGGCTGATAGATGCTGACAGTCGCCATTGCTGAGCAGCGGTGTTCTCAAGGTGTATTTCACTGCTGGAAGGATGGTCTGTTCATGACACTATACTTCACTCAGGACCACTTTAGTCAAAGGAAACTTTATTTCCATTTGCAGTATTATATTTGGCGGTATGGCTCTGTACTGGGGCCTTTACTCGAGCTTACGCAGAAAGCCTTTTCCACAGGCCTACGTGGAAAGCCTAAGGCAGAGAGAACACATCTCTCTGCCCTTCCATGTGCAAACGAGGAAAGCCTGAGGAAAATTCTTAGTGCACCTTTAAGGATATTAGGAATATTTACAACTGTATCACCAGCATCAAACCACAAATATCTGTATTATCTTCCTAAATCTCATATCTATTAACACCAAGTCATATAGGCACAACTCTTTGCAGTTGGAGGAGGAAGGATGGGAACTATACCATTGATCCTCGTTGAGCCGTGGAAAACTCCAACAATAATCTCCCCTCCAATTGCAGACAGAAAACATATCATCTTCAGTTTATGAGGGATCCTGTTAAGCTTTAAGCAGATAAAATGTACCCCCCCCCCCCTCTCTGGATACTGCCTATTTCATATCTGATTTACATTTTCTGGCAGAGAGTTTTGCTACCTAATACATGATCTTGACATGTGCGCTCAGGGGTTTAGGGAAGATTAATATTGGTTTATGAAATCTTTCTGCAAACACAAAAAAACAGCTGCCATCAGCCTTGATATTTGACTAAGAACTTCCTGACTTTACAGGCACTAAAATAAATGTTAGTAGGGTTGGACAATTGACGGTGTAACATGTGAGTAGACCAGTAGAGGTTTAGCAATACCGTTTCTACCGCAGAAACTATTCGGGGCAGGCTGTGTAGCAAATCAGGGCTGGATTCTTGCATGGTCTTGTGAATCCAGCTGCCTTGCAAGGTAACGTGATTCAGGCAGACATGGAGGAGGAGGGTGAAGTTGTAAGTACAGAAACCTGTATCACTTGATACCATTGTTCTTAGGAACCCTTAAAGGTTTAGTGTGTAGGATTTACGGATATCTAGCAGTGAGGTTGCAGATTGCAACCAATGGAAATTTCCCGTGTGCCATGCATGTCAGAGAACTACGGTAGCCAATGTGATAATGTGAATGGCCCTATCTAGAGCCAGAGTGTGGTTTGTCCACACTAGGCTACTGCAGAAACATGGTGGTACAACATGGCAGAGTCCTTGGGCGATGGCCCACTCCATATGTTGATACAAATGGCTCATTCTAAGTTCCCAATAAAAAGAAGAAAATAATCAAATGTGATGAAGTACCTTACGGTTATTTCAAACCATTTCTTGATTTATAGAACAATCACTGCACCAGCATTTAACATTGTCTCCCAGAAATAAAGTTTGTATGTTACTGAAAGGCTTTCTTAATGACGTTGTTGTGGTAACATAATCGCTGCCGGGATTATGTTCAGAGACAACATTTCTTTCAAGCCACGAAACACTAAATTCAGGTACTGTGCATGCTTCGGGAGGAGGTGGTTGGTGAGGATGGCAGGGGTACAAAGTGCAATACCTTGACACCTGAACCTATTTTCATGTCCAGACTCATGTCTTAGGTTTAGGCTGTCACGTATCAATTCAAGGAGGACCCAAACGCAGACTAACAGACACGTTGAATTTGAACAAAAAGCAAGCTTTAATGCAGCTGATAGAAATCATCCGGTACAGGCAGGTAACTCAAAGTCCAAATACAAGCAGAACCAAAACTAAACTGCAAACCAACCTGGATAATACCATGAATTCAAATCCAAACAGAACACCAGGCGGGAAACAGAGCAGGGAATGACACCAGGAACACAGGGGTGAACACAGGACAAATACGGGATGAATACAGACGAACTGACAAGGAACAAAGGGAAACATAGGTATATATACACAGAAAACTAATCGCAAGAGCGAGACACAGCTGGAGTAGGAGGACATGGGCAAAAGGAGGGAAATGGAGATTGGCTAACAACAAGGGTGTGGAGGGAAACACGAGGGTGGAGCACAAGACTAATACAGAACAGGTGTGAAGGGAGGACTCTGGGAACAGGGAAGAACTAACAGGTGTGACAGAAAACAGGCGGGAAAACACACACAAAGACAGGAAGTAAAACCAGACATGACACATAAGGAGAGAATCTACAAAATAAAACAGGAAGCAGATTAAACATGAATGAATAATATGAAAGAAGAGTATAAAAAAAACCCCCAGGATCGTGACATAGGCAATAAATGCACTTTGGTTATGGTTAAGTAAAGATCATGATTTTGGTCAAATGATCATAGAAAAAAAATAAAAACATTATGCTGTAGGTGCTAGAAGTGGATACTTAATTGCAAGATTGCCTATTTTGGCTTAAACCAACTTAAATTAATTGTGTCAGTGAACATTTTACTGATATGTTCAATTACAACATTTCTGCAACTTCTCAGACAGATTAATTAGCCAAATTTTCTTATTATGTCAATAGAAAAATGTAATTTGCTCAGCATTACATTTCCCTCAAAAACATCTGCTGATTCAAATTAGTTGTATAGAAATGTAATTTCTAGGAGACAGGGCTGTGTGATATATACTGTTACCATGATATAAAATGACATATACTATGACAGAGGACTCTGGCCATGTCACTCACTCCTATATGTTTGACAGAAATATAATGAGATTTTTGTTTATTTCACTACAATAAAACACCTCTGTATCCCAAACAATAGGTTCCAGAAGTCATCCAGGTTGCAGGAAGTGAACGTTTTGAACAGGTGTCTCTCCGGGGAAGAGGTGTGAAAACTGCAGCTCTCCAAAGCTGCTGAGTGTAAACAGCAGGTTGCAGTTGAGAGGTCCTTGACAATCAAACAAGAGTGTTGTGGAACACCGAGTCCTGCCTGGGCTTCAGGGAGATCTTCTCTCTATTTTCCTGTCATTTCTAAAATGTACTCTATCCCAAATCTTGTCCTGAGGCTAGTTCTGAATCATTTTACATTTGTAGGCCCTGACAGCGAGCAAGCACATCTGTAACAGTGGAACATATTCACAGTGAAAACCTAAGATGTGAATTTACTTTAAGTTAAAAGGCTGGATAATCCATTTCTGCGGTGGTGTGAATCAAACATTCATTTCACTTAAGCCTAGTCTCCTGGAATTTTGTAAAATTAATATGATGTCTTCAAATCAACCTAACGCAGCACATTTATCAATTTTTTCCGCCAGAAAATAGGAAAATGTACATCCCTTGAACCAACCAGAAACCAAAATTATATATATTGGGGCCTGTTGGCAGAGTGCAATTTTAAAAATGGCAACTTAAACACAACATCTAAATGCCTACTGAGCAGGTTCATCCCTGAGCCTTGAGTTACTGAAGCACTGCAGTGTCGCCTGAAGAAAATGTTTGCATCGTACATTTCTGCAGCCACTAATATGTTAGTATCATATCAACATTTCTAAAGTGACATAATATTTAAGGTTAACTTTTGTCAATGAGATTTGGAGGGGATGGTGGATGCCATGTCACC
The DNA here is from genome assembly GCF_006386435.1 of Epinephelus moara. Lineage (NCBI taxonomy): Eukaryota > Metazoa > Chordata > Actinopteri > Perciformes > Serranidae > Epinephelus > Epinephelus moara. The sequence goes on from NC_065517.1 coordinate 15,877,171, forward strand.
CTGGTGAAACACCTGCCAAGCTGCAAACCACTGCAGTAGTTGTCTTTCGGCAACCCTTGGCAGCATTTACACCTGCGTCTGTTGCACCGAACATGGGAATTTTAGTGGCACATTGCAGCATTTCCCAGCAGCATTTGAGCCACTGAACCTAGCTGTTTTTCACTGACACATCGTGGCATTTCCCAAACATGGCTAATTTAAAGATACAGTTGGTAACATTTATGACAATAACTGTGTCATATTTGCTTAGACTGTCACTGTATTGTGAAAGAAGAAAATGAGACAGTCTGTGAAAATCATGTTCCTTCTCCTCTGCTTCTGCCTCTGATGCCATTTGCTTGAATAAGACCGCGGTGCAGTCTCTAAGGGGCTGTACACATGCTGCGTCTTTAACTGCCTGGAAAATGCGAGGTCGGGTGCTGGGTGCTACTTTTGTGGCCTTTTTGTTCCAGAGTGCAGAGCTGATCTTCTTCCAGGTGTTGTTTATAAGTGTGAAGGCCTATCGTCTGACAGATATAAACCTCTGGCAGCTCTACATAATCATGAGCAACTTCTCCATGTTTAACACAGACTGATATTTATGGAAGAAGGGAAAGATATCTGTTAGCTGTGATTGGTTGGCCCTCATCACATGACGTGGTTTGTGCTGCTGCATTCCAAAAGTTGCACTTAGTTTATCTCAGGGTGCAGCTATTGCGCCTGAAAAATAGGCAGTTAGGAACACGTGTGCACCGTGGTAACATCGCTCTGGTGTTTAAGCGTTCATATTTGATCAGTGCTGCCTAGTTTGCGGGCTGTGAGTGACAGATGAGACTCATCTAGTCTGATTGGTTGGTTTCGTTCACAAGCAGTAAGCCCATTAGAAGTGCTACAAGGCGATAGTGTAGGCAGAGGAGTATGATTGTTTTGTTTGATTGAGTTGTTTCCAAAATGTACAATGCACACATTTATTCTGGCGACTGGGCTGAGCACTGTCATGAGTTCAAATATTTGGTGATATGTTAAAAAAGGTGAATTGAATTGCTTTGTAAACTATTTTAGAAAGTGTCAAATAGGGATTTAATCACATGCAGAACAGAGAATGTTATTTTCTAAATTAAAATATTCATGTGACAATTTTTCTGTAGGTACAACCACACGTATGCTGAAACAAAGAATTAGTGAGCACAAGAGCTCAATCAGACGCAGTGATGTGAGCTCCTGTTGTCATTTCAATGAATTTGCACACCATATCTGCTCTCTACATTGAATTGCCAAGAGGGGGAGATATGGAAAGAAAGATATGCCGAAGGGAGCTTTATAGGATTGACACTTCAGATACACTTCAGCCTACGGGCCTCACCGAGGAATTTGATATGAGTGTTACGCTGTAATCCAAGATGTTTCTTTTCTCTATGTCTACTGTAGACTTTAGGGTCTATGGTTTGTGATGGTTATTGTCTGATGCCCCTCCATATATCCCTTTGGTCTATTTTTGTTTTGAGATGTTCGTTTCATAGATCTGGGGATCTCTGATTAATGATGGGTTTCGCCTGATCCCTCTCAAAGCCCCATTTACTATGTGATGAAACTGTCTGGTACTGTTAAAAAGTGCTTCCTAATTTTATATACTGTATTTTATAACATATGGCTTCCATTTGTGTACCTCATGGTACTCTATTCAGTTTAAAAGCTACCGTTCCCAGGAAGTGGAGCTTCTACAACCAGGGTGGTGCACAGGTGTGTTCTGTACTGCCAATGATTAGAAAAGGATTGATTATTTTTACGTACCTGTCCATTGCTGTAACATAAATGCTCTGATGAGGGTCTGACGGACCAAAAGCTCAGAATAAAGTGAGACACTGCATCAATCTAAGTGTGTGGAAATCTTTTCCATCAGTTTGTGACTCCTTAAATCAAAGCAACCTCGACTTGTGACTCATTATCACTGGCTGCATAAGTCAGTAGGTCCTGACTAGGGCAATTTAAGAGTGTTATTTTTCCTGTTACGTAATAAAATCCACAGGAGAATTAAAAGAGCTTTCAGCTAATCTGCCCTTGGATGCTGTTAAATGAAGATGACTTGCAATGATTGAATTTTATCTTTAAATGCTTTCTCTAACCTCTGACCTCAATTAATATTGTTGCTATCTTGTTGTGGTTGTTTACTTCTTATTAATCCTTCCTTGATAAAAATAATTTTGTGACTCATAGATGTTTTAATCTACTTCCCTATCCCTTTGAGGCTTCAAAATGGGAGACCACAGACCAAAGGGTGATGTCATGTTGCTACGTCCATTATTTTTATACAGTCTATGAGTAACACCACCTAATTCACCACCACATTTTTCCAGGCGTGATACTTGATGACATCAAAAATTTCAATTTTTGCACTCTCTTTAAAATTCTAAGACAGTTCTAATTTTGGACTGTGTTAGACCACAGGATTAACATGTATGAAATCTGAAAATGGGCGTAGATCTCCTTAAAGATGATACATTGGGTTTGCTTTTACATATAACTGATAAGCTTTAAGGCATATTCTTTTTATAATTGACCATGCTTCTCTTTGGTGAGATTTTTCGCCTCCTCAGCCAGTCTTTTCCTCGAATGTAAAGGGAAAAAAAACCCTGATTAGAAAGTCATTGAAAGATTTAGGTGGAATAAATCCTCCCACTTCTGTGCAAAGTGAAGTGCCGTTCTCATCAGTTTTATCGAGCTCCACTCTGCGGGATGACAACTGCACATACAGGGAGGAAAACCAGTGCTGACAATGGAATGAAAATGACAGTGAGAGAACAAAGGAGAATGGCAAGAATAATTTTCCTTGAAACAGTGACTGAAGCAGTGTGACTGCCACTTCGCATAGAGAGTAGATTAGGCAAGCTTCCCTCAGCGGTCTGCACAGCTAGCCGCGAGCAGATCTCTTCAGCACGGTGGGCTGCTTCTATATATGCTCTGATTCAACTGCTTTCTCATGTGACTGCTTCACAAGTTTGTGTTTGTGTGTGTGTGTGTGTGTGTGTCCCCTAAGGCTCCAGTTGTTCCCCTCCATCTTACATGTTGTATGTAAGATCTCAGAATTCGCTGTGCTTCCTATAGCTGTCATATTGAAGCATGTGCAAATCCTTTATCCCGTAAAGTATATGCCTATAACATGAGTGTGTCTTTATATGTGTGTCAGTGTATGCATGCGTGTGTGACACCAGCAGGAAGCCACACACTCACCAACTCAGCACCTGCAGCATCTGCCACCTACCTGCTGTGCGCACAGCTCGGCTGCCGGTAATTCATCATCACGGCCTACGTTCTGCCATCACATCCAATTATTAGGCGATTAGCAGACACACACACTCACAACTAACAATGCAGCATCACTTCCCATTACCGCCCCACGCATCACGCCTGTAAGACTGGGTTGTGAAATGACAGGGAGGTAGTTCAGGGGAGGAACACTTTTTGTGTTTGCGTCTGCCAATCTCACTAAACCCTAGCAAGGAGGAGATTCATGCTGAAAGTTCAGATTTTCCCAGTAACCTCTATGAACTGTTAAATACAGACAAGTCCAAATGAAATCACATTTACTCACAGTCAAAATATCAGAAATGCTCCTTTTCATCTGAGCAGCTGGAGGGGTGTGTCGGCTGAGCTCTGGCATTGGCAGGGGAATGAAGGAAAACAGTAAACAAACTTGAGCTGCAGCTGACATGCCATGGGTGGACAGTGTGTTCAGCATGTAAACACACCAAAGTGATATTTTCAAGTTTACATGCTGTATAATGTTCTCCTGCTGACCTGCAAATCAGACATCTGGCCTGGAGGCTGATGTTAGCAGTGCACTTCTTTCCTCTGAGTGTTAGTCTGAAGGCTCAGTCAACAATAAGGTGCAGACCAAGACCTGTGACTAAATAAAATCATGGACATAGCCACTGTAAGATCAGCCACTGGTTTGTGGATTCCCTTTTTGAAGCATTTTGGCTGTCGCTATCAGGGGTATAAATATAGACAGTGCAGCTGCACTGGGGCCCATGGGGTGGGGAGGCCCAAAAATGTGTTGGACCTTGCAAGAGACTGCTTATTTGGGGCCAGGTCGCGGGGGAAGCAGGGCAAGCAAAGCACCCCAGACGTCCCTCTCCCCAGCAATGCTTTACAGCTCCTCCTGGGGGACCCCGAGGCATTCCCAGGCCAGATGAGATATATAGTTATATATACAGTGATATACATACAGTGTGTTCTGGGTCTTCCCTGGGGCCTCCTACCACAAGGACGTGGTAAGGACTAACCCTAACCCTAACACCTCCAGCAGGAGGTGTCCAGGAAGCATCCTGATCAGAGATCACGATGTGATGAAGCCAACAGAACTACATCATCTGCAAAAAGCAGAGATGCAATTTTGAGGTTCCTAAACCCAACTCCTCCCTCCCCCTGGCTGCGCCTCGAGATAATGTCCATAAACATCATTAACAGGATCGGTGACAAGGAACAACCCTGGCGGAGGCTGACACCCACCAAGAACACGTTTGACTTTACGCCAAGTATTTGGACGCAACTCTCATTTTGGTCATACAGGGACCGGATGGCTTGTAGCAGCAAGCCCGGTTGCCCTGTACCCCCGCAGTACCACTCACAAAACTCCCGGGGGACACGGGGGACAAGCGCATGCGTGTGCGTGTGCGTGTGCGTGTGTGTGTATGAAATAGTCAGTAGCAATCAATAACAAAATTAGAAACTTATTCTACATAAACTATAAAATCTATTCAAATAAATTAATATTTTCTTATTTTCTCTGGTATTTTTGTCATATGCAGATATGAAATCATGATTACTGGGTAATATATACGTTGATGTTATCCAGTGTCAAGTCTCTTTTTGATCATGTAATGAGACAAGATGATACATGGTAGCTAGTTTAGGTGCAAAACCTGGCACTAGGGCCCCTCATAATAGTTTGCACTAGGGCCCGTCATAACTACCTTACGCCGCTGGTTACCATCTTGGATTTTTGGAACCAGAAGTGACCATATTTGGACAAGAGGTTGAAGATAACCTTAATGCTACCTGCTAGGTTGGTTACCACGGTGTATATACAGCTATGGTTAATTGTGATAATGCTAATGTTAATGCTAATTTTCCCAAGCGAAAAACAGGCTTACAAAGAATAAAACTGGAAAAACTGAATATCCGACTTCTTAAAGGGTCTTTTAGTACAACCAAATGCTGAACAAGAATTTTCAGGCAACCAGACGTTACAATAGGCCTTTTTCACAGAGGACATTTTGACTTGTCCTAGCACAGGTGTAACTAATGAATTTAATGATGGCTGAATTCCATTTAGCTGCTCTGATTTCAGGTTCCTGGTTTCATGCATGCTTGCTCACCGTCACTCTCATTAGAGCATTTGAATACAACTGAACCATCATAAGTGTTATTAGTAATACCTTTGCTTTTCCTACTGGAACAAGTCAAAATGCAAAGCCCATACTCTATGAATCTACGTTACCTAACCTAAGTTGTTGCCATGGTAGCGACTTGGCAACAAACAGCACCCACCTGTCATTCAAAGCAGCCATGCCTGTAGTTATGCATAACTTCTCAGCCAACATTTGTGTGTGGGGCCCATGTGGAAAGAAAATGGGCTGAAAAATTGGCCCTATATTGTATTGTCCATGTGTTCCATATTGGCCCCATGCCAATTACCCACATTGGTGGGTTTGCCTAAGTGGATCCCACATGGGTCATGCCGGGGCTACCTGAGTACAAAAGTGGGTATGGGTCCAAAATGATCTGGGGCCCACTTGGGTAAAGCCACCCATATGGGCAAATGTCATGGGGCCAATATGGAACCTGTGGACAGTCCCATATAGGGCCCATTTTTCAGCTCATTTACTTCCCACATGGGCCTCACTCAGGAATGTTGGCTGGGTTGAAGCCTAATAATATTACAGTTGTTATGAAGGGGTGAATTAACTATAGAGACCAAAATTATTGTTTGTACCAGGCTGTTAACATGTTTATTTCTGGTGTAAAGTCGGGCATTTTAACATGGGGGTTGACTCGCTCTGGAGCCAGTCTCAAGTGGGCATTAAAGGAACTGCAGGTTTTTGGCATTTCCACATTGGCTTCATTTTTCAGCTCCGGAGGTGGCTGCCTGAACAAGACATGTGTTTATGTATTTCTAAGTTACATAAGAAGGAGATTTAAGCAGGAATGCTAATCTTGTTGTTGATAAGAGTCCGTGGCCCTTGTGTTTACTAGAAGGGTGCTATCTGGTTCAGTGTGACCTTCTGCGTTTGATAAATGATGGCATTACTGATTTTTTCCAAAGATTTGACTGACTGGCTGAATGGAAAAAAGTTCTTCACCTACATAGAGGGAAAACTATCATGTCTCCCAAAATTTCTCCCTTTTGGTCTCTGATTTCTTTCTCAAAGGAGAACACGGCACATGTGATTTACAGAAGAGATATTTATGCAAGAAACATGCAATTTAGTTTCAGTTGGACTTTAAAATGTCAAGTCCATAAAGGTCGATATACATGATTTATCTGACTGACCCAATGACAGCCAATCACAGCTTTGGCAACTGTAACTAGGCAGCACACTTTTGTCAAGATCTGTATTTCTCAACAGCGGTATCTGGGGTACTAATTAGAGAGATACTAGGTATACAAAATGTTTGGAGGGTCATGACTGTTTCTATTTATTGTCTTCACAAACCTAGCATTGCTTCCAAGGTCAAGGAACTCATCATTAGCTACCAACATTACTTTGTGGGAATACAAGTTACACTAGAAAAAGCCCAGCTCTGGACTGACTCATCGACTGTGTGGGACGCAGTGTACCACTGGTCCTGGATACTACTGTATCAATGTTTGTGCTTCTGTTTTGCTTATTATTAGATATGGGGACGTTTTATCTGAGATGACTATGCCAAAAACATTGCTTCATCCTCATTTTACAAGGTTGTAGTAAACATACAAGTCAAACAGAAACATTTAAGTCTCCCTCCACTCAAAAATGTGTTTTTCTTATGTGTATATCCCCTGAAATTTCTGACCTTGACTACACTGACTGAATCTGTGCAAAGTTGGTCACTAGAGAGGTGTTTTCACATTTCTCTACTGAAGGGGGCTATGTTGTCTGTGCACTTCCCTGAAATCTGAGATTCAAATGTACACCTGGCAAGCAAGATTAGATACATCAAAAATTCAAAAGCCACTTGCTGTCTAATACAGGAACCGCATATTTACAGGGGACAGATTTCAACACAACACTGGCAAAGAAACGTGAAACCTCAGTCACAGAGCAAACTTGTCAGTACAGAGAGCAGAGTTAGCGTTAGCATGGTGAAAGTTTTGACCAAAAACATGGTAGAGCAGGGATACTCATCCTAAGTCATTGCATACTGCCGCTAAATCATTGGGTTTCAGATCTACATATAACGCGCTAGTTATCCTTCTGTGTCCACTGTTGACATTCCAGGAAATGCTACCAATGCCAGGACCTCAACAAAAGCACATGGTTAGGTTTAGAAAAAAATGTCTTGGTGTGGCATTTGGGAAGCAAACACCGGGCTCCTAGATGAAAGTCCTAGGTTTGTAGGATCCATCCACCACCCCTCCCACCCGCCATATAGGGACTTTCCAGCTCCTTATATTACCTTGTTACTGGCAGCATTTCAACCTGATGCCATCCAGCAGCGTATCATACCACCGCAGCAGGTGCTGTCCAGCTGACCGGTGGCCTATCACAACAATGCGAAAGGTTATGTCTAAATGCATGACATGCTGACACTGCCAGGCTGCATATCATACTGCCATGAAAGGTGGCTTTTGGCATCAGGTGTCTGACGCCAAAATCATTGACAAAACCACAGTACTCAAAAACTTCGGAACAAGAAAGCGCTGAATAATAAGCCCGGACCTCTGTTGGGCGTTCAGAGGAACAAACTCTTTACAAGCTCTACTTTTTGTTGACTCTGGCACTTTTTTTACTCTCAAGTTCCAAAAATATTCCCAGTGTGAATCAATTTATTCTAATTGTGAGGTAGAAACTGGTTGGCACACCACCAGACCCCCTATCGCGGACCACAATTGGCTGTAAGTTGAGTATCCTGTGGTAGAGTGAGCAGTTCTTGGATGTAGGCCAGACCCTGAAGCCTCCTTCCACTATCTACCAAAAACCCCATCATAACAGATATAATTGTATGTTTCACAATCATTAACACTGTGTCAGCCACTGCCAGTTAGCCTACAAGCTAAAAAACAACATAAAAGATGCTAATTACGCTTACCATTCTGATATGTCTGCTAGTCACCAATGTTGGTGCGCAACAGACTCCTCATCTTCGTCTGGATCTGACTGAGGCTCAAACACTCAAACGCTTCTGGTAGCCATCTTGATGTACACCGCGCTTTCACCCATCAAGGGAAAGAAAAAAGTAAAAGCAAAACTGAACGCAAGCAGCGATGGTGGGTGGAGCATAGGCTAGATCCAGAATTTCTCAATGAGAGAGATCGAGTAGACATGCCCCTAGCCCCTTTTCCAAGTTTAATTTCAACCATCGTGGGGATACCATGTTAAACAAACTATTAGTATTACTATCTTAAAACTTTAAAAACTCCAGTTTGAAGCAAAGTTTTCATCCAAGTCACAGAGCTAATGTGAATTAGCTTGTTACACTAACTACAGCTGGTCAAACCTGGCAGCGACAGTTGTCATTTCTGCAAAACTGACAGCTGCCGGCAAAAAATTAAAGGCCACTTTTGTCTACTTCTGTCTGAAATGAAGAAACTATTGTTTTGAAATGACTACAAATTTGAAGTGTTAGATGTCTGCAGACTTACAGACACGTTCATTTGAATCTAGACGTCACTAAGTGTGAAATAAAAAAAGCTAAAGAGCCATCTGACAAATTAAAGCCACCCTACCAGTGTTCCTTTCTTCATTTTAGTTTCACTGCTGCACTAACTGAACTCATATTAAACAAAGTGGAAAGCCCACCACATCTCCGGCCCCGAGCACACTCATCCCCAGTTTATGCTCAAGGACCTCTGCTGCATCAGCCAGCGCTGTTCATGTTGCTGTTCCCAAGAATCACTCAGCCATTCAAATGGCTCTTTTTTATGCTGCCGGCTTGCACAGACACATGGTAAAAAAAAGAAATCATCTACGTGTGCACTCCTACACATGATTGTGCAATTATGTTTATGTGTGTGCATTCAAATTGAAAACTTTCCCATTGGCACAGAAGCAGAGTCCTGTTGTCTTTATGTTTTTTCATGTATTCCTTGGTATTTCAGGTTTTATTTGGACTTCAGTTAAGGCCGCTCGATGCCAGTGGGCTCACACTGTACTGTATTTAAAACACAGCATGCAATTATGCCTCATGTCTGAATTATTTATACTAATTAACTGTATAAGAACTGTCTAACGTGTGTAAGGCTAGAACTGAAATTTACACACATTAAACTAAATTAAGTCTAACAATGCTGAACATGAAAGTAGCACAAGATCTTGACCTAAACTTCAACTTTCTGATTAAGCAATTTAACTTAACATCATGGTTCAGGTCAAGTCCTGATCCTTGTTTATATGGCTTGAACATTCTCAACATATAGTGTAGCTGTTTGTGCATTTGGTGTCCTCAGCACCAGTGTACATGAAGTAATACAGAGTCCTATCTCAGCGACTCAGCCTGAAGGACCTGATCATTCATCATCCATTGACAGCAGCTACACTGATGTGAGGCAGGGCTTTGCACACTTGGCTGGTCATGCGGCATTGAGTTAACTGCACTGGTGCAAGTGATGGGTGTCATGTTAGGATTAAAGAACCGATTACAGGTGATGCACGAGACGTCTTCACCAGTCAGCTGTTCTGTTCTGTCTAACTGACAAAGGGTCTGTTTGTTTGATGTCTTTATGAATACGGTGGATCACGACAGGTACACAACAACAAACGAGGCAATTGCATTGGCTCAAATCTAAACTACAGTATGTACTAATGCTGTACACAGTATATACTACATGCTAATTGTCATAGTGTTTTGTTTAAGCAGTTAGTATACAAAAAACAACAACACCCATAACCTTTATTATAACAGGAAGTGATACAATATATAAAGCAACATCCATCCATCCATTTTCATAACCGCTTATCCTTTTAGGGGTCACAGGGGGGCTGGAGCCTATCCCAGCTGACATTGGGTGAGAGGCAGGGTACACCCTGGACAGGTCACCAGACTATCACAGGGCTGACACATAGAGACAGATAACCATTCACACTCACATTCACTCCTACGGTCAATTTAGAGTCACCAGTTAACCTGCATGTCTTTGGACTGTGGGAGGAAGCTGGAGTACCCAGAGAAAATCCACGCTGACACAGGGAGAACATGCAAACTCTGCAAAGTAGGGCTCCCTCCTGGGATCGAACCAGGAGCCCTCTTGCTGTGAAGCGACAGTGCTAACCACCACACCACCGTGCCGCCCAAGAAGCAAAATGTCTTTCTTTTTTTAAAAGATTATTTTGTAGCTTGTTTTTGCCTTTATCAGATGGTACAGATAGAGGGTGGGGGCAACATACAGCAAAAGGCCACAGGAACCCAGGCTGTTGCTACGGACTCAGCGTGGTTAGCTATCAGAGCTCCCCCAAAATGTCTTGACAGTTCATTCGTTTATACCCGGCTCGCAGCTATGAAAAAGTTTAACAACAGGGTTGAGCCTTTTAGAAGCTCGGTGTTAGCCGTCACTGCTAATTAGCTCGTGCTAACACTCTGGAGACGGTCCTTCAGTGCTGTGTCTAACCTGTTCAGCGGTCGGGAATCAGTCTCTCTGCGCAATCCTGTTGTCTTCCTCTGGAACTGTGAAAGACGTCCTGCCCTCTAGACAGCTAGCTGCAGTTGTTCTTCTTCTCTGTGTTTATTGGCAACTTGCAAACCAGGTTTAAAGGTACATGTACCGCCACCCACTGTGTCAGGTGTGTAGATGCTACCTTTGTTGAGTCAATGAAAGCAGTCTGGCTTCGTGTTATCGGCACTATTCATCGGCTATAATTCTAGTTATCAGAATAATGCATAGTTAAAGAAATGTCCCATTACTGACCGATAATATTGTGCATCCCTACTGGTTACTGTTTTGTTGAGGATGGCTGCTGTAAATGGGAGAAACCACAATGTTTGCAACAGCGACTACTGATGTTTCCACAGTACAGTATGGAACACCCAAACCTCTGATGTCTATTCTTCAAAGCTTTGTTTATTGTTCCCCTGTGATCACAGGCTGTGCAGATCTTCAGCACATCACTGACGTCAAACACCGTGAGGGTCCAGCTACTAGGGAACGCTCCCATACTGGGGACCGCAGGCCTCTGGACAGCAAGTAAAGTCCCAGATGTTCAAAGAATAAAAACAACCTTGAGTATAATCCCCACTGTTTACACACCAAATGTGAAGCTGTCCTTTATTGTAAACCATTTTCTCAGCACTTGATTTCCTCCCTTCTTCACAACCATCAAAGGCTCCAAAGAGGTGAGGTCTGTATATATGACTGAAGATTAGCTGAAAGAGAGACGTGAGCATTTTTTTTAAAAAGATGATGTTTCCCCCAGGCGGCGTGTATCCACAGTGCTGCCAGCTGTTGTTAAGGATCAAGTGTATTGTAGAAATTGGTTCAACATTTTAATAATGCATCAAACTGGTCTCGTATCACTTTTGAAATCTTCCCCTTTCTTTGACACAGGATTTTTTCTCCACGGAGGTGGGAGAACTGTTGTTTTCTGAGGGCTGCTTTTGGTTTCATGTTGCACATTTTTGCATAATATTCAAAGAATTAAAAGCAAAAAAACAACCAACCTGTCAAACTGGGCAAACTATTTACATCCTTTCATCCCAAATACTGATTCAAGGTTAAACGATGATGTTAATGTTCATTTTGATGTGGTAAATTGATCAAAGAAAATGATCACACACTGTTTTCGATCAAGTGTGAAATGGTACAAGACTGTTAGGGTAGGCTTATATAAAACATGATGATGGGGAGTTGAAGGTCACAGTGGATGAGGATTAAAAAAGATTGACTGGTGTAATCAGCCCACTCTGAATAATCCATATTATAACCACAGTGTGCCACCGATAACTATATCACCCCCGCCTGAACTAGTGACCCTGTTTATAAAGTGATTATCCATGCAAACTGAATGATCAATAATTAATCTGACTGTGCTGTGATAACTGGTATGCAAAGACTAAGAAAGCATATTCTTTCTTGTATTTTCTACATCTTGCTTTGATTGACAGAAGGTCTCATGCAGTGGTTATGGATATGGGTTTATTGCTTCTATACAATACCCGGACACAGAGGTCTATTGTTAAAGCTTGTACATGTTGTGTCACAATTATTTCATTTTAGCTGCAAGATGCAAAGTCAGCATCAGTTAAGCCAATAAACAAGCTGTAAAAAAGACCCCTGCTGCTTAGTCAGCGGTGTTGCCACAAGCAGCAGGTGTGTGCGTTTGTGTGTGTTCTTTTCCTATTGACTTCCATTGACCTGTAAAGATTGACTGCGAGCAGGCTTACCGTGGACAATGCACAATAGATCTCTGAGCGGCTGCGATATCTCTCTTGGTGAATGGAGGGGAATTTATTGGTCTGTTTTTTGTCAGTGAAACAAGACCAGAAAGTCTCGAGCAGCAGCCCTGTTTGGCTGTGATGCTCATTACACAGCATATTTTATCCACAGCCTGGATGAAATACTGAGGGAAGACGCTGACTGATCCCACTGTTAGCATTCCTTCTCCTACCACCTGTGATGTTGACCTTTGAACATGACCACGATCTTCCCCTAACCCGAACAAGTAGATTTAGTTTCTTAAACTTAACCAAACCTTCATAGTAGTGGTGGTGGATCAGGAAACACTCATATGAAAGTTTTCTGAAACAGTCACGTCTATACATTTTCAAAGACATTGATCATATACAGTATGTTGCGATGTTAGGAGGCAATGACAGGGGATGGGTATCATTTAAAAAGTTATGATACCAGTACCAGTCACAGTACCCTCAAGGCTCAGACACACACCAAACCGACATCAAAGAACTAGCAGTGAGGAAAGCCAACTATTGCTTAGCCTGTGTCTTGGCCAAAAAGTTGCTCGCTAGCCAGTTAGCACCTTAACAACACAATATGTCCAAAGAACAGAGCATATCTATCGCACACCAGTGGACAATAACCAAAGCTATCACAAAACATTTCCACTACAGAGCTCTATGGCCTAAGAAAAACAAACGTACCTTACATAACAAAGTTTCTTTAATCTCATGTCCCTTTGACTTTAGCCCTTTGTTTACGTTCCTCTTTTTCATTCCTCTTCTCATGTGCTCAGTTGAACTGCCAATCAAGAGTAATTTCATTCACCGATAGGCTCTGCCATCTCCAATGCTGATTCAAATGGCCAAAAAAAAGGCGATAAAGGCCAACGAGGTCCAATGGTGTGGGACACACCGCAAAGACTGTGGCGACAGACCTCACCGGTGGCCCAACATTGACTGACGGCCAGTCGTTGACGTGGTGTATCAGGACCTCTAAAGTGATACCGATACATCACTTTCACACATAATGTGAATAACATTTTGGTGACATCTCGATATGCTGAACTGCCAGCTCTGTCAAATACACCACTGCGGACTTCGGCACACCACAGACTGTATGGGTTGTAGTTAATGCTGAGGAACTGTGAGTGCCATGCTATGGACAATTGTGAGAATCCACCTGGTTATGGACACAGAAGTGACATGGCCAACTGTTAGCATCACAAGGCTAAAGTTACTGAACAGTTATTACAGATTTGTTGAAGAATTTAATGGCTCGGTTGTGGATTTTAGCCACTGCTGCGTTAATTTCATGCTAGCCAGGCGGACGTGTTGAACTGACTGTTTGGCTCTGGAGATGGCAGCAACAAAAACTTTGCAGGAAGTTGGGATAGTTTTGGGTCAGACCCCGGTCCAAAAATGATGACTGCAGGTATCCTTTGACTAAAGACATTTGGTATGGCTTGGTACTGGGTCATTTAAGTTGATACCTTGAAGGTATCAAGTACCAATACCCAGCCCTAGCAATGACAAATGACCCATTCTGTTGTTAAGGTTGGAAGACTTCCATACATGTAGCATGTTAGCATGCTGTCTTTGCATCAATCCTAAAATACAGCTCAAGCAGACTGAAATTACGTAATAGTATTTGTAGGTGTCCCGCCATTAAGTGACATTTTACGCAGGGGAAATGTCGATCTGGTGCTGGCATACATTAAAGTTATAATTGTGATGTTTCACTTTGCAACAAATTGATGGACTGACAGTCGGACAATTTAATTTCTATCAAACCCCCCCCAGAATTTAACACAAGATAACATAAATATTGCAAAAAATATATTTATATGTCAGGCTATTATAATAATACTATCCTGCATTCAGTGTGGTTGGAAACAGTGATACAAATCTGTATTGATACTGAATCTATAGTGTGTAAACAAACAGGTGCGTGGTTATCTGTTTTATGTGTCAATCTTAGGAACCACAGGACACTCACACTCACACACACACACACACTGAGAGGTAATAAAAGACGATAACTACATTCAGTCACACACAAACCAGGAAATGATGATAACCTCTCCTTCTCTGTCCATCCACACATTTGTGCCTCTGCAGTTGTGAAGACTGCCAGTGCCCATGACCTTAACCATAATTACCCTCACCTCAATCAAACTGAACAAATCACTCAGCCCCTCCCCCTAACAGTGACTGTCCAATCACACAGTAGCTTAGAAACCATATTTAGTCAAGCTTCAGATTTCTCCCCACGTTGAAGTGGTGTGAAAGTGGCTGTAGTCAGAGAGATTTAAATCAGACAGCGTCTTTTTGATTGTCAAAAAGACAAGGGCACAAGTGTAAGGAAAGGACAGCGCTCAAATATTGTGAGAGAGTGGCCACTTCACTTTGTCCTCACAAAGATAGAGGTACAGGGACACACATACACACCTCCTCTCCTGAGGCCAGCAGCTGTACACAAAGACAACCTCTTCTCTGCTTTAGTGCAGAAACAATAACAGAAATACACACACACCGTGCACACTCTCATTCAGACATTAAAATGGCTCCAGCGGCTCAGGAGCTGCATACTCACCCAAAGTGAAATATTCATTATAGCAGAAGGTGAGACAGCACACACAGACACACACAAAGGAAGTGATCACGATCTATCTTTCTCCGACACACACACACACACACACACACACACACACACACACACACACACACACACAGTGAGAAGAGAGTGGCCATTTATGCAGTTCTTCCATGGAGATTGGTCAGATAAAGGAGCGAGGCTGTTAAGTCTGGGGATGAGATGATGATTGCCAGGCAGCCCAAAAACAAATTAAAGCATTAAAGCCTCGGGCTCATTTCTATATTAATGCAGCCATGATGAGTTTCTACATTAATAGAAGACAGATGATGATCCACTCCAGGGTTTCTTAAAGTTCAACCAAACCTGACCGGAATAGAGATTTCGAGGGCTGTTAGATCAGAAAACAGATATTTAACATTGTGCTGAGCTCAGTGTGACTATTGTTTTTGGAACAGACAGTGAAGTCATCCGACCCTACACACCTACACAGGTGGTTAGATACAGGTGGACAGGTGAGTTATTCTGCCATTGTGTTAAAACAGCAGTTAAATAAGTCATTCATTGAATAATTCATACATTAGAATGATAAAGGTGGAATTTTTATCACCCCTAAAGGGCTCAAAGGGCTCTTGTAAGGGACAGAGGTAGATGTTGTCAAGCACTCATCAAGACAATTGGATAAAATACTGTAGGTGGAATGGTGCAGAAGCTTTAAAGGGGTCTGTATGGGTCAAACAAACTTAGTCGTACACTGTCATTTGAACACATCCTAAGGCAAAATTGCTTATATTCATTCTGAATGGCCACACTCAAAGGCTGAGTGAAAAGCTGGCTGACACAGAGAGTGGTGTTGATGCAATTAAATGTGAAAATGGGGGAAAACTTGCATTCTTTCCGTCTCTCCTGCAAGGATTATTTACTGTGTTGCACTCGTTCTTACACATGAAAAGTGACAGAAGAGTGAAAGAGCTACAGAGAGATTCAAATTCTGCATACTTCTTCACCTCTGCACACCTGGTCCATTGCTGCATAAAGTGGCTATGCTTGTTGGATTGACAGTTTCATAAAGTTACAAAATGTTTTGGAAAAGGTGGGTCGGACACTTCAACAATGTAACAAGCAATGCCTTTGAGGAATACTGACGAGCTCTGAGTCTGGAAGGGTCAGGCTGTATGCCCTCAGATCTAGTTTGTAAAACCTAACCACATCAAAAATCTGTGTGTTTATAGTTGTGCTGAATTAATACACTTGTAGGCGGAATGAAAAGCTGGCTGTGCCACAAGAAATGAGAAAATAGAGTTAAAAAGAGAAGTTCAAACCCTGGGTCCTTTCTCACCTTTACCCAACTGGCCAGTCATGACATAATGTAGCATAAACATCTGCAAACCACAAATATGTCACATTGTATGTTGTCATGTTGTGGATTCATTGGAACTTTACATTTCTTTATGTTTCATCAGGTTTAGGCCCATAAGCACTTAGTTATGACTAGGAATAGATCATGTTTGGGCTTAAAATATCCACTTTTGGTGGCAGAATCATGGCTGGAAACTCATCTATGTCTTGGTAAAAAATAGCAGCTTTTAGTAGCACTATCTCCAGAGGAAACACACTGACAGGTTGCTAAAAAAACATCCAGGTTTGTTGATTTAAAAAGCCACTAGAAGCACAGCTAAGGGTTGTTAAAAAACAATCATTTTGTCATTTGTTGGTCTTGAACAGCAGTCTGCAGTGGTCTGCAGCTTGGCAGGCATCTCACCTAGATGATGCAGCTACAGTGACGTCACTCATTGGTTTGTGGACTACCATTTTGAAGCCTCAATTTTCGCTAAAGGTTAAATTGAGCTTCTTTTTTAGAAACAAATCTAATTTCTTCCTTCAGGCAAGGAGACACTTGATATCTGCAACTTTTTTACCTCATGAATACTTTCATACCTTCATGAATGCCCTTGACTTGTGCCTAAAGAAGTTAGACACTGTATACCTTTGTGCTTTGCAATTTATTACTGGTTGTGGAAATCACATACACCACTGTACTCTATGTGTCACTGCTAAATGGCTGCCTTTGTATGTCCGCAGGCTCAAGCACTGGTTGTTTTTTAATGTATAAATCTATTCTTGGCCTGGTTCCCTCTTATCTGTCTACATACATGTGTAGAAACCAAAATCAATATGGCCTTCGCTCTTAGAATATTCTACAAATGCTGCTTCCAAGGGTGAGAACAGAACTCGGCAAAAACAACTTTTAAATATGCTGCGCCTTCGTCCTGGAATTATCTACAGAAGGATCTGAAACTGGTAGAGCTGATCACTGTGGGGGAATTCAAGTCGATTTTAAAGGATCAAGAAATCAGCTTCTTTAGTCAATGTGATTGTTCCTAAATCATTTTAGAAATTGTACTTACATCATATTTGTTCTTGTCCCAGACCTTGTATTTCATATTAATTGGATACTACGGTTTTTAATCATTTGTTGTGTGTGACAGTTGTATATGTCTGTTTGCCTTGTTGTAACTTGTGATGATGTTTTATGCTGCCCTCTTGGCCAGGTCACTCTTGAAAAGGAGATTTTTAATCTTAGTGAGGCTTTCACCTGGTGAAATAAAGGATATTTGGATGAGAGGGTGGAGCTGGGGTGAAGCGAGGGGTAGTTTTTACTGAGAACCCAAGGACACTACGCACGCCCGACTTGTCAATCACAAGGTAGCCATGCCCTCAAGCAGTGGCTCCCAACTGGTCCAGCCACTGGGTCCAGATTTATCCGTAGTCATTAGTTAAAGGTCCACACAGTTTAATATATTCAGCGTCATACTTGTGTTTGGCCATGTCACCAAGCTAACTTGTTTGTAAGTCAATTGCCATTCAGAATGGACCCACAACCCACCAGCTGGGAATCGCTGCCCTAAAGCACACCCTACTCTGTTGTCTATTCTACTCTAAATTAACAAAATGAACTTCATGCTGTTTTCAAAAAGACTTAAAAATAGCAATTGAGGCCACAAACTCATCAGAAAAAAATGTTTACTGAGTTAATATATCAAGTGAGAAGAACTTCTTGGAGTCTCCCCCTGCTGGCTATTAGAAAGAATGCGGGTTTAAGGCACTTGCGTATTGTCTTAACCTTTCAGACCCGGATGCAATGTCCACTACATTTATACAGTCTGTAGGATGGACACTGGGATCAGTGCTCTCTTTCTGCCAGTGGTGCTGAAACATGCAACCCCTGTCTCTTCATGTGTCTCTCTCCAAGGTGCTGAAGAGGGCAGCTCCAGTCATATACTGTTTACCAGGCTGTATAGACAACTGTATACAGCAGAGTAGAACATCTACCATAATGTAATTAGACAGAAAATAAAAAGGCACTGCAAATTTAGCTTATGTAATGTCCTAAATTATTTATTTATTTATTAGCAGTTAACATGATGTAATGTTTTCTATGTACACTTCCCTATACAGAATATTGAGCAGTGAATAATTAAACATGTTTGGCCCAAGCCCTGCACTCTTTCAGTGTCTCCCTCTATTGAGCTGAAACTGTCAAACCACCATCTCCTTTACGTCTGTGCAAGATGATGAAACAGACAAATGCTTTGCCTCTTGTGCAGTTGTAGCAAATGTTAAATAAGAGGAAACAGCAAGTTTTCATTTTGCATCAACATGAATCCAGATAAGTCTGAGCTGTGCTGCATCATCTGCTTTTTTTGGTGTTGCTTTCAAAGCTGCTCCCTGTTTTCGTCTGCATGAAATGTACTCACGAGCTGGACAGAAGGCACACAACAAACTCGTGTGTATAATAGTCGGAGGATTATGATTAGATTTCTCTGAATCCGCACAGTGGATGTGATGCTACAATGCGAATCATATCTTAATAAGAGCTGTAAATGAGGTCTTAGTCAGTGTATGTATAATAAAGTAGCCTGCTTGTGTCTGCAATTCGATGCCGTGCACGTTGTGATCATGACGGCAAACAAGGGAGTCAATTCCTTAAACCCTAGACTGCAACAGTGTCCTTGCATTTAATTCCAACATCATTACCACCAGAACCCCCGAACTTGCTTACACAGAATATATTTACTAGGCAAATTACTACACTGTCAGCACACCTCCAGCTTAGAGGTATGTGATTTTTAGGACAGTTACTTTAGACATACACCACTAAACTCAGTAGGTGCATTTCCATTCACCTGTTCTGATGCCCATTTTCAATTTGCACAAACAAAACCTGACTGGACCTGACCAGTCTACCCTTCTTAGACTGTGCAGTACACATTGAAGAGGACAGAAGCCTTGACATCGAGGTGTACGGAAAACCTACACGCACGGACCAATACCTGCTGTTCGACTCTCACCACCCACTGGAGCACAAGCTGGGAGCCATGAGGACACTGAACCATCCGACCGAAACATGCCCACTAGGACAGAATGGAAGGTGAAGAAACAGAAACACATCAGGGAAGCACTCAAAACCCGTGGCTTCCCCAACTGGGCCTTTCCAAAAACCTCAAGAAGAGCCAGACTGGACAGAGAGGAAAAGACACAAAAACGAAACAACATCGTCATTCCTTATGTCGCAGGAGTGTCTGAGAAACTCAAAATAAAACATATCCTTGTGCACTTTAAACCAAGTAACATACTGAGACAGAAGCTTGTCCACCCCAACTATTTGCAGCACGACCTCAGAACTGACCGTTGGATGATTCTTTATCAAAAGACTAAGAGAACAAATCAGCTACCCAGATGAGGATTTTCCGTCATCACAAGTACAGACAGTGACACAATTTACTCAGATGATACTTTTGCTCGGGTAAAGCACATTATCCGTACCAGATACTTGTTCCATCCGAGCATTCAGCACAACCCTACTTTTTATTTCTGTTGTCCAGTGTGCTCTCCGTCATTATACATCCATTGTTTTCTGGCGCTCTATTGATTACGTCATCTCATTGAGCCCTCTTCTGTAGTGGCACCAAGACATATATAACTGCAGCCACATTCTATTTGGAGCCGACACAACATGCCCCTACAAAACACGCCCACCGCCAGTACAAGACAAAGCCTCCAAAGCATGGTTATGTTAACCCTGCTACAATGCAACATTGTAGTGAATAGTTATGTGGCCAAATGTAGCGATAATCCACTTCATAATTTATTACACTGTACATAAGAATGTGATTCATCTTTTAGGCTGCTTTCACACCTGCCCTGTTTGGTTCAGTTCAATTGAACTCAAGTTAATTTGCCCCCTTTGTGCAGTTCGTCTGGGCAGGTGTGAACACAATCACACTCAGGTGTGCACCAAAACAACCGGACTAAGACCTTCTTGAAGAGGTGGTCTCGATCCGGTTCCCAACGAACTCTGGTGTGGTTCGTCTGTGGTGAGAATGTGTTCCGACCTCGATCTGAACCAACTGACCGTTTGTTTACTTCCTGGGTTTTTCCCACATGGAAATTCTGACCAATCAAGAGCAGCTTTCTCTCTCACAAGGCATTTGATCTGGTCTGCTTGTAAATGCTGCCGTGAGAACACAAACCAACTCTAGGCAATTATGCAACTTTGTACCAAATTTAGTCCCTGATTCAGACCAAAGCAAGACAACTCTAGGTCTGAAAGCACTCTTAGGTATCAAGATATAAACCTAACCTGGGTTTTAACCCCAAACATGTCATACCGAGCTAAACGCTAAATTAGCATTGGGAGCGTATCTATGTTTCCCGGGTTCCATGTTTCCCGGGTTCTATATTCCCCACTTAACCCTGCAAAAAATGTTCTATGTTCCCCACTTAACCCTGCAAAAAATGTTCTATGTTCCCCACTTACACAAAAAAGGTTCTATGTTTCCCAGGTTTTTTTTAGTAAACTGGAAACTCTTTTTGGTTGAGCGGGGAACATAGAACCCGGGAAGCATAGAACCTTTTTGGGTGGTAAGCGGGGAACATAGAACCCGGGAAACATAGGGATGACCCCCTAGCATTTACTTAAGGCCTTCCGCTTCCTGACCAAGGGGTGAAGGGGGTGATCATAAACAGATATGTAGGTACAGTGGGCGAGTTACCCTGACTGAAGAATTAGCGCCACCCACTGCTTATCTCAATAAACATACTCCCTGTGCTCATGACACAGTTGAGAAGGCACATCAACTCACATTACCTTTTGCCAATTTAAAAAAAAATTGGTTAAAATTTGCACTACATTTATAAATATGAACTATGTTTGTATTAGTGTTGAGTGCAGTAGTTATGATTAAAGTTTGTACTTGTTTTTCATGGAGTTTACATAATTTATTTCCCCCACTGTCAGCTGGTCTCTCTATTTGTGTATCAATATTAAAAAGGCCTCTTCAGTTGGGTAGTATGGTCTGTGGGTTTTGGGGTTTCGGAACATTTGTGCATGTGAGTCATTTATAACATCTATGCATGTGTCTTTACATGCATGTGCTTGTGTACTAATGTGATAAGAAGTGTGCGAACATGTCTGAATTAATGTGTAAGTATTACAGTGTTGGGTAAAAAGTGAATATATAAATACAGTATATACTGGGTTATTATTTAGATAAGACAACTGGACACACACACACACACACACACACACACACACACACACACACACACACACACCTCTTTCTCTCTCCATCTCCATTTCCTCGTGATTTCCATTCGAAGCAGTCTCCACTCCAATTAACCACCTCTAGAAAGTTCACCCTCCTCTCACTGCTATTGATTGAACAGTCAGTTAACTAGACAGAGGAGGGAGGAACAAAGGGAGGAGGGGGTCTCTTTCTCTCTCTATCTCTCTCTCTGTGTAACTACCTTAGAAGAATG
Source organism: Epinephelus moara (assembly GCF_006386435.1). Lineage (NCBI taxonomy): Eukaryota > Metazoa > Chordata > Actinopteri > Perciformes > Serranidae > Epinephelus > Epinephelus moara. The sequence goes on from NC_065517.1 coordinate 15,899,153, forward strand.
TTGGTAAGTGAATGCAGCACTCATTAGCAGTGTAGACTAAGAATAAACCTTTACAGTAGCTTCCATTTCATCTTAAACAATGACCTCTCTAAGTGTCTGTGTTTGTGAGTGAGTCTTGTTGTGTTCCTCTAAACTAAGAGCTAAGATAGGAGATAAAAAGACAAACAAGAAGAAAGCTAAATCACCTAATAACCTTGGGATCTAAAACTAAACTCAAATGTTGCCTTGTAAATTTAACTGTGACAAAATATTTGGACTTTCAAATGTATTTGCTAGGTCTGGCGCTACATAATAGCCATTAAAATACACTGCTCAAAAAAAGAAAAACACTTAATGGTCACAGTAAAACACCAAGTCAGTTAAACTTCAGAGATATCAATGTGTGCATTTAGGAAGCACAAGTGATTGTGAATCAGTTTCAGCTGCTTTGGTGCAAATCAAAGTGACAGCAGGTGCAATGGAGATTGGTGCAAATCAAAGTGACAGCAGGTGCAATGGAGAGGCAAGAGCAAGACAACCGTTGAAAAGGGAATGGTTTTACATGTGGTGGCCACAGACAGTTGCTCTCTCCTTATCCTTCCTGACTGATTCTTCTCTAGTTGTGTGTTCTGCTAGTGTCCTTGTCACTACTGGTAGCATGAGGCGGTACCTGCAGCCCAATCAGGTTGCACAGGTAGTCCAGCTCCTCCAGGATGGCACATCCATATGTGTGGTCACAAGAAGGTTTGTTGTGTCTCCCAGCACAGTCTCAAGAGCATGGTGGAGATACCAGGAGACCGGTGGTTACACAAGGAGAGCTGGACAGGGCCATAGAAGGGCATCAACCCAGCAGCAGGACCAGTATCTGCTCCTTTGTGTGAGGAGGAACAGGAGGAGCACTGCCAGAGCCCTACAAAATGACCTCCAGCAGGCTACTGGTGTGCATGTTTCTGACCACACTGTCAGAAACAGACTCCATGAGGGTGGCTCGAGGGCGTGACGTCCTCTAGTGGGACCTGTGCTCACAGCCCAGCACCATGCAGCTTGATTGGCATTCGCCAGAGAACACCAGAAATGACAGGTCTGCCACTGGAACCCCATTCTCTTCACAGATGAGAGTAGGTTCACATTGAGCACATGTGACAGGCGTGAGAGAGTCTGGAGATGCCGTGGGGAACGTTATGCTGCCTGTAACATCATCCAGCATGACTGGTTTGGCAGTGAATCAGTGATGGTCTGGGGGGGGAGGCATATCCTTGGAGGGTGACACAGACCTATATGTCATGGCCAACGGTACCCTGACTGCTGTTAGGTACTGGGATGAAATCCTCAGAGCGATTGTCAGATCTTACGCTGGTGCAGTGGGCCCTGGGTTCCTCCTGGTGCAGGACAATGCCTGGCCTCATGTGGCCAGAGTGTGTAGGCAGTTCCTGGATGATGAAGGCATTGATACAATTGACCGGCCCTCTCGTTCCCCTGACCTAAATCCAGTTGAGCACCTATGGGACATTATGTATTGGCGCATCCGACACTGCCATGTACCGCCACAGACTGTCCAGGAGCTCACTGATGCCCTGATCCAGGTCTGGGAGGAGATCCCCCAGAATACCATCCACCGACTCATCATGATTTTGGTTTCCATTGACTATTGTTACATCATTTTAACAACAAATTCAACAATGTACATAAGATAAGATTTTCAACTTGAATAATTCGTTCATCAAGATCTGATGTCTGATTTAAGTGCTCCTTACTTTTTTTGAGCAGTCTACACAGCTCTGATCAGTCATATGAAAAATGCACAAAGTACAACTGAAAACAAGAAATAAAAAACAAAGTCTTAAAAACATTCCAGCAGTAAAGTAGCAAAGCTATACTCAACATTTTGTTGCTACAAGATTTATGTGATTTCTACACCATTAAAACCAAATATGTGCCTGTGGTTTATGGGCCAGTTTAGGTAAAGCTACCTGATTCTTCCAATTTAAAACTTGCAATAAATCTGGAAAGTATATTATGTTCCAATAGAAGCATTTTCTGTGTTCACGTACAAGAACAGACTGTTCTGTTTTACCTGTGGCTGCAAATTGAATTTCCCATGAGGTTACAGCAATTAATTACAAATTGCATCAAGTCCAACCACATCGGAACACAGTTGTTTTCTGCACTGAAAAAATGTGTGTGTGTGCATATAGTGGGTAAGTATAAGAGCAATTGTTGTAAAAAAAATGTGCCACTATACTTTCTTTTTTTGGTTAAAGGCTAAGAGATCCTAAGCACAGCCATTTGTTAAGTGTAATTGCTTTACCAGTATACTTGTTTTTGCAGGCATTAAATGCACAGTGGGGCTGTGATATTATTTGCAGGATGACGCCTCTCCATCATTCTCTCTCCAGTATGTGCTGACTCAAAGTGCTCGTCTCACCTAACAGCTTCAGTCTCAGCAACAAGCATTAATCCTTACTTTTCCTTTTCCTTTTTCAGGACCACCTCCCACCTACATATTACTGCGTTGTTTTAAAGCCACTGACATGCAATGACTGAAGATTTCTGGAGACCTTGTCTACCCCTGATCAGCAGTTAAACTCTGTCAGAAACACTCGCCATATAACACATGGCACTAAGATTTGACTTGGCAGTCTGGTTTTTCTCTAAGGGATGCTTCCCCCTGCAGCAGTACAACAAAGTGGCGTGCAGAGAGCTGGGAAATTAACCTGGAAATAAAGACCCTCCAGCGTGCATACACCAGAGCTGAGCTTAATGCAGGTGGAGGTCGGGGGCGGAGAGGATTCTTGGAAATGTCTGGAGCTGTGATAGCAGCGAATACAAGTTAGCATATGGATTCAATATGAACAGGGAGGCCTTTAAACAGGCCACCAAATCAGTGCAGTGCAGAGTGTGAGGGAGCTCCCTATCAAAGCCTGGTGTAAGGGATCTTGCCAGAACTCATTTTCAGTGAAGCACATAGCTCATATCATGTCAGATAAAATAAGTCCACAGTTATTAACTTAAAAAAAGCAATACTGTCAGATTCTCCCAGAGAAAGCCAACATGCCTATTCTCTTGAACAAAAACTGTTGATGTATTTTTAATAATGCAGGAGAGATGCCACAGAGATGCTGGCATCTCTCCCTGCTAACCTTGTTTCACACTGTTTTGTTTACATGTCTTTTTTGGAGCGTTGTTTGTATTAGTTATGTTTCTATTTCTGTTAAAGAGGCTGAAGCTGTTTTACTAAAATCTTATTTAAAGGATAAAGGTGGTGATATTCTTCATATTATACATTTCCATATATTATTGCTATAAATCACATGAATAGAAAAAAAACAAAGACCAAAAGTGCAAAGTATTGCCTAGTCCCTAACAAATTGTCCCCAACAACTGCACTATTTCCTTCTGTTTAAGTAATGTTAGCTAAAAACTACAATGCCCAGCTGATTTAGGAATTAATTCTTACAAATTGAACAGTTTATGAAATATTATTTGCTGACAGATTAAAGTCTTCAGTAGGAAAAAAAAAAAGGGCAGCACGGTGGTTAGTATTGTTGCCTCACAGCAATAGGGTTCCTGGTTGGAACCTCACGGTGGGGGAGCACTTCTGTGCGGAGTTTGCATGTTCTCCCTGTGTCAGTGTGGGTTTTCTCTGGGTACTCCGGCTTCCTCCCACAGTCCAAAGACATGCAGGTTAACTGGTGACTCTAAATTGTCCGTAGGTGTGAATGTGAGTGTGAATGGTTGTCTGTCTCTATGTGTCAGCCCTGTGATAGTCTGGTGACCTGTCCAGGGTGTTCCCTGCCTCCCGCCTAATGTCAGCTGGGATAGGCTCCAGCACACCCACAACCTCTAGCAGGATAAGGGGATAGGCTCCAGCACACCCACAACCTCTAGCAGGATAAGCAGTTATGGAAAATGAATGACTGAGTAGGCAAAATGGTCACAGACAGGGTATGGATGCCAAAAAGTACTGACAGATGAACTTACCAAAGTGTTGTCACCCCACGTCATCAAATACAGACAAACTGTCATGCCCCTTGGCATCTCATAGCAACGCACATGGCACACAGGTGAAACACTAATGTTGTGAAATGGTTGTGGTTAGATTTAGGAAACATAATATGTTTTGGATTAAATAAGTATGTTTGTTTCATAGTATAACATGACTTAAATACGTCATATGAGTAACATCAGTGTGTGATGACCTTACGACAATTAATTTATGTTACATTAAAACAACACTGAGCTATGTTTTCACACTGGACACCAACTTTTGTCCTGGAGCGTCTCATAAAGAGGCTAAAGGGTGCCTTTAGCATTGATATCATGCACTAAGGGCCATGACAGAGCAGCAGTATTTGACACTGTGAATGAGAACAGGCTGAACTGATACAAAGTTGGCCTATCATGGATTTATTGACAATGAGATCTAAAATATTTTCAGTGAGCATAATACTTTATGTTAAGTTTATTTGTGTGTATATATTAGAGCTGCCCCTTGAAAGGGGCGATTTGAATCGTCAGAGACCCCTCAGTTGAGCAGTCGTTTTTGATTTGTTTTGTTTTGTTTTGTTTTTTCTTTAACACATTCTCACTTCGACCTCGTCGCATATCGACGTTTGGTCATGGACTTGAGTGTGTTGGTTGTTGACGTTCTGGGACGCCATGTCAAGTTCTGCCTGTTACATGCATTGTCTTCTTTTAAAGTACACTTCTGTTTTGACAGGAAATTTAATGTTTACATACAGTCTCTATCAAAATAAACACACTATGTCAGTACAACACCGCAAATTGACTTTTTTTCCTTCAGCAACAAACACAAGCTAAGGTCTAGGCAACAAAAGCACGTGGTTAAGTTTCGGGAAAAAAAACAGGGTTTGGTTGCCAACGTCAAAGAACGGCTTTTTTCGTTGATATCTGACGCTGCAAGTTACTGCCCAAGCGCCGGATTTCAACAACTTCAGAGTGAGACCAGGCTCAGTGAGCTGTGCAGTGTGCCTCTGGGGATGTTCTGGTCCCCGGATTTTGCTGTGGAGTGAGTGCTCTTGACTTTCACGCTACTCTTCAGTATAGACAGCTGCAGACGTGATGCAGTGACACAGAGGAGGAGAAACTTAAATATTATTTTCTCTCTTCTGCTTGAGAGTAGTGAATTTACAGCTCACATATACTTAACACCTTATCTGGCATTTGTTTGACATTTAGTGTCCAAAATAACATTACTGTACATGTCAGATCCGTTGTTGGCGCTGTTAACTTGTTGACTATATTACATGAGTGCCGCTGTCACTCTGAATGTCCCACTGAACACTGTTCAAACTCATATGGAAAAAAAACCCAAATCGTTGAATATTCATATTAAAGGGGCTGAATCTGATTCAACTGACATAATTCTGAGTGGCAAAACATCAAAATGGTATGGATTAGTGTCAGTATTGACAAATTTCCTCACCGCATTTACCTAGTTGCATAAAAAATGAAGATGTCAGTATTGTTGAGGTTTGCTCTTTATGAATCCTTAACACTGAGGTACTAGCAGCATGAAAAACACACAAAAAGCATAAAAAATGATCACCCACCACAAAATACAACACAATAGTCTAAGATGTGCCCAAAAACAATGGCTGGTAGTGACTGTGATACAAAAACATGTCCGCATGCAAGAAACTGCTCCTTTTAGAAATTTAATCATATCACCACATGTGACATTTCGGGCACCAGCCCTTCATTAGGCATGCATCAGACATGGTTGTGACTGTGACACATTGGGAATCAGGATGAACTAAAACTGTTAGAAAAACATGATCACTGTGGAGTTTGACAACTCTGCACAGCACTTAGGAAGTACAACAACAACTCAATTAAAAAAGTTAAAAAATCTAAATGTAACTGTTCAAAATGTCCCAAACTGTGAATTTAAATGCGCCCGATGTGTTTGATTTCATGGCGGTGTAAACCAGAGACGAGAGATCTCCACATTAGTATTGAAGGTGCAGTATTTATGCAGCGTGTATTCCTCCCAGTTCTGAAACTAAGACTGTTTGAATATTCAACAGCAGCTCCAAAGTAGAAAACCCCTCATTTTGCACTCGAAGATATGGACACAACTAGTAATTTGGCAGCATTAATTAGACATGGAGAGGAAGAAGAACTGTGTGCGTGCATGCATGTGCATGTTTGTGTGAGAGAAGGCAGAAAGAAAGAGGGTATACCAGCTGCAGAGGCTGAAAGTTTAGTATGAGTCATAGATTAGTCTGGCTTTAATTAATGATATTGGCCTGGAGCTGTCACAGTCAGGCATCACATGGCCGAAGAAGAAGTAAAACACACGAAAAATTTGCCAAAGTATGAAGGAGGTACATAAAACAAGGCTTTTAAAATAATGTCTGATATTACAAAATGAGGACAAACTTATCTTTTCATGACTAATAATAATAACAGACGAGCGTTGTTTGGCAACTGCCGTGCAAAACACTACAAGATTAGAGAATATACACGAATAGCTGTTATGTTATGGAGAGACAACAGTGACAGTAACTCCATAGTTTGTCGGCTTCTTGGATCTTCTGAAACAGAGGTCTATTTTAGAGTTGGAAAACGTTTGAGAAGCGAAGCATCTAAATATGTTTTCCATCCCCTTTTCCCTCGTCTCCCGTGTCTCTGAGCGTAATTGAAGTCGGGCTTTAAGAGGGGTTTATTTCTCTACCCACATCGAATAGACCGCAACACAATTTCCTCCTCCTCCTTCCTCAAACCTCCTTTTGTAGGAAGGGAAGACAGGTCACAAATGAATCACTCAGCATGTCAAGAACTACACACATAGAAACTCTCTGTCTCTATCTGATTCAGATTACACATTCTTCAGTTTCTCTCTGATTGGCGTGCAGCACAATATCAGTAATTACCGCTGGGGAGTCGGAGGAGATGGAGGGACGTCGGCGAGAGTGGAAGAGGCGCTTCAAGGCAGCAGTCCTTCTCGACTAAAAAGAATTAGTTTGTTAAGAGGGAGAACAGATGGAGGGTGATGATGTACCATGCACAGACACTTGTTTAACATGTGAATGTGAGTAAGTAATCTCAGGGTAAAGGTATAACATTGAGTGGGTGGAGGAAGTCACTGGCCTTGGTGACTGCATGCAGGCGTACGTCCAGATTTTCTGAGTAAATTTCCATGTTTTCTGCGAGCCAACCTGCTGACTTTTAAACAGACCTTTCCAGGGTTGTGTCCCTCTCCAGCAACATCATGCTCTGCAGCCAAAATTTTGTTGAATCATGGATGAATCATGACTCAAGATATCATCAAAATGTCATTGCCTTATTGCTTTAAAATTCCACTTAGTTCACTGGTTCTGGTTCCAGCAGGCGAGAGAGGGGAGAATAAAATAAGAAACTAAATCAAATAACACAAAGTACAAAGCCAGATACATTTGCCAGCTGATCTAAGACTGATGACTGGTATAACCTGATACACTGTGGCCAGGCCTTTGACTGCTAGTAATCAAAGTTATTTAAAATCTTTTCTAAAATCAACAACAAGCCAACAAACACTGGATGTAATTGGAATTATGTGGCAGTTTGGATTAGTGTCAGACTAAAAGAGCTTTTCTATTAAAGCCAAAATACAGGGAATGGAACAAATTAGATTGCATGTGGCTTTATCCATATCAGAAAAAGACAGACATGACCTGTTGATGTCAGATGGTAGGTTGGCAACATGTTCATGATTAAAAGCAGTTACCAAATACAATAATCATTACTCTTAGCTTAGTCACATCTCAAATCTTACATCTATGCAGTGGCGAGACAGTACTACACCATCATACTCAAGTAGAAGTACTATTATTAAGCCCTGTTTACACCGAGCAGTACAGTACAGTTCATTCGGTACACTTTTGTTCTGTTTCCATTGAAAAGTTGTGGATGGTACCAATGGAACCGTTCCATACCGTCCCCATTTTTGGTCCCCCCCTCTGTTGGGGTACCTAGCACACAGATCTGGTACTAAAAGGTGGAGCTGTGAACACTGCAGTCTGTTGATTGGTCGGTAGTGGATGGTCACTCTGCTCAGGGCTGAGTTGTGACTGGTTTTGTAACCACTGTTGATACTGAGGAGAGTTTAATTAGTAAACTGTAACTATAAAATGAAAGGATGTTTTGCTGCCTCTAACAGCAGCTGGAGTCTGAGAAAAAAATAACTTAATTTAATTTAATTTTGATTTGTAAATTTACTCAATGCATGAGTTGACGACGTGAATCCATCAACACACCTTAAATTTCACCACACTTTAGTTTTTATATGGCATACACTTTTAGAAATGAGTGGATCTTCAAGTGTTTATATATATATATATATATATATATATATATTAGGGCATTAACAGAAAAGTTGATTTGACGACGTGGCACAAGTCGACACCCCCCGGGAGGAGTCGACAAGTCGTGTGTTTTTTCCCTCTCTCTCTGTGCTTTTGACGGAATGCAATCGCTGCCTCTGATTACGCTGATACTTTATCCTTGACGGCGTACTGTAAGCGGAGCGGACTCCGCGAGGAATGTTTGCAGTCATTCGGGCTTTCATAGTCGAGCGCACTTCCGCGTTGTAGTTTCCTGTAAAAATGTCCGTGCACTTCCGCGTTGTAGTTTCCTGTAAAAATGTCCGTGAAAAATCCCCGCGATGTGAAGTCACTGGTGCGTGGAGCGGAGTCTGCGCGGTCGTAAAATCTGAGCTTTGCACGCACAGGGCTTGCGGACGTCCGCTTTGAGTACGCGCGGACCTCCGCAGAGTCCATTCCGCGTACATTCCGCCCGAGTATGTTCGGGCCTTGACAGACACACATCACATGTGTGGAGATACTTCACCTTCCTCCGCCGTGTCAATGTGATGACGTCATCAAATGACTTGTCGACTCAACTCGACTTTATTGACAGATAAGTCGACCTGAAAAAAATCAAAGTCGTTAATGCCCTAATATATATATATATGTGTGTGTTAATTTCAACCAGGACGTCATATATCCCAATCCTCACTTGGAGGAAATCAAAATGTCGAGGAGCGTCATTCCTGTGGGCTCCAGCAACACTAAACCCCTGAGCTTACCTGAGAAGGACTAAGTGCATAAACCCGCTATTTTTTAAATATCCCATGGAGAGAGACTCTCACTGCAGCCTGTTTATTTTGTTCTGAAAATAAACGAGGTGCAGACTTCTGTCTGTGTCACCAGTAATGAGGAAACACAGTAAGTGCTGGACGGAGCAGTGAGTGACAACAACACCGACCACATTTAAGAGTACTGTTTGCAGTGGAAACACTAGGGTCTAGGTACCATGTCTGAAGGGTTAATGTTGGTTTCAAAGGTACCATACCAAAGTGTTTGGTGGAAACAGGGCTTTAGTGTACTATTATTGGTATTATCATGCGTCATGGGTGACCTGATCACAAGTGGACATTTCTCCGTCCGTCTGTTTCCACCTGCCGTTAGATTGCATCTCGAGTGACCACTTGTGATGGGCTCTCACGTTCTCGCTCTATATGCAAATCAACATGTGAATCATTTTTGTTTCCAAAGGCCAAATGTGTTGGTGTCTGTAACCAGTGGTGGGTTTGTCATGCTATATGCACATTTATAGCCTTTACTGGTTGAAGTTAGCAAAATCAAATTTAATTGTAGGGCTGCTCAGAGAAAGTTGATTCACAGCCCATCTTCTCTTTCTCTCTCTCAATTGTTTTCAATTCAATAAGCTTTATTGGCATGACATTTCTTATGTGTTGCCAAAGCACAATTACAATTTAAGACAGTGAAAATTCAGAAACAATTAACAACAATGTATTATTACAAATGCATGGACATAAACTTAAGAAAGACTTATTGAGTGAAGCAATGAATAAAAAGGCAGAGTGTGTTCTGTGATGAGATGAACTATATAACTATTCATTAACTATTCATTGATAGAAGAGCAGAGAGTGGCACTGAAGGCCTTTCTGGCCCGTGATCGACAGATGGTTCATCCAATCACCTGCCAAGTACTTTTTAAAAGTGCTTGCCCTTTTTCCCAACAGTTTCCTGGGCTGCTTCTCAGATGGTTTGGAGCATCAAACCATCTGGCACGTCAGGTTAGAAAAGGCACGAGTGCAAATAAGAAATTAATGATGGTTGAATTCCATTTAGCTGCTTCAGTTTCAGGGTGCTGGTATTGTGCATGCTGACTCAATGACGCAGGACACTTCAATACAACAGAGCCATTATTAGTAACACCTGTGTTTTCCCTACTATGTCAAGTCACATTGTCCGCTGTGAGAAAGGCCTACAGAGGCTAGCAGATACTAGCAATCATTGCCATACTGGACACACTCTAATTATCACTGTTTAATTGTTAGTTTCTGAAATGTCCAAGCACCTTTTTTGTCTTTTCTCTCCTCTTATGTCAGTCCAAAGTGTTCCTGTGTGTTCTCTCTCACACTTCCTTATGACACTCTTTATGACATATACAAATATCAACGCTGAGACATTTACTACTGATATACAGTTGACTGACAGACCCTGTCACATACGCGTCGGATCTATTTATTCCCCGTTTTCTCGTTTATTTCCTGATAGCTTGAAACGATGTCTGTGTTACTTTTTTCATATTTCTTCGAGGGTACAGAGTCTCCGCAGACATTTGCTTTACGCACAGATGCAGACACACTCCCATAGAGTTTTATTAGGGGGCTCAGCAGACCATCTCCATTACAGACATTTATCTAAGTGACAGTAATGCACTGATAAAAAAAAAAAAAAAAGACAGGAAGAGGGCTCAGACCATCAGATGACCAGTGCGTGTGTACTCACACACACACATGCTTGCCTCTCAGATGAATATAATCAACTTATGTTTGCTGAATTCCAGGAAATACTTTGTGATGAAACGTTGTAATAAACCCTTCTTCCCAATACTTCTGATTCAGTTAGGGATTTCCTCTATTGCCCAGAATGCTTTTGTCACCCCCCACAAATGCGCTGTAAACCTCTGGTTAACACTGGAGGATGTTGATTATCATGACTTCTCCTTTAATGAAACAAGAGTCTGCAGGTTGCTCTGTGAGGCTGTACCTGCAATGGTGCCTCGAGCTAAATGCTAATGTCTGCGTGCTAATGCGTTCACCATGACAATCAGTGGGTGATTTTAGGGGTGCGTCATCCCTCTTGATAGCAAAATGACCAAAATGCATCCCACCTGTCATTCATCTGCACACACTGCGATGCCACACAGCTGGTTCAATATCAGCAAAGTTGTATTCATTGTCTTGTGTGGCGATCAGCAGTGATGTGGTGGTTCACTTTTACACTGTGATCTGTAGCCTATAGTTCGGCTTTAGCTTCTAACTATCTTTGTCTTTTTAACCTGTTGTTGCTGCTGAGTCAGTTTGACATCCTGGATATATCCTTCAAACACAGACTGTAGACCCCTCTGTCTGCTTCTCTCTGGAATCACTCTTTCATTTTTACAAGAATATGATAATATTTCTTCAGGGAGTGCAGTTAGTTACAGTGTGGGCTCCATGTTTGCTCCAGCAGCATGTCGGGGCTTAGCGAAAGGTCAATTTATCTTGATGGGAGCGTGACAGTTCTGCACCACATTTCATATCAGTCCATCCAATAAATGTGGAAACATTTCACTTAGAGCCACACACCCCATGGTGACACTACAGGAAAAATCAGGGGCTAAATAAAGTCATCAGGATACATCCAGTGGTGACAATGAATACAACATTTATCCGATTTTCTACAGTGGGTTTCTACATATAAGTGTTGAATGTGTGACATCTGTGTTTATTGTTTGTGCGTCTCAGCAGGGCCGTTCATGCTCAGAGCATATTTTACTGTAGCCTCATTAAGTGTGTCTGTTCTTACAATGAGCTCCAACACACAAACAGAAACTGACCTTGTACAAGAAATGCTTACAGCAATGTAAATTACATTTCATGGATTAACTTTATGCCCCATATCTCTGTGTTCTATCTGTCTTTCAGGCATGACTCTCGTGTTTGGGATTGTTTTTTCATGGAAGCTTATTGAGGGAAAACTGTTGAGTGTGCACAAAAACAGACTGCAATCAGTCTGAAAGTCAGGACTGGAGAGCGTGCAGGGACAGAATTCAGGCTTGTTTGTTGTCCGATTGTGATTGCTGCACCTGCTGGAATTAAAAACGTGAAAATGTAAAGATCAGTACTTTAAATAATCAATCAGCAGAAAGAACGTGCAAGCTATAAGCTTGCACACTTAACCTGTGTGCTTAAGTTAACAAGAACTCTGGTCTATTTGGTAATTTAGTTTGGCTCGTCAGAGCTGGTGTGAAAGCTGTCAATTGAGGTCTGGTGTGGACTAAACAACCACCATCTACGTATCCATCCATCTGCTGATTGTGAACTGTTCAGGAAGTGATCTGTCATTAAGCATTGCATGTATTAATGTGTCCATGTCTGGACATATGTGTGTGAGAGTGGTGATTTTACCTGATCAATCAGGCAGTCAAAAGCACTTAAAACTGAGAAGTTGTATCGTACTCTGTTTGCTTTGGCAGTTCATTAAGTCAATTGAAAAGTACCCACAGTAATATTTACCTTATTACTGCTCTGCATGATGCCTCTTTTTTCACCCCATCCCTGCCTGTTTGTCATTATTCATAACAGGCAGTCTAATAAAAGCCTTAAAATATTATTTCTTTGTAAGCGCATTGAGACAGCAGAGAAATTAAATAACACATTGGAAGCAAACTTGCTGCCAGTCATTGCAATTTGGTCTTCCCCAAAACTGTCCAGTCAATGAGTTACCTGTCAGCAGTGATGGAAAAAGTATTCAGATCTTTTACTTAAGTAAAAGTACTAATACCACAGTATGGAAATATTCCACAACAAGAAAAGTCCTGCATTCAAAGCCTCACTGAAGTCAAGGTATTTAAGTATTATCATCAAAATATACTTAAATTATTCAAATTAAAAGTACTCCTTGTGCAGTAAAATGTTCCCTGTCACTATTTTACTGTTACATCTGATGTTTTTGGATTAATATTGCTGCTGAATTAGTATGTATGTTGCATTTTACTGCTGTAGATTTTTAAGTTTGTGCTGATTTTAACTCCTTTATATACTGTTGGGTAGCTTACTTTATGGCAATGCCTCATATTCTATGAGATCATCATATGTTTGTAGCGTCGCTGTCCTGTGAGAACCATGTATCTCTAAAGCCCAGTTCAGACCAAAGATTCGTGACAAGACAAGTTGAAACAACGACTTGCAATGTGCCATTCTGCAACATTGTTAAAACCTGCTGGTTCACACCAATGCAACTAGATGAGATGGTGTATCATCTCTATGCAACAACTCTCTGTACCTCTGTTCTGATTTCCAGCTTTTCAAGTTTATTTTGTGGCTGAATATAATTCGTAGCTTCTTAAAATATGAATGAGGATAGTGATAGTGAGATACTGGCTATGGTTGAATTTGTAGTAGTGATGAAACGGCGAAAAACACAAACAAAATGAGCATCAGAATAGGCCACAATGATATAAGTAACCAGCGCCAATTAATCAGTCAGTGAGAATGTGTGTGTGAGGGGGCATAAGCACATACAGCGAGCAGCAGCAGTGACCCACCGTCCAACACCAGCACACCGTGAAGACAGAAACAGAGGGCTCGGTGGGGACGGAGCACATGCTGCAGCAAGCGAATATGCCATCTGCGATCATTTTGACCTTACCAGCGGACTTAATTACAAGCTGACTGGCTGTTGAACAGGTGATGTGCTGCAGGCAATTTGACCAGTGAAGTTGCAGGTGACACCATCAGCCAGCTTGAGTCGAGCTCAGACCGGCCAGTTCACACCGCTACAACTTTTCTCTGCAACACTCTAAAACGTGTTTCATCTCGTTGTAAATTGGGCAAAAAAAGTCAACTTTTAATGTTTTCAGCTTTGTGATGATGCTTTTTCCAGCTGATCCAAGAGGGTCTTTAAAGAGTTTATTTAGATTAAGACGTAGGAGAATCTTCTCAACACCAAAAGGAACACTTCATCCTTTAGTATATCACAAACATTCAGAATAAACACATCTGGAGATACATGGTTTTCACAGGAAGGGGATGAAAAACTATAATCTGAACAGTAACTAAATCTGTCATACAGATGCAGTGGAGTAAAAAGTACAATATCTACCTCTGAGATGTGGTGGAGCAGAAGTAAAAAGTAGCATAAAATAAGAATACTCAAGTACAAACACCTTGAATTTGTATTCAAGTACAATATTTAGATTAATGGACTTGGTGACATGACTTCATGTTCAACCATCTTGGGTCGTTTTTAAAAAGCCAGTGTGAACACGAACTGGACCAGAACCAAAATACAACAATTCTATTTTTTTCCTTCCATGTCTGGACCAAACAAACTGAATCACAGCTTCTTCTGATTTAACCCATACACATGGTTGCTCACTCACTAATTGGTTAATATCAGTTTTTCCATGCTGGTCATTATCTGAGGTCGGTCAATGGTTTGATCACAGGACAGTGAATCAGTGTCATCACTGCGTTTGGGTGGAAACAACAGAGTCGCTGGTCAGTGTTAAGTGCTTAATGAAAATAGCTGTCGTTTGATAGATGATGTGGTTTCTACAGCAACCGCCATTACAGCTTCATCTATCAGGGGGGACTCGTGCGCTTGTAGGGTTCATTACTCACTATAAGACACACACACACACACACACACACACACACACACACACACACACACACACACACACACACACACACACACGCTGAAGGAATGGTTGAAAGCTTCAGAAATGCTCAGCACTCTGGAGAGCAGAGGACAGGCCGTCTTATGACTTAATGGTATGAAACACTTTATTCTGAAAGATTGAGCAAGTGGGAGTGATACTTTCTTGTTTTGTGTGTGTGTGTGTGCGTGTTCACGCCATGTGCCCCCTCACCACACACACACACACACACCTCCCTCCAACATTTCTATCCCCCGGCTCACCCAAGAAGATGAAATTCTGACAACCCAGAGTGCATAGCTAAAACAAACATCAAGCGTCGTCAGCCAGCAGTAACAGCCAGAGCATCACTGTTGTCTAGTGTGAGTGTGTGTGTGTGTTTGTATGACCCCACACAGATGTGTGTATGATGCAGCCTGTCTGTCGCTTGCACGGCCCAGCAGCCTGTTGTTTGGTTTGGTTTTTCTCTGTCGCTGTCATGACATGACAGTTTGTAACAAGCAGAAGACAGGCAGGATGAAGCCACACTGACAACATGACACAGTAATACACACATCAACCAGACAACTCACAAATACGACTGATTTATATATATAAATATATATATATATATATATAAAAAAGTATGCTGGCACATGAACTTTATTTATAAACACATTGATCATCATTTAGCAAATTCGCTTCATAGACAAATGATGTTTAGTATCCAAAAGTTGTCTTGATCACAGAAAAAATAACCTCATTCATATTCTCCAGTTGTCACGACGTCAGAATGGCTCCAGTGTTCGTCCGATTAATGAACACTGTCAAATAATTCAACCCTGTCTCCGACAAATTAAATTCATATGCAAATATTCTGCAGCACATATTTACATTCTGTGTCAAAGATCAGGACTGTGAAATTCAGCAGAAAAAGGCAACTATAAATAATTCTATCGCTGTGCCAAGAATAAGAAGTGGATGTCCTGCGCAAAACACCTTTGTTACAATAGTTACAACTGAAAGTTCAGTTTTGACCTTGCAAACGTCAGTCGTCCAAACAATCTCTGAGGGTTCATTAGCTGACTTGGACATTTTAATGCTATCGTGGTGGCTCAAAGAAAGCAAAAAGTGTAAATGCAATGATGAGAAAGTGGTGGGAAAAATGAAAAACTGAGCATCCAAGACAACAGGGCAGAATTCATCTGCTAAGGAAGATCATGTGATATGATTAAAAGCTGCAGAACAGCTACTAATGGACCTTAGGCCCCATTTCCACCAAGCAGTATGTTATGGTTCAGTTCATTTCATTACGCTTTCTTTTGGTTTCCATTGTGAAAAGTTGTGGATGGTACCAATGGAACCGTTCCATACCGTCCCCATTTTTGGTCCCCCCTCTGTTGGGGTACCTAGCACACAGATCTGGTACTAAAAGGTGGAGCTGTGATCACTGCGTCCGTTGATTGGTCGATAGCAGACAGTCACTCTGCTCAGGGCTGAGCTGTGACTGGTTCTGAAGCCTCTAAAGTCTCTTTCAAAATAAACGCACTATGTTGGTACAACACTACGAATTGACTTTTTTTTTTCTTCAACAACAAAGGCATGTGGTTAGGTTTAGGAAAAAAGAACAGAGTTTGGCTTTCGAATCTCACGGGACTCGAACACCGCTCTCTCGAGTGAAAGTTGATGTTTGTTGGACCCATCCACCACCACTCCCGCCTGCCCCCCTGATGCCGCCAGGTGCTGCTAAACTGTAACGGCAACCAGCCACATATCATGCCGACATTAAAACACGCCTTTTTTCATGCAACGTTGTTCTATGGACGATAAACGAGGTACAGACTTCCATCTGTGTCACTGGTAATGAGGAAATACAGTGAGTGCTGGACGGAGCAGTGAGTGACAACAACACCGACCACATTTAAGGGTACTGTTTGCAGTGGAAACTCTAGGGTCTAGGTACCATGTCTGAAAGTGTTTGGTGGAAACGGGGCTTTAGAGTGAGATTTTTTTCAACCACTTATAAGGTTGTTTAAGTCCTCCTCTAAAGCTGACATTGTAGCTATTGTGCACTCAAGTATCATGTCCAGTGGGTGCATGCATCTTATGCTTTCTTGTGAATGGCTGATGCTAGAATGGATGATCTGGAGGGACGCTCTGCTGTGTGCTCCCCTGTGATCGGTCATCAGTTGTCACTGCTCGTGCAAGAAAATGTAAGAGCGTTGATTTTTACCACAGCCATCTTTGTGGATAGTTTTAATTCATCACAAAGCATCATATTTCCCTCTTCTTGTAATATGCTCTGTTTGAAAAAATCTGAAGGCCTAGCCAGGGCTGGAGAGGCAGTGGGTTGTGGGTGAAAGGCAACCCCACATGAAGGCTCCACATCCAGGGCTGTGTGGACACTGGAGGACAGCTGACAACAGGCAGTCAGCCATGGGCATGGACCCCATAGACCTCTCGCGCTCCCTCTGGTTCTCCAACATGCTCTGTGTGCCCTGGCTTTCCTCTCACCAGCTCTGCCAAAGAACCAGAGGGAAAGCGGCGGGGAGTTGCCCAAGGCTGAGGGCCCTTTGTGGGCTTTCTTCCAGTGTCCACATTACACCTGGATGTGTAGCTGTGGGTTTCCTCATTTTTTTCCCCAGGGATTTCGTGCCCCTGCTCTCTGAGCATTTGTTCGCTTTGATTGGACGAATGGGATCCGTAATAACACTTCCCTCCCCCCTCCCTTCCCGATCTCTCCACACCATCCATTCTAGCACCAACCCCTGTGAATCCAAAGTTTGAGGTTACACAGTTTGAATCCTGGGTGGGAAAGGCGGACTCCGCCATTAACTGTGAAACTACTACAGAGGCAAGAACACAATGAAAACCCACTCAGTGGATATTGCATTGCTGAATAATCTAGTCACAGACAGTATGAAAAATGGGGTTTCCAGAATTAAATTCTTACAGAGTAACTTAAATTGTAAACATTAGAGATGACAATACACTCCACTCGTTGCCCTACTTGTTATTGAGGTTTTGAAAGGATTTAACTCTTGCTACCTATAATGCCAACTTCACGGCCAATTAATGGTTCACACTACAAGACATTTCTGTCCATTCTGACAGTCACTATGTCAGATTAGGTGATTGTGGAGCCGTGACTTGGCTGACAGACATGACACACTCTACGATGGTCCACGACCAATCATCGCTGATTGTCTTTGACGATGTGCCTGATGCCATCGGGTTATTCTTGTCCTATTTTTATTATTATTATTACCCATTATATGCTTATTATCATTTCAGTCACTGTGTCTGTTCATGTGCCAGCCAAAATGTTGTTGTAGTAACGTAAAAAGCGTCACCAGATGGCAGGATCTCCATTTGAAGCACCGTACGCAAACATGCAAGTCACTGAATCCTCCACAACAAGTTCCTGCAAATGTTTCACAATAAAAGCCTATTTAGAAAATAAAGGGATTGTCTCAACCGAAGTTATAATGGGCTTTTAATTTGAAATAGATACAGGAAATGTTGAGTTTGAAATGACGACGTGATGCATTAACTTTATCAAGGCAAACAGGAGCAGATAAAAAGTAAAAATAGAAAAATACAGAGGCAATAATGAATAACAGCCCGTTTATAATGTAGTCTGTTTCAAATGAAGCTGGTAGCCTCTGCAGTTGTGGTGAGTGAAAGCCCTGCCACTATTTGTTAATTTTCTTACTTTATGTCCGTCTCCAATTTGAAGAAAAAACATTTTTTGCCAGCTTGATGCTAATGGCTGTACTCAGCGGGTTGATAAAGTGCTTCTGCTGTTTCACACCATAATTTTTCCCTTTTAACTCTGTGTGGTAACATCCCTAGAGGAAATATATAAAAGGCTGGGGTGTTATTGTCATACAGTTGTCTACGGCAGCAGATTGCTCTGTGTTTCTACTGGTCAAAGTGACGGCTGTGATGGGAGAAGTCGTGAACGACAAAAAGGAAATCAAAAATACTAGACATTTTGTCTGGACACCATGACGCCCAGACATGGCGTTGGTTGTCTACTATGACACACTAAAAGAGATAAAACAATTTATTATTGCATACGACACTCACTGTTGTTCATGATCTGAGCCAACACTGTATGACGCTGTGTTGGGCTATAATAGGTCTGATATCGTGTAGTGTGAATCTCGCATAAATGATAAATGATCATACTTTGACTTTTTGTAAAGGGGATTCAGTTTCTCTCATTTGCAGCATTCTCAGTGGCGATCAAGGACATAATTAGCTTTATAACATTAGTGGTGGTGGTGGGGGCACTTTTAATCCTAACCCAATCCTCCTGGGGGGGTCTGGGTAAATTCCTCCCAAGATAAATTATTAGAAATTTAACAGCTAAACTGACCATTAGAGAGCGTTTATAAAACAAAAACCTTAGATCAGGGGTTCCAAACGTTTTGATGAGTAAGCTTCATTTGAGGGAGCCAGAATATGATTGAGGACTGCACAGGAAAAGTGCACACACTATGACTTTTCTTTGATACATTATACTAAAACATTTTTAATCACTTAATTTAATGACATACTATAGTATGACTTTTTATGAGCTTTTTTATGACATTTTATGACTTAACAAAAACTATACCAGTTGATGTTATACAGTGATACAGACTACATAATACTTATTCATTATACATCCTAGTTTTCATTCATTCATTTTCTGTAGCTGCATTTTCTACACCCTGGACAGGTCGCCAGACTATCACAGGGCTGACATATAGAGACAGACAACCATTCACGCTCACATTCACACCTACGGACAATTTAGATTCACCAATTAACCTGCATGTCTTTGGATTGTGGGAGGAAGCTGGAGTACCCTGAGAAAACCCACTCTGACACAGGGAGAACATGCAAACTCTGCACAGAAGGGCTCCCCCACCCTAGGATTCAAACCAGGAACCCTTTTGCTGTGAGGTGACAATGCTAACCACTGCACCTTCCCACACTACATTTTAGTTTTCTACTTTTTAATACATTTTTAAAGAAATTAAATAGAGAGAAAGCACAGTGCTGGACATTGACTGAACCTCCCCACGGCTGTCAAGCAACGGCTTCTGTTAGGGTATGGCAACAACATTTGGTCAGGGTCAAACCACAGGCAGAACTGCAGTACACCTTAATAGTAGAACCACTAGTGATAAAAATGGCAATTTGTGAAGTTTATTTATGAATATGAGCCCATTTGCTAATGATTATTTCAAATGGCAGTGCTGGATTGTCTGGTGTAGCTTTTCCCTTCCCCCAGCATATATTATAATTACCATCTAGATGGAAATTCACAGTTTTCCTTTTTCAACGCCTTGTTTTCTTAATCTTAAGCAACTGGTTTGTAACCGCCTAATGGTAGTCGTACTTCACCCTGAGCGCACTTTAGTTGTCACACATGGTTTTGAAGGTATGTCTCACTGAACATTAAGCTGTAAACACATTAAAGTGGGGAACATATTTCAGACATGGTGACTTTGAATGTCCTCTCTGATACGTGGGATCCCTCCGTACTGCTGCGCTTTTAAAGAACAACCCCCCGCCTCGGCTACATAACACTCCAGCTGTGAAAGCAAAATGTAAAAATGCCAAATGCAAATGAAAGGCTGATAAACTGCAAATGTCCTACAACATTATGAAGGACATGATGTGGAAATATCAAAGAGCGGGGTAATGATGTAAGATTCTGTAATCTTATCTTCCAGAAACACTATAACTCTAGGGTGCTTTTCAGTGTTATTTATTCAGTTGTTATCCCTCCTCTAGTCACTCTGTTCAGCATCCTCTGAGCGCTTTTTAAAAAAAATATTATTTACTAAAAATGTTGAAACATAAAAGAATCCTCCTAAGGAAAAATACATGGGGATAAAGGTCCCCTTTTACCTAGTGGTTGAATCCACTGGGATGAGCCTGTTTTTGAAGCCATTTCTGTTTTGTCCTGGAGGAAACTGAGTCTCACATCGTGTCCTCCACCTGTCACCATACTATTGTTTCCTAATGAGGTGTTCAGTCGGTGGCGGCGTTTTCATTTGCTCCCTGATCACTGGCGTCTTTTCAATGAGTTTTGAACTTGCTCCTATTCCTGACCTCTCTCCTCTTCAAAATTATGTGCTTCTAACAACCAGACCTGCTGCCTTTTCTCAACATTTTGTTAGGTTGTAACAACCCAGTTAATATCTTTTATGAGTCAACATAATATCTGAGAAATTCCGATCTGGTTTTAGAGCCCCTCAGCGTGCAGAGGCTGCTCTCCTCAGAGAGACTTATGACCTTCTTTTTAGCGGCTGATGCTCGGGAAAGATCTATTTTAATTCTCACTGCAGCCTTGAATATTGTACACCAAATAATTTCATTGCAGTGCTTAAAGGCCCATGTTGGGCGGGCTTCACATTCAGTTTGCACTCTTGGAAAGTCACCTTGAAAGTGCATAATGTTCAACACAAATATTTTTGGCTGCATTTCAACATTTTTAACTGGATCTAGAGCTCTGGATGAATCCTATCTGTGTAAATAAGACTACTGAGTGATTACATGTCAGATCATCATTGATGATCAGCAACCAGCAATTGCTGATGTACAAACAATTTTGGACAATGGGACAGAAACTATTATGATAATGCCAACATAGGAATATATGTATGGACTTACAAGTGAGTCTCAGGTCTTGCCTTCAAAGGCCGGAGTCACATTTAAAATCAAAACTAAGCCCAAAAAGTTGTTTTCAAATCCTGAACAAGTCATTGTGGATTAAGAACAATAGTGAGGTTAGGCTAACTTTACTGCCAGCCACTGATCACAGATGGTCAGAGAGCTAACGTTAGAAATGACCGTTTATTGACTTTAAAAGACAACATTTAGACTTGTTTTGGATGCAAAAATTTCGTCACCATGCTGATTGTGTCAAAGGGTAATTGGCTAATTGATTGTTATTTTTTTATGACTTTTTAGTTTTGGAATATTCAAATCAGTTGGAACACATGGTCTACATAATAACAACATCACAACAACAGAACATACCCCCCCCCCCTGCCCGTAACCAAGAGGGGTCATCCTGCTATAGAGTGGCTCAGAAATCATGAATATACCACACACATTATTCAACAAAAAGAGACATGACAGGGCATAATAAATAAAATTATGTTGGTAAGCTAGAAGGAATATCTGTCTTTAGAAAATGGGGAAAAAAGAAAATAAATGAAATAATACATGAAAAATATAGAAATAAAATAAAACTTAGAATAGAGTCACATGCTCATCATATCTCAAACCTGTTCATCACAAACCATGTGCCTCCTTTTGTTCTTTACAGAGATATTTTTCTTTTCTGTCCTGCATCCTATGGTTAATTGATTTTAACATAATAAAAATAAACAAATAAAATCAAATAAAATTTTGGGTGGAAATTAATGCAGTTGTATACAGTTATTTAATTTTTTCCCTTATATTTAAATATGTTAATTTACACTGTAAATCGTGATGGACCAGTGTGGAGCTGTTAAAGGGATACACTGTCAACAGTGTATCACTGTACAACCGTCAACCAGCTTTCTGTTGTACCAATGTGTGTACTGTGTGCAAATAAGCAGCGGTAAACTTTTCTCCATCTTACCAGCACCCAGATCTTCCTGCTTATCTCTCAGCTCAAATCTGCCAGATGACAAAAAACACGATATGTGGTAGATTTTTGCTCAAACTACAGATTGTCCAAATTTTCATTTACTCATCACTGGAACTCACAAAGTGCAGAAGTGGATTCAGAGAGAGACCCTCCCCCTCTCTGTCAAACTGTAAAACTAGGCAGTGCAGATCACATATAAAAACTTCAAACGATTTCTTGCCTAAAATGTCATAAAAAAAAACATATTTTATGGCACTGTTTGGCTGTGATACAAGAGTTTGTGACCAGGAAGTGAGCACCATACTGTTTCCTGTATTGTAAAAATGGAGGCTCAAAATACGAACGAAGATTCTGTTAATGTGTTGCCTATTTCTCATCTAAAATGTTTTCAGAAACATATTTTAGATCAGTGGTTCCCAACTCATGGGTCGCGGGTCCATTCTGAATAGGCCGCAAGTGACTTGTAAATGTGTCAGGTATGTAAAAAACACACTTTATTCCAAAGTACAGGGAATTTCCAGCATAGAGCTTTTATTTTGAAGTACTGTTTCTTGCTGTAGAGTGAGTAACTAACGGACAGCTACTTAACAGAGACAGAAAACTAGCTCAACAACATGGCCAAAAAAACATTAGCACGAAAAACAGAAACCCCCCCCCCCCACAAAAAACAGAAAAATAAATACCCCGAAAAACAGAAAAAAATACTCAGAAAAACAGGGCTTTTTTTATTTGTCAAGTGAATGCAATACGCTTCTGTATAAAATAATATCATGATAT
Source organism: Epinephelus moara (assembly GCF_006386435.1). Lineage (NCBI taxonomy): Eukaryota > Metazoa > Chordata > Actinopteri > Perciformes > Serranidae > Epinephelus > Epinephelus moara. The sequence goes on from NC_065517.1 coordinate 15,922,275, forward strand.
TTCAGGGTATTTTTGAGAAAACGATATTTTTGAAGATTATTAAAAATGAGTAAAAAAATAAAATAAAATTTCACGTGCTGCCACCAGAGGAACTGCTGAATGTTTTCTGTGCTCACGTAGCACCAATTTCAAAAATATTTACCTCTGTCTCGACTGCACAGACAGCCCAGTTTTATAAAAAGACCATCTTTCCAGCAGTGAAATACTTCTTTAAGTCCATAGAAATTAGATTGTATTTCACAGCGTAAACGCTGTAGTTCTTAACCTTTTTGAGGTCTGACTCTTGTGACTCCTCATTACAGATGACAGCTGTAGTGTTGAAATAAAATGAATGCAATTCAATCAAAGAGCACTTTTTCCAACCAAGATGATTTATCTGAAAGATTTTCAAGGCCCTGACTCCAAAGTTGACAGCCACTGATAGAACATTGCTTTTGCGTCTTAATTTATTTTTATACATTCTTAGGTTGAAAGCTCAAACAATATGTTGTGACTCTCTTTAACACCTGTACATTTCCCTGTGAATGTGGGTGGAAGTCTCTATTGTGACTTTGTTTGTTGCTTTCATTAGAGCTGCACATCAGACGCCCAGCTGGCTTCAGACTGATCTCTTTAGAAATGACAGACATGCTGAGAAGCATGCACAACTGATCCCTGATCAGTGGAGGCTGACATGCTGTCTGAGCAGGTGTGTTACAATACTTTTCCCTTTAACAGTCTTTCACATGGGGTGTATAATGTCCTAATCTGTGCTCCCTCTCTCCCTCCTCCTCCTCCTCCTCCTCCTCCTCCTCCTCGTCTCATAAAATGAAATATAAAGCCAAAAAGAGCCAAGTCATATGAATACTGATTCTCCCACTGGCAGGTGAGAGCCCAAGTACAGTCACACGTTTACATGCAAATGCATGCAAAAAGCATATGTGTGCATGGTCACACATTCTCAACACCTGCCATTTGGAGCAGTTGCTAGGAGCAACAAGTGCGCTGATATTTTCCCTGGCTAGGTGTGATTATGAAATATTTGTCACGGGCCCCCTGTCATCAAAGGGGGACAGTGCCTGCAGGAAAATGGCTCCTGATGAACTCTTTATTGAAATGGAAATTTTTCACCGATAATGGTTTCCAATAGATTCCCCATCACGTCTCGGTAAGGGCCGCGCTGAACTGCTGCAGTCTGTCACACTAGACTGTTCATCTGTGCTCGCGTGCTCCCACCCACTCACACACTTCATGCTTGATCAGAGAGGTAGTTCCTGCAGACTGAAAACTCTCACAGCACACTGACTGAATGAGGAACTGGGTGGGTTATAAAACGGCAGTATCTTTTTAGCCTTCAAAGGGGACGCATCTTAAAGCTGCATTAAAGGTGATTTAGGAGGGCAGCTAGTGCAGCAGACGACCCCGCTGAGGATCAACATACTACCTGGCAGCTCTACAGCACATCTGATTTTTTCATTTTCTGTTGCCTGATCAACAAAACCAAAACAATACCAGGCTTACACAAGCAAATTAGACATTACAGCAGGTATGCTACTCACGATTATTTTCCTTATTGACCAGTTTTTACTAACAAATACTGACAAATGTCTATCACAATGCCCTGGAGCCCAAAGTGACATCTACAAACTGTTCAACCCTCAGTTCAAAAATCACCGCAGTATATTTAGCAGCAACATAAACTTCTGTTAGTCCTCCACATAACCTTTCTTTGATAGACAACTTTTGCACACACCAACTACACACACACACACACACACACACACACACACACACACACAGACTAATATTGCGTTGCAGCTGTGGAAGCAGGCAGCCGAACCCAGGAGCTAACGAGGAATAAGCAACTGTTCTGGGCTGAACAGGACAGGAGTGTTTAGATCTAAAAAATATCTTACGAGGAGGGAAAAAAGACTTCAGACAGGATGAATGAAAGGTTTTAAGTTGTCAACCACCAATAGATGCGCTCTCTCCAGCACCAAACAAGAGGCAGCAAACAGAGGTGTAAACAAGGAGGGGACTCACACAAGGGCATGAACAAGTCTCGGTTCTCTTGTACTGTAGAAAAGGAGGAAAAACTGATGGTGCTGTGGAGGGAACAAGAGGCGATGTTTAGTTTGGCGTGTATCTGATCCACCAACTGGCACTTATTTTAGTGAGAATTCTTTATTTTTTAAAAAGTTCGCCTCTCATTCCCACAGTCTTCTCCCACTAAAATATCACAGTTAACCTACGGAGGCTGGTGGTGAGATAAAGCAACAAAATCCAAAATGCAAATCTGTACTCAAATACAGTTCAGTCAAAGAAAACTTTATTTCCATTTGCAGTATTATGTTTGGCGATATGGCTCTGTTCTGGGGCCTCTCTGCCTTTACTCGGGCCTATGCAGAAAGTCTCTTCCACGTGCCTACATGGAAAGCTTAAGGCAGAGAGAGCAAACCTCTCTGCCCTTCCACGTGCAAACAAGGAAAGCCTTAAGACAGGGAGAGCAAACCTCCCTGCCCTTCCACGTGCAAACGAGGAAAGCCTTAAGGCAGAGAGAGCAAACCTCCCTGCCCTTCCACGTGCAAACGAGGAAAGCCTTAAGACAGGGAGAGCAAACCTCCCTGCCCTTTCACGTGCAAACGAGGAAAGCCCTAAGGCAGAGAGAGGGAACCTCCCTGCCCTTCCACGTGCACGCAAGGAAAGCCTTAAGGCACAGATAGCAAACCTCCCTGCCCTTCCATGCACCTACATGAAAAGCCTAAGGCAGGGAGAGCAGCAGCAAATAACAAACAGAAATGAGATTGATAAGTCAGACACAGCATGAAAAGGAGGAGCTGGAGTGGAGGCAGGTTGCAAAGGGGCTTGCAGAGGAAGCAGCAACAGTAGGCAGGCCAGAGCAGTTTAAATAGGGCGCCCTGAATGATATTTACCAATTGGTTGCATAGAAATGAATCATGTGATCTATCAGCTGCTCCATCAGTTGATTGGCTGTTTGAGATCAGCTGATGTAGCTGGGATGCGAGCTGAGCTTGACATTGTGTTCTGCCTGAACTAACGCTATGCTCAATTTTATCTTTATAACTTAAACTGATACAGAATTGACAAGAACACCAGGAGCAGGATGGGATATAATCTCAAAAGGAATCTAATTGCAGATCCCCAGTCTTTGCAAAATCCTACAGTGTGTGACTAAAAACTCATGTTGTCTTCAGATGAGAGAGGGTGTCCAACATAAACCTTTACAAAAAGAATTTTCAAAGTGTATAATAGGCAGAAGCCAAAACTAGTTTGTCGAAAGTCTAGCTAAATTTAACGAGCATCCTGCCCTGCTGATACATTTGTACAAGAGTAGCAATAGTCAAAGGGAAGCCTTATAAAGAGTTTTCCTTGGTAGAGATGGGAAAGATAAGCATACAACATGTGAGCATTCACATTATCAGACAGCTAAAGAAAGCAGTATAATTGCAGGGTTATTTGCGCGAGCACATTAACAGTATATATGTAGCATTATACCCATTACAGTATACAGTATTTGCAGAATTATACCCATTACACTTGGGTTCAATTATCTTGGATAACAGACTGGCTGACAAATGACATCGATTTTTTAAAAGATTATTTTTTTGGCCTTGTTGCTTTAATGACGAGACAGTTTGAAATGTGAAAGGGGGAGAGAGAGGGGGCGACATGCAGCGAGGGGCCATGGGCTGGAATTGAGCCTGTGGCTGCTGTGGTAAGGACACTGCCTTTATACATGGGGTACCTGCTCTACCCACTGAGCTACTGGGCGCCCCATGACATCCATTTTTGTTTGCCTTTGTTTGCCAAGGTGTTTCAAATTCTGGAGTTTCCCAGTCATAATTTATAGACTATATAAAGTTTTATCAAAACTTTATGCAACAAGGTTACGCCAATAAAGACCTGACCATGATGGCAGCATACTGTAACAAGGTGCACACAGAACAATAGGCAACAGATGAAACAATACCAAAACAACAGGAAAAACCGGCTAAGAACAGACAAATTCAGAATACAGTCATTCACAATAGAGTTTTCAATGATCTTGATTGAAACTGATGATTACGATGCTTCTAATATGACATGAACGCAGCATTAGCCCCTGCCCGGTCTTGTTTATTCTGAACCAACATTAAGCCCCATCGCATTCCAAACGCCCTGATTTCTCCACCAGCTGGGCTATGTTTTGTAAATGCTGTTGTGTCCCTGTCGAGCAGGTATAATCATTTCTGCTCCGCTGAAGTCCAAAAGGCTCAGAGCGTTTTTTTTCTCTCTACAGTCTCTATCAACAACTCTGGGAGGAAGAAGTGTCTTGATCTTTGGTGAAGAAAGTTCTCTCTTTTTTCTCCGAGCTTCAATCCATTGAGTCAGTATCCCTCCGGTCGTCTGCCTAGCCCCAGGCGATGGTAGGAGGACGGGGCTTGAAAAGCATCAGACGGCAGCCCTGTGGAATTAATCAATGTGAGAGAGCGAGGGAGAGGCTGTGTCAGGGAGAGGAAGAAAGAGAGGGACGGAGAGATCAGACAGAAATAGTGCCAGAGAACAGATGAGAGGGAAAGAGAGAGGAACTGGGTGTCTGGCATTGTGGCACATCATGTGTGTTTTCACTAGAGATGTGATCAGATATTGTCCAGTCACTGTAGTCTGCCTCTGATGTGGATATAATGATATTCATTATGTTTATTGATCAATATCATGCAGATGTCTTTTGGTAAGCTCTTATCTGAGTTTATTCCCATGGCACATGTACAATAATATCAATGGAATAACTGGGAGTTCTCCACTTCATGGCTTGTTATTATTTATGTTAATAATATGGTCACAAATTCCAACAATGGCAAATTCCAGTAATGTCTGCCTTCTAAATTATTTGATTGGTAGATTTTATTGGCACACATGAGGTTTTTAGTGGGAGCTAAGTTATCCACAGAGGTGTCTTCCTCTCCAAAACAAACAGACCCTGTGATTTAAACCAGTAAAAATACTGAACAAAGTTCAAAGTTTCATATTGAAAATAAGTGGTTTTGCTGTTCAGCTCGTTGCAGAGGGGCTGCAAACTACTGTATGATGGCTAATGCAAAAACACGAATGGCCGTATTTAGAGCAAGCGCTTGGTTTGTCTGTTCTGGGCTACTGTAGAAAGGTGCTCTATAGGATTGAGATCTGGTGACTGTGGAGGCCATTGGAGTACAGTGAACTCATTGTCATGTTCAAGAGACCAGNAGACCAGGCAACGTTTTTCCAATCTTCTATTGTCCAGTTTTGGTGAGGCTGTGTGAAGTGTAGCCTCAGTTTCCTGTTGTTAGCTGACAAGAGTGGCACCTGGTGTGGTCTTCTGCTGCTGTAGCCCACCTGCTTCAAGGTTCAATGTGTTGTTGGTTCAGAGATGGTCTTCTGCATACCTTGGTTGTAGCGAATGGTTATTTGAGTTACTGTTGCCTTTCTATCATCTTGAACCAGTCTGGCCATTCTCCTCTGACCTCTGGCATCAACAAGGCATTTTCACCCAGAGAACTGCTGCTCACTGGATGTTTTCTCTTTGTCGGACCATCCTCTGTAAACCCTAGAGATGGTTGTGTGTGAAAATCCCAGTAGATCAGCAGTTTCTGAAACACCCAGAACAACCCATCTGGCACCAACAACCATGCCACTGCAACATCACATTGACTTCTGAGTCCACACTGCTCAGGCTCAGTGGCTGACACAACTGGTTTTAAAAGTTACATTGTTTTATTTAAGTGAGGGAAATGTTGTCTGTTTACGGGTCATTGCCCTTGTTTCCATCTCGGCCCGCTAATGTTTGGTGTCCTGCAGGTTTTTGTTCCTTGCTGATAGCTGAGGAGCAACACCTGGTGTCAGATTAGGTGTGGCTCATTAACCACCAAGGAGGAAGAAGTCACATCTGCTCTGACACAGAGGAGTGGATGTAACAGGGTAAACTTTCAGCAGTAATGTTTACCAGCGATAACAATGTACAGCATAAGTCTTCGGACAGTACATGCAATATGATGCAGCAATGATCTGCAAGTCATCTGCATTACCAGCAGGAAATATTCTATAAGCCAGGAAACTGTCTTTAGAGATGGAACCAGTTTCACAACTTTTAGACAACAAATATGAGACTAAGTGAGAGAAAGAGCTCTGAGTGTTTTTAGCACGCAGCAAAATCAGTTCATGCACCATCATTCAAATGTCAAACAGCTATAAACTGGCGAGAGGCTGAAGTTCTGAGCAGCACAACTGTTTAGAGGTTGAATGTTTTTAGGGCAGAAAGGACATGCATTATTTTACCAGCGATTTTCTCCAGAAAATCAATGTGTTTACCGTGCCACTCCTGAACTTCACTTTATAAGACAGTGTAAGTACTAATCAACGTTGTCCCATCAGTATTGTAAAGTCCAAAAAATGCCCACTGCCTCTGTAATTTGTGACTTAATCTGTACAGCAAAATACTTTCTCTCTGTTGAACATGAGTTCTTCAGTTGCAACGCAGCCAAAATGGTACCAGACTTAAAATAGGGAAATTCATTAATGTTTTTGTGTTGTAATAAAAACAGTGATACTTGATATGTGAATGATTTAACAAGATTTACCGCCATGATATATTGCTGTTACAATTTTTTGTCTCACCCTTGACACCAGCTGTGGGAGCTTATTGTCACAATCAGACCATTTTTTTTTGTCACTATGCCAGTATAAGCAATTACTGTGCTTGAAATCCCTGCCATGACTTGTAAGTGTGACATATCAGACAACACAGTGAACCAGGACTGCAACTAACACTTATTTTTGGGATTCATTAATCTGCCAATTTGCTGTTTTGATTAAGTCATTAATCGTTTGTTTTTTTTAAATGTTAGAAAAAAAGTTACAAAAATATCAGTGCAGTTTTCAGCTCTAGTGCTATGAACCACTTTTTAAAGATGTATGTTTTCAGATTGTTCATCAGTCCATCCCATACTTGTGGACAAGATATCTCAGGAATTTCCTAAAATTTGGCACAAACGTCCACTTGGGGTGCTTTTTATCATGCTAACGAGTCTCCTTGCTTCCCTCAGTCACTTCTCTTCCTCTCGTCTTAGTGCTGCCCATGGGAGAGAGTCTCAACATTATTGTTATCTGCACAATAATACATCACAAAGCATTGTAAGAGTATGTGTGTATCAATTGTATTGTAAACCTCCCCCAACAAAAAACAAACTACCTCTTTGTTTGATGCCACAACACTTTAAAATCAAATAATTCTACTTCTTCTTAAGTGTTACACTTATCACATACAAGGTGATGACAGCGTAGGATTGGATAAAACTGAAAACAGTGGCGTAATGACGTTCTATATCCAATAGGTCAAAGGTCAACTTCACTGTGACATCATACTGTCCTGCAAAGCACTTTTCTGACCATCATTCAACACCATAACTCAGGAACACAAGCGGCGACATGTCATGGCTAAATAGCCGTAACTGCAACTTGACTGGTTTGTGGAGGCGCATAACTGTGAGGCTAGTTCTTTTATGAGCGGGTGTCCCATTCAAACACACAACGATGCACAGGCATGTATTTTTAATTGAGACTACTCTACAGTGAACCGCGGCCAATCGTGGAGTGTTGGCTGTCACAACCTGCGTGATAAAGGTAATTGGAGGGGAGGGACCAGAGACATTTGTAATCAGGAATATCAACAACCGTGGCGTCCAATACATCACGAAGCACGTCAAAGACATTTCCAAAACAAGCTTAGGACTTATTTCTATCAGAGTTTGTTGTTTTACACAATGACACACTGCACAGGATATAAAAAAATATTTAAAAAATATAGCCATGCCTGACGCTAATTCACATTCCCAACACCAAACATCTATTGGACTGGGTGATTATTGGGCTGATACTGTGTAGCTTCATCCCAGCATAACAAATATCCAGCCTGGTGTAATACTGTAGACTCTAAGTACAACAGGAGGAAATGAATCTGCAGAGAGCAGACAATATTTGTATGCAGTGATGTGGTTGCTTGTATCAAGCAAGTCTACCTGTGTTGGTGGATAAGAGAAATAGACGACCAACTTAAAGCTGTACATGATTTCTTATTCAAGTCTTATTCAGGAGGTGGAGAGAACAAATAAGTACTTAAAAGATGAGGTGAGAAAGGAGAGTTGGACCAGCCTGTGAACTACACACAGGGGGGAACGACTGCGGGGGAGCACAGGAGCTTTATGGGACATGAAGGCTGCAGGGGCTGTTGATTTACTTCTGCGGTGCACTTTGGGAAGTGTGGAAAAAAGACACACACAGATACAGACAAAATGTGCAGGGAAGGAAATGCAGAATACAAAAAACATAAATTTACTGCTGTTATTGTTTGCTGGAGAAGATTCTGCAGCATGTTGAATGGCCGCACAAACACAGAGCCCCTGAGCAACAGTTACAGCCTTCTGGCTCACTATATATGTCCAACAATGGGTGTCAGCGGTAGTAAAAGGCCGACTCATAGAAATGATTATCCACCATTGAGCGCACAGCATGTAGGAAACGAGGGGAGAGAAGCGCTTGTCGAGAATCACACTTCTTTTTACTTCCTGTTGGGATAGATCTCCCCAAAAGAGAGAAAGCATGGAGAGATAAAGCATCATTGCTTTCTCTCTCCCTCTGCCAGCGTTTTATTATGTGATATGTCATTTCATAGCTTTCCAAGGCCTTTCTTATTGCCATATACTGTTACTGTACTGTCCTTGGTTTGTACACACCAATAAACTATATTTTTATTGGTTCGATGATTAGATACACAAACAAGTCCCACACAGACACACAAGAAATAAAATATAACTTCCAAGAAAGTTGAGAAGAAACGGTCTGGTTTTATTTTATATACGGAAGCAAGATACAGGGTCAGTAATAAAGCTGTGTTGTGTCAGACCAAGAGAATATCATTATAGGACATATCGCATGTACCAAGGTACCATGTATCCCAGGAGGCTGGTGATAAATTTGGTAGAGGTTCCATGTAATGAGGATGGAGAAATTATGTGAAATCAAGTAGGGCTGTATTAAATATCTTTTTATTTTCATTCAAGCTTCTATTAATGTTTTCAAATGAAGCTCAGAATGTTTGTCATTTTATGACATCATCAACCTTTAGAAAAAGAAAATTGTCAATTAAAAAAAATGGTGATTCACCGGGTTCAACGAGTTAGTCTTTTAAAAAATTAGATCAACATTCCTTTTTATTAAACAAATTTTCTTTGATGAATAAATGTAATTTATGGTACGGTTCAGGCTGTTCTCATGGACTGTTCGTACTTTTTCCTACGAAAAGTAATACCCCAAAATTTGTACATATGCCACGTAACCATGAGCCAGTTATTCGTGCACAACCCACGTATTTGAGAAGGCTGCGATCACGTGACCAATGAACTGACTGGACTAAAGGAGGAAGCGTTCCCATTAGGCAGGAGGTTAGGGTGATGGATGGACTAGGGCTGCCCCCGACTAAGAACTTTCCTAGTCAACCACTAGTCGTCATTTAGAGCCATTGGTCGACTAGTCGCCTGCATGTTTACGATATTAATCTAATTATTAAATCGCCTGCATGTTTACGATATTAATCTAATTATTAAATTATATATTTTGGGCGGGGTAACACAATGGTTTGAGTTCAAGGTGTGAGAAAGACTAGTATCAGTAACATTGTTAACACTGCGCTACATTACAGAGAAATACAAAACCGTACTAATGAACCTTCATTAATATAGGCCTATATTTTATCTATAAGTGCACGTCACACTCTGAGCGAGCCACCTGTTAATGACGCTGTCGGCAAAGCAGTAATGATTGTGCTAAGTGGCTAATGGGCATGTAGCTACTTCCATGTTTCAGATGATACGTCATGTTTGTAGTTGACCAATGAAGATGAGTTTACATATCACCTTGGGTTCGTCCTTCACCTTCTCAAAATGATCCCACGCTTTGGATTTCCTGCCCGACATGTTATTAACTAGCCCTGTAAATTAATGTGACTCCTGCTTGACTGCTGAGTGTGGCCACTTCCTGTGTCTGGTTTTTTTTTTTTTTTCTGTAACTAAGCAAACAGTGAAATCTTGCCAACTAATGACTGTTTGATTAACATTTGGTGTACTCTCAGGGGGCAGCCCTACAAAACACGAGACTTTTCCCAGGAGGCTGGTCTTCAGAACCGTGTGATCTCTGAATGTAATTTTAAGGTACGTCGTCACCATGTTCCTATCATAAACCTATCCAAAATAACTTTATGTTAAGTACCTAACGTCATTCATGAGCCGCTAATTCGTAGGATATCCTATGAACCTTTTTGTTTGAATTCTTATAGGCTATCGTACAAACTGTTGTTTGTTTGCTGTTATATTGCTGCTAGAACTCCTCACCAGGCCTTCCCTGCTGGGATTGCCTGCCGCAAGTGGATCTGCTGCTAGCATAACCCAGCTTGTTTTAGCATGGCAGTTAACTAGCCAACGGGGACAACAGATAATATCACTGCTGTTTTGCATTATCACCACCAGCACCTCCAACCAGGAGGAAACTACGGCTACCTAACCAGCTTACCGCAGGTTGATCCATCGCAACAGGCCCAGCCTTTGAGACCCAGCTGCAGGATCCTGTAATAGGGCCCTTGCAGGTAAGTCTTGCCCTGTCTGCAATTAATAAACAGCCAAAAGCAAAACAAAAAATAAAAGCTATGCAGCATTTCAATGTTGATTTGGTTTTCAAATGTCATTGTGAAAGTAGCTTGGAAGCTTTAAAGTATTTGGTACAACCCAGGAATCAAGCTAAAGGCTTGCCAGAGGCTGTGACTGTGAAAAATGTAAAGTAAAACTACACAATAAAGAAAGGTCATTAGCAATAAAAAAAAAACCTGGCTTCAACCTCAGTGTGTTTTCTTTTTGGGCTCACTAGATGCCAAGAGAGCCAAGAGGCTGTTAGATCCAAAGCAAAAAGGCAGACTGATGAATTTCTTTTGGTTGTGGCACACAAAGGTCATTAGAGTAATGTAAATTGATCATAAATAACATTTACTGATTCATCTGATCAGACCTCCAAGAAACATAGCACACCATATGCTTCTTTAAACTACATAATTAACCATGAAATCAGAACAAAATTCTTTCACCAGATAAAGGATTGTTTCCCCCAATAAAACAGAAACTCTCCTAATGTTGATCCCCTGATGTTGTGTTATTGTTGTGCCTTTGAAACTGTAACTATGAGCAACCTTTCACGTCAGCATCCAACTTTTAATTCGGAGTTAAAAACATAACTTTCCCCTGTCAAAGTGGCGAGCTGCGACCACTGTGAACTTGCCCTTCCACGTTCCATGGTTGCCTAGCAACAACACAACTGACCTTAACAGTGTGGCCAGTTTTAACGTTACACTGCGGTTTCTTTAACCTCTATACTTGTACATTGCGAAAGTGAAGCATTTACAGCACACCGGGGTTTCTGACCTTTCTGTGCATCTAAGTGTTTTGGTATCAAAGGTTGTGAAAGTATGAAAGAACTGGAAAAGTAGCTGAATTGCTGTCGAGGAAAACAAAAGAGAAAGAGGATAACCTCGAGTTCATGTGCTGATTAAAATGTTCCCACCACCTCTGAAATTAAAACCACGTCTTTGCTTCATTACAGCTATTATCTGCTACAACAATTATTAATGTAGAAAGGGGAAGAGAGAAAAAAATCCCATTCTGAATCAGAGGATTTTCTCCTGGGTTTCACTTTAATGAGCAGGGAAACAGTTTGTGGTTTAGAGATGGAGAGAAGCGGAAGATGAGACAAAAGAAAAATAAAATCCACAATTACTCTTTTACATTTACTTTATAGTGGAAGTTATTTGTATTCTGTGTAGAAACCAAGTTCATTTTTAAAAGATGTTGGTTATTTCTTTAAATTGTTACTTTTAGATCATTTTCTCAAACTGAAACAAACACACATTTATGTGCATAAACAGTAATGAAAAAACTAAAGTTTGTGGTTTTAGGGGGTGTTACTTCTTTGTCATTTTTATTAATTTTCTCACTGAAAATTAATTTATAAAACTGATGTTTCAAAAGATTTTTATTAACACGTACAAAAGAAATACAATTTCTTACTGTATTGAAAACAGATGATCAAAATAAACAAATTATTATTGAGTTTAAAGAAATTAAAAATAAAAAAAACAGCTTTATTTATTTAACAGCATGTGATTTTATCTATAGCTTACACAGCTACATGTAGCAACAAGCTAACGTCAAGTAGCAAGGTTGCCGATGTTAATCCCTCCCCAATTTTGGATCATATTCCTGCTGGAATGGTGCCATGCCATTGTACTAATGGCTTGACATTCCGAAGCTCCATTAGTCATAAGAATGTCCCATTGGACTGAAAACTCATTTCTCCAACAGCCCGAAAACAAACACTCACTGCTCTGAAGTCCTGTTTCTCTGAAAATAATGCTCAGTGCAGTTAGTTTCAATTTCCTAGTGGCATTTGAGCCCACAATCCCAGATGGTTTTAACCGACCCCTTGTAGCATTTACCAGCGATGTTTAAACCACTGATCCATGGCCAAACCAAACGAAGAATGTGTTCAAACCTGGATCTGAACCAACTGCAGTCACATGACACATTGTTTGGGTTAAACATGAGCATGTTACAGTCCTGGAGGATTATTAATGTGCACTTCCTCCTGTACTGCCTTAATATGCACATTCAGCACATCCAATGCATCAAAACATTGTTTTCTAGTTGGAGCCGCGCCTCGTTTTCAAACTGTATGGTTTGACTAAAATGAACAATGACAGCAATATAGTCCACGATGACCAGCGCTAAAATCAACCTGCGTAGTTGTCCCTCCATTGTGACATTAGAAAGTGTCACATTTATCTTGCAAGTGTACTCTTCTTCAACGTTTTGTTTACTTCCTGGATTTTTCCCGCATGGAAATTCTGACCAATCAAGAGCAACTTTCTCACACAAGGCATTTGATCTGGTCCAATCGTAAATGCTGAAGTGAGAACACAAACCAACTCTAGGCAATTATGCAACTTTGGAACAAGTCCCTGATTCAGACCAAAGCAAGACAACTCTAGGTCTGAAAGCACCCCGAGACTACCAGGGCGTCAGAATTTTCGGCCATTGGGACAATGGACAGTCCCTGCAGGATTGCCAATAAAGACCTATAAACGCTGACCAATCAGAGCAAACTTTTTTTTTGGGGGGAGGGGGGGGGCTTAAAGAGTCCGGCACTAAAACAGACAGAGTCACCCTCTGTCTGATACAGGTGTTCCAGCACAGACAGAATGAGGAAAATAAACCACTTTTTAAATATGAAAGCATGCATCTTTTGTTTGTGTGGTTTTTTATTATTTTGTTTTTTTTTAGTACTGGGTATTTGATTTGTTGTATCGTTTTTTCCCCCTTTAGTTAAATTCATACAAAGTTAAAGAGAAATGCAAAATGCTTATTTGTGAAAAGACGAATGTATGAACTGCACAGCATAAATAAAAAGTTCAAAAAATAAAATAAAATAAAATAAAATAAACATGAAAGCATGTAGAAACCCAAAATACAAGTCTGAACCTGAAAATTAGCATAACAGGTCCCTTTTTAAAAAGCTGTACCTCTGAGGTGTCTGCAGGAGACAAGTTTCTGGTCTCAGTGGCTCGTTTCAGTTAATGCCCAGGTTTACCATGCTGGTGTTGACCTTTTTACATGCTGTCAAGCTGATGGCCCCTTGGACACTTCTGAGACAACAAAAGCCACAGTTCTTTTATTGATGGGGCAAACAACTTGATCACCCCACAGAAAGAAGCCTGTTAATTGGTAGAAAATACAGCTTATTATACGAGGTGGGCGAGAGGGCCGAGGGGAGCTTGTTGTGTATGCAGGGCCAGCAGTGTCTAATATGTGCTCTCCCCATTTAAATTCAGTGTTTTACATTCTGCTTGGCGAACGCAGTCCCACATCACTGATTAATTACAGCAAACATGGGCCTACACTCTGACTGTGTGTGTCTGTGTATACGTGTGTAAGTGCATTTAGAGAATCTGACAAAATAATGTGCAACTCTGCAACATCTCTAAGCTAATTAGTGGTGGGATTTCGATTAGAAATGCTGACCGCAGCAGGCAAACACTTGTTTATGAGACCTACTTTTTTTACTGTAAACGCTGAGCAATACTGCCCGTATCCCTACGCAGCATGCAGAGCTTTGATCCTGATTATACAGCACATCAGCCTGAATGCTCTGATAAAACTCAATCATTTTGTCGGTATAGCTTCGGGGTGAAACTGGGCTGGAGCCAGTCAGAGTAAAATAAAATATACTTTTCTTTTGTAGCCGCGCCAGCAGCTTTGGGCAGCTCCAGGTAACAATGGCTGTCAGTCCACCACTTTGTTCCAGACTGAAATATCTCAACAACTATTGGATGATGTGCCGGTAAATTGCTCCAGACATTTGGTCAGGCAAAAAAAACAAAAAAACTTTGGTGATCCTCTTTGATGAGTTTTCATCTAGTGCCACCAGCAGGTGCACATTTTTACAGAATATCAATAAAAAAGTGTGCACACTTAAAAGTGAAGTGAATTTTTGCCATATCATGCAGGTATCTGCACCTGTCTCACTGCACAAAAAACCCACTAATACCAGCTAAACCCTGGCTTTTCTATCTAATGGGAAAGGTTACAATTGGCGTTCATTCCCAGGTAAAATGACTCTCACAGGTATTTATCAGCTTCAGCTCCAATCAGCTTCGGTCCGTGTCCGTGACGTCAAACGTGACACACCAGAAAAAAATACAAACACACACACAGACCCACAGAGAGGCACATTCCTCTGCTGCAGAGCCGTGTACTCAGCTGTGGTCTGCCGGCAAGGGGAAAGAAGTCTATTGTCTATTTTAGTGGGTTTTTCCCATGTTTAAAAAATGTGTACATTTTAGGGGTGGGAGAAGGAGTAAGGAAGTAAATAAGTGATATAGTTTTACTTTGCCTTCAAATATTCAGTAAAAACAAAACAAAAATTATCTCTCATTTCTTTAGTTTGTGAACAACAACAGTAACTCAGAGTGAGATTCAGATTCTGTATACAATATTAATAGTTCAACAAATTAAAATCTACCACAAATTATACATTTAAACAGCTCCCAAATAAAAAAAGTACCCTGAGATCTATATTTATATAAATCAACAGGTGATTTCCTTCTTTTAGCAAAATCCTAAATGATTGAGTTTTTTTTTCTCCCACCTGGACCTTTATGCTCTGCCATTTCTCCTCTAATCATCACGCTGTAACCTGTGACAGGCTGTTATGCTACCAGAGCTATCACACATTCACATTTATGTAGTTTTTCTTGTCAAGCCGCGAGCGTCACGTAGGTTTACATTATCAAATGTTTAATCACTTGACGCCACCTACTCCTGCGTGCGCATGGTAAGACAGGAGAGGGAGAGGCACTGTGCTGCTGCCGGAGGAGCCGCTGAATGAGTTCCCTCTGAGCGGTAAGTTACTACCCCAGCTTCTCCTCTTTCTGGAACCACCATGGAGTTGGTAATAATTTCGCTTTCAGCCTTGCATGTTGTTGCCGTGGGCAACAGTATGACATCAATATGTCAACAAGCCCTAATATTGCGGGTATCACAATATTAATTTGTTTATACGATATCAAAAATTACACCGGAATTATCGTGAAAGATATGACACGGCACAAAGCAAGTACATTTCCCTAATTTGATGGAAAAGGGGTATAAGCAGCATAGATGTTAGCCGTGGCTATGTAGCAATGTACACAACAACTGTGAATCGCAGGTGCAATTTTTCTGTGCTGTACTCCAGTAAAGTTCAAGTACCTTAAATTTATTCTTGAGTATTTAAATATTGAGAGTTTTTCTATTTGTGCAGCATTTGTAGCACTGGATTATCGACCCAGAACCTCACAGATCAATTGCCTCAAATCATCTCAGTCATCATCCGTTTAATCATCACAGGTGGTGCCACTCAGCCAATCAAATCTTTCCTTGCATTGACTCATAACGCTCATCACAAGGAGAGATCCCATGAGACAACGGTCAGAGAGTTAAGTGAGTCAGAACAAAGTAATTTCACATGGCGTGTTCTAAAGAGAGAAAAGTGAAAACAGAGCTTTTAATCAAGGACTCTCACATGTTCATTCTTCTCACGGCAGTTCAAAACCAGCATGTCTCTTCATATGTTCAGAGACCACAGCGATTATTAAAAGCAGCAGTGTGAAGGGCCACTAAGAGACAAAGCACAGAGCATCTTTTAAGCAAACATACCCACTCAAATCTGAAATGAGGGCACAGAAAATAACATATTTTACATGGCACTGAATCATGACACAAGTTAGACATTAGACATTTGTAAAAATATTACAAATTGTCTTCTGTGTCAGGTTTGCCCACATCAAATATCCTTTTTACAAAACAGTTTTCAGTCTTCTGAAATAAAAATGAAGAGTTTCAGCTGAGTGTGAATTCAGAGGAGGAATGCATCTCAATTTTTAAATGGAAGTGACACTGTGTCATGAGAATTACAGTATTATACCGTATGTGTTTCCATGCGCTCCTAAAAAGGATTTTCTTAAACTACTAGTGTAACACATACTACAGCTTCCAGGGATTAGGAAAAGAGAGAGTGTGTGTGTGTGTACTTGTGTACCTATACAACAGCGGACTTCAGCGTCGTTACACATTCACCAAGAGGGGACCGTTAAGCCCACAGGGGACATTTTTCAGGTCCCCTCTCAGTCATGCTTTAAATCATGTCAAAATCATGTCTAAAGCATGGGTGAATTTTTAAAAAAAAATTTGCCAAGAGGGGACCTGGAAGTGTTTGAGTGTGTGAGTCTATACTCAGCACTGCCCCTGCAGGCTGGAACAGGTTTTTCAATGACTCATTCACACATGTCGTTTTCTCACACACCTCAGGGGTGTGAATGGCTCATAGCCCAGACAGTTTCTCAGACAGTAGAGGGGCTATTGAACACACTACTTAGGGTCAGTTGAAACACAATTTATTGTTTTTGTAAGAAAATGGGAAGGCACAGCTTTAGTGGATGTCTTATGTTTCAAGCTTGACACTGTATTTTAGATAAGTATTTTAAAATCAAAATAAAGGAAGACCATAAAAAAACCCAACTAGGATAAAATAAAAAATAAAATGGTCAGTAGAATGATCTTTTCTTTGCGGTTTTAAATAAGTACTAAAAACTGATTTGACATCAGACACTAGACTTTTGGAAGTAGTTCGACCCCAGAATACTTGCCTGACCAGTTTTCAATATACCACGACAAAGTTCGAAATAAAATGAGCAGTCGTAATATAATTTCTTTTCATTTTAATGACTCTAACATCACTTTTATTTGACCTTGAAAACTGTTCAGTAACCAAAAAAGTTTTTACAAGATTTTTTTCTGTGTAATTGTGTGCTTACTCTACATATTGAATTGGTTTGTTTTATGATGCACATTACAAAAAAAGCTTCACATTTATATTGTATGAAATGACAGGAGTCCACTGTTCGCGGTAAATAATGACACAAGTTCCCTCTTGGATAGCATGGAGCAATACTCACACCCCAGCATAAATGAATAAAAGAAACAAGCAACATTAATTGTACTTTTAAAAAAAAATCAACTAAATACTCTCTTGAGACTTGATTTATTATTTTTTTGTTTATTTATTTTGTTTTGTTTTTTGGTAACAAAATGGAAAGGCTCAGCTTATGTGGATTTCTTAACCAGATTCAAGTTAAAGACTTTAAGGGTCCACACTTGTACTGTGTGGAGTGACAGTGTTCCACTGTTAACAATGACACAAGTCCACTCTTAGATAGCATGGAATGATAATCACACTCCAGTGTGGATACATTTTAAAAAAGCAAAATTAATAATACTTGGGAAAAAATGAAATAGTCTTTTGAGACATGACTTATTATGTTTTTGTGACAAAATACAAAGGCTCTACTGAAGTGGATATCCTGGCCAGGACTGTTTTTAAATGAAATAATACACATATGGCAGCAGAATAATTATGATAAAAATTTTGATAAGAAAGAAAGTAAAAATAAAAACAACCACAAAGAAAGAGAGAGAGAGAGAGAGAGAGAGAGAGAGAGAGAGAGAGAGAGAGCAATACTCATAACACAGGTTCCTACAACACAAATAGAAAAAAGAACAAGAAATGCAGAATTCAGTTTTAAAACCAAAGTTTATTTAAGTACATTTACATCCACATGGACACTCCTAAACTGAGAGTTTCTCACTTGCTTTTGCTGCACTCCAAACAACGGAAATGGATTTTCACATGATAATTTATAAAGACAGCTTATCACATGAAAAATCTCATAAGCTCACTATAAGAGCCCCCCCTGTGGTAGTGCAGACTTTCCAATCTCAGTGATGAGTGCTATTAAACACATTGATGTTCCTTCAGTAGTTACATAAAGTAATAAAGTGCAATAGTTCAAATGCTATGACACAGTTATGTTTAAATGAACTATCAATGCTATGACACAGTTATGCGATGTTTACATGAACTATCAATGCTATGACACAGTTATGCAATGTTTACATGAACTATCAATGTTATGACCCTCACACTGATGCTCCGTTTACATGAACTATCAATGTTATGACCCTTACACTAATGCTCCGTTTACATGAAATACCAATGTTATGACCCTTACACTGATGCTCCGTTTACATGAACTACCAATGCTACGACACTTAACACTGATGCTCCATAATGCGAGCTCCCAGTATTCAGACAAATAACACTGATACTCCATAATGCAAGCTCCCAGTATTCAGACACATAACACTGATACCCCATAATGCAAGCTCCCAGTATTCAGACACATAACACTGATACCCCATAATGCGAGCTCACAGTATTCAGGCACATTACACTGATGCTGCATAATGCAAGCTCTCAGGATTCTGGCTCATTGGTCGTCAACTTTCTCTTGATAGCTATTATTTGATTGTACACAAAGTATTTTACTGCTTTCCAGTCTCTTCCATTATGTCGTAAAGTCTGATTTTCATCTAAGCATCTTTGACAATCCAATTTTCCAGGGATCTTCATTTTTTTTCAGGAAGTCCTTAAAATGGTGTTCAATGATTCTTCTCTCGGTTTGTGACCAGGGCTTTTTAGGTTGCCCTATAAATAAACAAAGAATGTAAGTGAATAAATAGATTAATGGAAATGACCAACATCAATTCCTGTCAACAAATGTCAAGATGTACCATGTAGACAATATTGTTTCAAGTCAATGTAGTAACACACCCTTTTCACTTGATCGCAGTGATGATGTTTCAATGTCCACAACTGCCTTTCGTGAGGTAGTAGCCCTTTCTTCTGAATGTCTTGAGGTAGTAGCCCTTTCTTCAGAATGTCCATCTTCTGAAATCGCATAGATGGAAATAAAACGTTTACACTTAATTAAAGAGATTGAACAATTGTGTGTCACACTGCATTTAGTGGACAGATTTTTCTTTACCATTAATTTACTACATGCAATAGAAAATCTTACCTTCTTGACTTGTGGTACCAGTCTGCTCAGATTGGACATCCTCCGCCTCCGAGTCGCTGAAGTCCGCTTCAGCTGCATCAAAATGTTTAATGTTTTATGAATATTTACTGAATCATTTTTACATTAAGTATACAGCCTTTGCTTTGTTTAATACAAAATGCAGACATACATGAAATCCTTTACTTACAGTTTAGGTTTGGTATGATGTCCTTCACAGGGGGAAGGGTTTCTTCAGGGAGTCTATAAAACTCCCTATGGACCTCAATATCATGGCCCATGAATGTTGCCAGCTGGTCTAGTTCATGGTTTTTCAGATTAAGGATCTGGGAGATTGTGGCTACATGTTTGCTCAGTTTTGTGGGTGTGAGATTTTCTGGGTGTCTCGCTCCACAGCTTAATGCATATCGCTTTATGCTGTCACATCCACGAATGTGTTCCTGGGATCCATAGTACGGACGGGCAAAAATGTATGGATTGCTCTGGGAAATCCCAACCATATCCCTGGTCTCAATCAGAAGTTCCATGGACTCTCTGACATTTGTTGGGAACATCACAGATACTTTACGACCCCTTTTCCCCTGTACTTCTATCATGATGAGATTCTCAATTAATTTTTTCTCAAAAGGTGTCAGGCTCTTCTTAATAAAATCCTGCATACTGGTTTTGTTTCTCTGCAGGTATGTCTTCACTTCCATGCCAGAGACTTCTCCTTCATGATGACGATTGAATAATATCAGCTGCGTCAGAGTGACTTGAGAGAGCTCACTCCATGAGCTGCATGATGGATGGTCAATCAGAGCTTTTTTGTTCACCTCTTCAAGACATTTCAAGTGATTATAGAGCTTCTTAATGTCTTCATCTTGAGGCAGCATTTGGGGGTTGTTCCATTTCTTTTGATATAAAGTCTTTAATGCATTGGATGACACGTGTGTTGTCCATTCCAGTTCAATTAATTTGTTGAACTGCTCTGCTCTCCCCTCCAAGGCGTAGTCCTCTTGTCGCAAAGCCTCTCCTTGCAAAATATATGTCACCATCACAAGGGAATGGCGCAGTTTAAGAGCTGTTGAGGGAGCTGAGAATCTGTTTGTTAACTCATCAAACCCGGTCATCGTTTTTACAGCCTCCAGTACTGTGTTGAACTTTCCTGGGTTGATCAAGTCCTTCAAAGATACAATGTCCTTGTCAATTGTTCTCGCCACCAGAACAAGTCGAGCAAGTTCTCTCATCTTGTTTCTGATGTCGGCCCGGTGTTGTCCAATTTCTCCTTTTTTGAGGAACATTCTCTCTCCCAGCAAAATGATCAGCATGTCAGATGTCACCACCTGAGTCACAGCATCATAAGTCATGTCCTCAAGAAATTGCAGTGTTTGTGGGCAACATCAGGGAAGAACTTGCTTGAACTCTTCTTTTCACTGACCGATCCTCTTCAACTTGTAATTTGCAACGCTTATGATGTCTCTACAGGTCTGTTTTAACATACATAGCATAGCAAAACTTGCAAGGCAGATAGTCCATTGATGATGATTGATGGGTTGCTTGCCTTTTTGGAATTATTTGGCCTTTTCCAGAGGACAGGACCAAACAGTTATGATGGTAATTGCCCATGTTTCTCACTTTGCTCAACAGAACATTGCGCATGGTGGATCCTTGCTTGTGTGCAAGTGCCTTAGCCACTTCAACTTTATCCGAATGCTTCTGCTTCAGATGTCTCGCCATTTTTGCATAAGGCCTCTCACAATAAAGGCAGTAATTCCTCTTGTCATAGACTCGTTTCAGTGCAGTGTTTGAGGACATCTTAACTTTGATATTATGTTGGTCACCACCATGGGCATTTGGATCCCTTGCCGTTACGTTTTTTGATGGTGGTTTTCCCATGATCAGGTCCTTTTCTGTGAATTCCTCTGCTTCTGATTGTTGTTGTTCTTCATCTGACACTTGAAGGAAAAACTGTCGCCCAGGGGTCTGGAATAAAGAAAAATAACATGTTTATACACAAATAATAATAGAATTAGTTATACTTCTTTTCATGCAGTTTTCATATGCGTTTTTCACGGTTTTACAATTAAACACCAAATTACCATTTCAGGCCCAGATAATTCCCCTTCAGTGGAAGAAGATGAATCTGCTTCAGCTTGATGTTGTTCCCCTTCATCTGACATTTCCAGGGATAGAGAAACCTGTTGCTCAGTGGTCTGAAATAAAGAAATGCAACTTATTTAGTAATTTGCAAATAATAATGGAGTTCATTCATACCCACACTGCGTTTTTCCCTTTCTTACAAAGTAATCATATTAATTTTTCACCACCTTTAGTTATGTAATGAAACACCTAATTACCATTCCACAAACAGACAATTCCTCTTCAGTGGAAGAACAGGAATCCATTAGGTCACTGTCAGTCATCTCTGGCTGATCACAGACAGCAGTCTCTGAGATGTCCATCTCAGTTGCTGTTTGGGGACAGCAATTTGCTGCATCAGTTCTGCCCTGTGACAACAATAAAATAAAGATAAAATGAAAAAAATATATATTTTTGAGTGTACAACTGATAACTTTAAAATTAGGTAAAATGCATGCATCACATACTATAAAATGGTTGTAAATAGGGCTGTCTTTTTTTTAGCTAATCTAGAAAATTATTAACCTCACAAATCTGGGATATATAGCCTTTAAACAGTCCTGCCCATTAATGCACAGCTTTTCCGAGAATGGTCTTAAAAAGATATCAAAGTGATTTATGCCCTGGTTTAAACAGTATCATAAAATCTCTCGTGTAAAAAAAATATTTACATAATTGTACCTTTATATTGTTTATACAGTAAATAAACTTACAACAATTAAGTACTTACTTTATTTGTATTCTCATTGCCAGAGTTGGTTGTGGCTCCATTGTAATCAGACTGATGTGTGAAACCTGTATATACAAAAAAATAAGGTTAATCTGTAAATACATAAAAATAAGGTTGATCATTGCAACTAATACTTTTTATCCCTAAGTTGAAGAGAGTGTTAGTCTTGGTACTTACATGTGACAGCCTTAAGGCATTCTTTAATGGTGGGACGTTCTTCAGCTGATCTGCTCAGCATTCTGGTAATAATGCCTTTTTGGCTCATCCATCTTTCTTCACACTTAAGAGTGAAGTTGCCTGTTCTGACATTTTGAGATAGCCCAAACGGATCATTGGAGTAGGGTGTCGTGGTTTGATAGGGATGTTGCCCATCAGTCAGGATGTAATGCACCAAGCACCCTGCTACCTAAAATGTGATGGATTAATTTAAAATAATGTCCACTAATGTTCACTAGTCAATTAACCAACCAAACAATACAAAATTAATAACAACAACAACGATAATAATATACTTACTTGGATATCTGATTCCTCCTTGTACTTATATTTTGGGCCCCCAACATCCTCATAACTGGACCAATCAATCAATCAATCAATTTTATTTATAAAGCCCAATATCACAAATCACAATTTGCCTCACAGGGCTTTACAGCATACGACATCCCTCTGTCCTTATGACCCTCGCAGCGGATAAGGAA
>NC_065517.1:15946007-15999008 GCF_006386435.1 Epinephelus moara
AGTAGGATTTTAAATTCAATTCTGGATTTTACAGGGAGCCAGTGCAGAGAAGCTAAAACAGGAGAAATATGATCTCGTTTCTTAGTTCTTGTTAGTACACGTGCTGCTGCATTCTGAATTAGCTGGAGAGTTTTTAAGGACTTACTAGAGCTACCTGATAATAGCGAGTTACAGTAATCCAGCCTAGAGGTAACAAAAGCGTGGACCAATTTTTAAGCATCTTTTCGGGTCAGGATAGGCCTAAGACAACAATGCAGTCATTTGTGCAAGATCCAGTTTTCTGCTTGCTACAAAGTCTGCGATATACAGTTTGTTGTTGATATCTGTAGAAAAGGAAAAATGTTCCTTGATTATATACCAATTAAAACAACAACATTACAAAATAACATTCTTAAAACTTGTGCACAAAATGTATTTTACATGGCTGGTTTATTCATAAAGTTTCTTTTACCAAACAAAATATTTTCAGGCTTTAGGTCTCCGTGCAAGATTCCATGAGAGTGGAGTTCCTGAAGTCCCAGCAATAACTCCTCGCAAATCCCCAGTCTTTGATGGTCAGTCAGGCTATGTCTCTCGGGAAAGTCCTTGTTTTCAATCAAGTCGATCAGACTGTACTCACAGAGAGGGGAGACAAAATAGGCAAAGTAAGTATCTTCCAACACAGCAATGGGTTGCAAAAGATGTTTCACATGTAAATTTTTTGAACATAGGAAATAAGCCATTTCCAATTCATTTTTGGAAATATGTTTTGGAACTCGTTTCACTGCCACTAGGCAGTTGTGAAAGAGTCCTGGGAAAATCTCTGCAGCATTGCATCCATTTGCAATCTTCACTTCTGGGTTGAAAACGAGGTCATCGATTTTCAGCACACCAGGCTTGGAGTCAAAATTTTCAAATGAATTCTTCCAGCGAGATTCCTGAAAATGCATAAAACCCTGATGAGATTGTGCACATACAAAATAAAACACAATACAGTGTACACAAAACATAACTGGAAAAAATGCTGAGAGCCCAGAGTTTCAGATGAAGAAAGAAACCTCCATATATCTTTACCTTCTTTTCCGTGTGCTCAACACAGGAGGAAGCATTGGTTTTCTAAAACAAAGGCATTTAGAGAAATCAATCAATCATTTTAAGTATGTAAGCCATTAACAGTATTTGAATATAACGTTCTCTTGACATGTAATATAGGCTATAATAATCATAACTACAGCAAGTGTAAACCTTGACTAACTGAGATTGGTTAGATAGGTCATCTCGCAACTCATATAGAGACAGTGTATACAGACATCTCTACACTGTTCTTTTATTGCTCATGTTAGGGGCAATACAACTTCCATACCTTGCAATTATTCCTCAAGGATGGAGTATAGCTACAATATGCTTAAAAGGATTTATGCCAGTTTGCAAAACATATTTACAATATTGGTAAGGATGAGAAATGTCCTGACTTATTAGCTTTCTCAAGACATATCTGGCATTAAGTGGCACAGTGCTGAAAATAAAGACTGTGATTGCATCACAGCTGTTTTAAGGAAGTTGCTGTATATATGATTATGGATATAGGCCTGTGACAATAACAAATTTTCTGGGCGATTAATTGTGTGAGAAATTATTGTGATAAGCGATAATATTGTGTAATATTGTGCTTTTAAGACCATTTTTATTATTGTTGTAATTTTGCTGTGTTTAGACCATTTTTTAAACTTTTAAACTTTTTAAACAAAAAGATGCAAGTACACCCTTTTACCCCCGGCACACCGGCCCGTCCAAATTACTGGGCTCCCCTCTGTCATTTTGTTTAAATCCAAAACACTCCCACACAGGGGCCGTGGCATTTGGTTTAGGAACAAGTTCCATGTCTTTCTCTTACGCTCAACTCTCTTTTTCTCCGCCTCGTCTCCCCCTCACGAAAATCGCACTGTGTGTGTGTGTGTGTGTGTGTGTGTGTGTGTGTGTGTGTAGCCCATAGCCCCGCCTCCCCCACAGAGACAAAGACACTCGATGACAAGAGGTTTCCCTCCGTTCATTACCCTAATGAACCAACTCACCTGGCTGCCAGACGATGCACGGCAGTGAACGCTCTTGTCGTCCAGTCTCTTTGGTGGAGAGAGACGAGGAAAACAAACACGCATGGCAATTAATCGCGGCCGGAAAAGTTATCGTCTCCCTTTTAATTTACCGCGCAATTAACCAACTTATTGCATATCGCGACAGGCCTATATGGATAGTCCCCATAATGCAATCTTTCTGTATTTAAGCACTATGCTATTGTATGCCTTATATGTCTTGAGAAAGTTTTTTTGTGACCGAAACATCAACACTTTTTGAATACATCATTGCAGAGATGATAAATGTGTGTGGGAAGTGAC
This sequence comes from Epinephelus moara, assembly GCF_006386435.1. Classification (NCBI taxonomy): domain Eukaryota; kingdom Metazoa; phylum Chordata; class Actinopteri; order Perciformes; family Serranidae; genus Epinephelus; species Epinephelus moara. The sequence continues at coordinate 15,948,380 of NC_065517.1, forward strand.
TTTTTTTCTTTGGAATGTATCTTTGACAGATTTCCAGCATTGCAAGGGAGACAAAGCAAATGGTTGCCTTCTCTTTTTTCAAATATGATAATTATACTGTACATGTAATACTATGCTGCACATATTGTGACTATTGACCATTTCCTGCCTTATAATTCATCAGCAACTCTTCTTTAATTAAATTTTGTACCTACATGCAATATTGAAGAGAAAATCTTATATTCTAATCAAATAACATACCTTTCTCCTTGTTGATGAACTTTTTCTGGAATGTGTCTTTATCTATCGCAGAGGCAATGAAGTGCAAGGCTTCCTTTTCAGGACAAACTCGTCTGGGTCTCATTTTTCTGTGAAATATTTAAGAATATATTATACATGATACACTGTCTTGACCTCTGACAAGTGATGAAAAGCATGATAACTTGAGGGACTTTGTGAAAGGCTATGATGCTGTCACAGGGTTTCCACCATATTGTTGTTAGGCAATGGCGGACAAACGTCAGACAGGGGGGAGTTGTGTTTCGTGCGTTACTAGCTGTTACACCTTTAACATCAAGGCTAACCCTCTTCACTTTAATCACCTGGTGGGAAGACATACAAACTTAGCTAAAGTCTTGAGAAGTTGTTGCACTTATTCAAATACAAATAGCAAAACTGTCTACACACTGCACTGCTACATTCACAGTTCAAATGCTAACACAGCGCTGTGGAGGTACAGAGACCATCATAAACAAGCTGTCTCGCTGTCTCTTTCTCTCAGCTGCACACTTGCTAATATCACGCATACAAGCCACACTGAGTAAATCCTTAAAGGAGTTTACAACTTGTATAAAACATTACGGTTTAGGCCCGGCGGGGGGTCAACTTAGGTCAAGCAGGCAATTGGGCTTACTGGTGGAAACCCTGTATCAGTATTTTTTACAACATAGTTTAACCAGCATACTGAATTCACAGATTGATACAAAGGGAATTTCTAAAGATATAAAATGAACTTACCTCTCGATTTATGGGTTGAAGACAGAAGAAGATTAATGGTTTCAGAGCTGTAAAAAAAAAAGTAGATAAATCTAAGGTTTGGGTTTCCTCCTACAAAAACTTGCAGTGGTTGAAACTTCCAAAAGGTACCAAAGACTGCTGTGATCCTTCTGTGAGGGACATATATATACACAGTTCTGACTAGCTATGTGAGCAGTGATTGGCTCTTTGGATCAGACATCGATTGCTGACTATTGCTGGCACAATGATGCAAATGTTCTCTGGCAGTGAAATTGTAAAGCTTCATCTATGGAAATGAGTTTGTGTTATTGTGTGCTATTGAGGCACAAATGTGCAGTTGATTTCAGGTGTTTTAGCCACCAGTGTAGAGTGAGACACTACAGCTAAAACATATGGTAATTACCACTTTATGTGAACAATGCATCAGACCAGGCCAGACATGATGCTTTAAACTATCATTGTCAAATGGGCAATTCCCTAGACCAAGGCAAATCTGGCCAAACATATGATAATCAGTTTCCTGCAACATACTTAGTACCTGCTTTCACCTGTCTTCTCTAACCAACAATGGTAATGGAAATATGCCCATTTCACAACAGTAGCTTAAAGCATCACGTCTGGCATGTTCTAATGCACCTTTCACATAAATGAGTGGTGATTACTGCGAGTTTAACCAACAATGGTGATGGAAATATGCTAGGCCAGATTTACCTTGTCTTAGGAAACTGCCATTTCACAACAATATCTTAAAGCAGCGTGTCTGGTTTGTTCTGATGCACCTTTCACATAAATGGGTGGTGATTACTGCAAGTTTTACCTACAATGGCAATGGATATGGATTTTTTTTTGTCACAGATGATCTTCCACTGTCTGCAAGTAGAAATGCTGCCTAGAAACAACAGTGTAATGTTGTATGTGAAATTAAGATTCATCAGATTTTCAGAGATATGAGGGATAAGTCAAATAGAGGATGGATTAACCTCTAAAAGCCTATTGTTAAACTACTGCAACATAATTGTCTACATATGTATACACACATAGATACAGTAGGGGCAAATACTGTGTGTGTCAGTGTATATGTGTATGTAAATGTGTGTGCGTGTGTGTGTGTGTGTGTGTGTGTGTGTGTTTGTAAGCAACTGTGTTGAATAATTCATGATTATTTTATTGTATGCTTAAATATTTTTAATGTGGACTCCACAAAGACCAGACAATGAGTTAAAACAGATCCAAATAAAATCCAAACAAAAATGCACCATTGCAAATACTTGACACAAAAGGGAACAACCTAATATTTGTTGATTCACTATGTTTTTTTTCCAACTAATTTGACTATTCATGTTCAGAATATGGCACAAGATCTTTATGGACTTGTTTTGAGAATGATCGGCAGGATAACAGTATGATTTAATAATTGATTTTGTATACATTTTGGTTGCTTTCTGATGATTTTTTTAATGGTTGGGTACATAGCTATGCACAACATATAGCTGCATACATGTAGAGTTTTTTTAAATATAAACATTTCACACAATAACTTTGTATTACTGTAATAACCAATGTGACTTCATTACATTCACACGCAGCTTTTTAGGAAGAGTTACACATCTTTTATGGGTCTACAGTTCATGATGTGGACTGAAAAAATGTTCTCTACATTGAAATAGTCAAGTGACCAGCACCCATGTACTTCAGAGTGCTACCTCTGCAAAGAGAGTGACCTGGAGCAAGTAATGGGTGTGAATCTGTGCTAATGAATCTATCAGCCCATGATTGTCTGCACTGTGGGGGATGGTAGTTGACGATGATCACTGGGCCTTTCAACACTGGGCTTCAGGGTTACTAACTTCTCATAGCCGAGATGCTATATCCAATTCAGACTGATACACGAGTCATGAGAAATTAAAACTAATGTTTTAAGACAGAAGGGCATGCAAAACAATGTCACCTAAGCCAGGCAGGCTTTGGTGACATGTTTGTCCAAATATTAACCTGAAAACCTAGGTCACACTCTTTAATGGAATTAAACTCTAATGGTAGAAATACAATTGCTGGTGTGTGTGTGTGTGTGTGTGTGTGTGTCACCCACACATTTTAAATACAAAGCTTTTGTCATGCATCATGGTTCTAATCCGGAAATTTCATTCATGGCTGTTTCTATGAAAACAAAAGAAGGAAAAATATACCAAAATAAGAGAAATAAACAGATAATCTCTCTCTCAGCTAAACCTTTTCATCTCCCTCACATCAAAAATATTTGTTTCACATACATGTTAACAAAGGTCATTAATACTACAGCGTGTGTATTGGAGGGGTTGATAATGCCAACTACTGTACACACACACACACACACACCAAGGACATTGCCTTTGCACATGGGACACCCGCTCTACCCACTGAGCTACTGGACGCCAATATTACATAGTTTTTCTTCCAGGCTATAACAAGATATTTTGGCTGTTATAACAACATATTTTATACCAAATTTTACAGATTTTACAAGACACTTTTCTTATAATATCATATCATGTTACATCAAGAAATGTTTTCATTATTACACTATTTAATGAATTCATGAAACAACACATTTTAACTCTTCAAATACCGACACATGGTCAGTGGCCATACATGTCAAACTATGATGCTCTAGATACTCCTCCAGCATCAGTTTTTATGCTCAGGGTTGGTGTGTGAATTCGCACTTGGCACATGCATTGTGTCTTTTCAAAATAAACTTCCATTCTCTGAACTTGACTTGACTTGAAATGTACACTTTTTGCTTATCAAATGGAAACAGACTTAGAACATAGGCAAAAAACTTTGTTTTTAGGTTTACTTCCCTATGTTAATGAAACAAAATCAGGTGGTTATGTTAAGAAAAAAAAATCTTAATGGTGTGGCTTAAAATACGTACATTTGTTGCGATTGAAAGGTAATGAATATGCATCACAAGTGCAGCATGCTACACATAGTCGCACACTATGTTGTTATTAAATATACCTTGACTGACTTTTGGTTTCACACTGGAAATGAACAGCGGTCTGCCAGCTGAAAGTCTGTTGTTTTTTTTGACCTGCCAACCCTATCTGGACTTTTGATACCATGGTAGAGCATCAAAAAATGCCACAGTCTGGCATCTCATACCGCGGCCAAAGGTTGCCTGAGTGCTGTGGTATGTGACGCTTAGGACTGCTGACTAAGTTTCAGTTTCTGAGCACAAACTTTTTGTGTTTATTTGAATTTGACAAGTTGCACGAAAAAACTTTTCTCTTACATGTTAAGTAGTTATATTGGTATTATAGTGTATCTATAATATAGTCCATAATAAATACAAAATAATGTCAAAAAACATTGTTATACTGTAAAAAGGATCCTGTTAAAATCAAGTTGCGACCTCCAGGAGTGAAAAATGAAGCCAATGTGGCAGTGCCAAAAACTGCAGTTCCTCTAACTGCCACTTGAGGCTGACGGAGCAGGTTAATCACCATAGACCCGCATGTTAAAATGCCCAACTTTACAGCAGAAATAAACATGTTTACAGCTTGGTATAAAAAAAAACCCCATCTCTATGGCTAATTTGCCCGTTCATGACAACTGTGCAGGGGTGGAATTTTTATATGACTGACTGGTTTAAAATTAAATCTTAAGGGTAATAATCAACAGCTCCAAATATGCGAACTTCTGTCTGCACAAACCAAGATGGTGATGGACAAAATGCCAAACTAGTGGGTTTAAAACAGGAGTCCACAAACCAGTATGTGACGTCAGGCTGGCTACACCTTTTATTTTTATGTCTATGGTTAAAATGAAATAAATTTTGCAGTAGCGTGATACACCTTGTATCTTCTAATTCTGATGGCAAAATCAGCAACACTTGCTCAGACATATTAATGCAACACCATCACAGCACATCTCTGCACACTGTAGTCTGTTTACATTTGTCCGTAACTCCCACTACATCATGTATTGTTTTCTGATTGGTTGTAGGTCCAATTGCGTCCAGAGGCATTTTAAACTAGGGCCATTGATAATGCCCCTTGGAAATCCGAAATGAACTAAGAAGTGCCAGACTATCTCACCTTTGCGATTTGAACTGGTGATGACAGGCCGATAATGTGTTGCCATAACTTGATGTCTCTTAAATCAAGTCAACAACCAAGCGGTCATGAGTCAGGACTGATGTAAAACTGCATTTCTCATGTTGAGACATTCAATAAAACTCAGACCAGTCTGCCTGTTAATCGGTCCGTGGCTATTCTTGAGCTGTTTAACACAACCCTTTAACAGTCAATCAGACTCCTGTTCATTCAGTGACACAACAGGAAAGTTTTGTTGCTGACTTCCGATTATTTGGGCATATAGTCTCATTTTTAACCGAACCCTGAGGCGAAAGGAAGAATGAGGCAACTTCTATTGACATTCATACTGTGTCCTTGACTTTTGAGACGATTCACTCTGTAGACTTTTCAGTCTCCAGAAAAATTGGCTCCACACTGAAGACCTTATCAGAAAGGACACGGAGACCTACACCTGCCAATCACTGTGTCTAAGAATATGCTTGTGTGTGTCTCTCAGTTTCCTGCTGGCTGATACATGGAGACAAAGTTGCTTCTGAAATGAATATCTTTGATACTGCATGCTCATTGTAGCAGGATAACTGATACAAAAGGTGCTGCTGAAGGAGCACAGGAAAGGTCTGTGTCAGTTGTGTCTGTGTTTTTGTTTGAGAGTGAGCAAAGATCAACATTTTAATTTAAAATATAACCTTTACTATTTAGTACTGGGTATATGACATAATGCTTTGATAACTATTACCTATAATTTCTTCATGGTGATTTTTAAGTACTTATGTATAATAGAGTACTCTCATCACTTTTGCTGCCCTCATGCAATTAATTCAGTGCAACTTTCTGATCTCCTTTCAAATACATTTCATCTCTGTCACATTACTATTAAGTCATGTTATGAAATACATACCAATTGTGTGATAAATCCCTCCATCTAATAATATATAAGTTTATCCTCTGCACCCTGACCCTTTGTTTCTAACATATCAATCATCTATTTTCTACGAATACAATTATGTTCTTAATATATTTGTTTCAGATGAAAGTATAAAACTAGAAAAGACTTGCGTACACTTCAAGCTGCAGGTGCAAACACTGTAAACTGGGAAAATATCTTACATCTTATACCCTAAATGTTAATTCTTTGCATGTGAAATATTGTATGGGAGCTGCAGTTTGAGTGTAGGCACTAACAGGAGCTCAGGTGTCAGTTGAAATGCAGAGAGCAGATAAAGTCAGTTTAAGTGTAACAAATGTCAATTTAATGCTGCGTTAACATGGAATCAGGGAGACAGGAGACGGCAAACGTGATATAATTTTAGTGGACAAGAGCAGGACGGTAAAAGGTAGGTGAGGCCGATAGAAAACATCAACATCAGTAACAGAACACAGGCAATCTGGACAATGACTGGACATTACTATGGAAATGACATAAAATAATGAACACACAATTATTTTATCTAATATATTTTATTCAGTTTTTTTGATTGACTTGATTATAGGAAACAAGTGTCACACACTCTGGCTCCATATCCATCTCCTTTATGCTCATGACGCCTCTGCCTTTGGGTCTTCCTCTAGATCATATGATTGTTGATCTTGAAGAAGGCCCAAAGGCCGAGGTGTCATCAAAATAAAGGAGATGCATATGGAGCCAGAATCACTTCCATTCTTAAAAAAAATAATAATAATAATTCATATCATCCAGCTGTTTCGTTTTACCATCCTGCCATTCCATCGGACTGTTTGTCTGTTCTTCCATGCCATCCTAAAAGTGTTATCTGTCTGCTGTCTACCGTCTGCCTGATTCCATGTCAATGCACCATACGCCCTGTATAAACCTGTCATCTTGTACTGTATGTAAATGCTAATAGTTGCTCGATTAACAGTTGAGGAGTAATTAATTTCAGCCCTAGTCCACGAGTGAGAGATGAGAGCAGCTGAAATGTCAGTCAATGTCAAACCGTGAAAGCAACAGAACAGTAAGTTGATGTGAAAGCACCAAAATTTAGGAAAAAAACCTGCCACTTCAGGCTGCAACTAACAATTATTCCAATTAATCTGCCTTTTTTTTCCCATTTTCAATCAAGTCTTCACTTGGTCTATTAATTAGCAGAACATAGTGAAAAGTGTCCATTATAATGTCCTTGAACCCAAAGCGATGTGATCATGTCATTAACTTACTGAAAGTCCTAAACCTCAAAATACAAATATCCAATTTAGGACAAGAAAACACAATATGTCTGGAGTATTCAACAAGCCCGGTTCTAGGCAGGCATATATGAGGGGGCAGTCATAAATGTGAAGGGGCATCATGCTCTAGCACATTTTTGCCATAGGTAGAGCTGACAAATAAAGGTCACTCACTCACTCACTCACTCACACGCAGGATGTGGGGACGCTGTGTGAGTGCCCTATAGAGGGTGTCACCGTGGTTTCAAATGTGCTCGCCACTTGTTTTGTTGTTGATAACAGTGTTTTCTACATAGAATTGGGTTGTTGTTAGCTGTGTGTCCAACCCCCAACCTAAAGAAATGGATTTGCACTTTGTCAGGCCTCTACCCTAAGACCTGTCCAACTTGGGTGTCCCACCTGAAGACTAAGCTCCTGCTGGTATAGCTCTTAGGGTCACTGAGGCACACAAACCCCCTGACCACAATAAGGTGGCAATCCCTCAGGGAGGAAAAGTGAAAAATAAAATAAACAAAAAATAAAATAAAAATTAAGAAAAAATTATGTAGGGGTCTGGCACACACAGGGCATTTGTCCTCAGTATGTGACATGCAGCAGGCACTCATCTCTCGCTGTGCTTGTGTGATTGAAGAAACATTTGCACTGACAGGCTCACACTCTATGCTCAGACTGCTATATTTACTTTTGTTTTTTGTTGTTAACTATATATTAAGTATCTCACGACATGAGACGCTACAATGAGTTTAACGGAGCTTCACGTTACTGCTGCATTCTGCCTCACTGAGACTGAGAAACCTGATGCCGATGCATCTTGGCTCATTTGCATACTAAATAGTGATTGGGTGTTTACTGGGGGGAGGGTCTCTGCCGACTGCAGACAGTAGATCACACACAGCCGGCACACAGCACGGAGTAGAGTGGAGACAGATGAGAAAACTTTTCTGTTTTGTGCCTTTTTCGGCAGATTTAATTTGAGGGGGCAAGACATTTGTTTACTGGCGGCGCGGTGGTGTGGTGGTTAGCACTGTCGCCTCACAGCAAGAGGGTTGCCGGTTCGATCCCGGGTGTGGGAGCCCTTCTGTGCGGAGTTTGCATGTTCTCCCCGTGTCAGCGTGGGTTCTCTCCGGGCACTCCGGCTTCCTCCCACAGTCCAAAGACATGCAGATTGGGGACTAGGTTAATTGGTGACTCTAAATTGTCCATAGGTGTGAATGTGAGCGTGAATGGTTGTTTGTCTCTATGTGTCAGCCCTGTGATAGTCTGGCGACCTGTCCAGGGTGTACCCTGCCTCTCGCCCGATGTCAGCTGGGATAGGCTCCAGCCCCCCCCGCGACCCTCAAGAGGATGAAGTGGTTAGAAGATGAATGAATGAATGAAGACATTTGTTTAAGGGGGCATTGTCCCCTCTTGCCCCTGCGTAGAACCGGCCTCGGTATTCAATCATTTTCAGGCCAAGGACCCCTTCACTGAAGAGAGATTGAGTAAGGACTCCCTACGACAAATACTGTATAAAATACACATACCCTACTAAATAATAATTACTGGCAGATTCATAGGTTTAGGTTTAGGTTTATTTATTTAGCACACATTAACATCAATGGTGCAAGAAGGGAATGAAGCTCGATGGGCTTGTACAAGAGTTTCACCCCTTCCAATAATCACAATCAATTCAGATTTATAAGGCTAACAAATAAAAAACTTTGAAAAATAAGGAGACAAAGTACAAAAATAATCAATATTAAATGGAAAAAAAAGAAGAAAAAAAATGGAGACAAAGTACATAATAATCATTATCAGGTGTAAGACAATGGAAACAAAATAATCATTGTAGAATCAAAAATAAGGAGACAAGATAGTACTGTAAAGAACATCAATGAGGGTGCTCAGAGATTGCTCAACTTTATCCATCTCTTCTTTTACCTTTTTGATGGCGCTCTCCTCTCAAAAATAATCTAATAAGTATTTTTGAACTCCAAACTTTAGTTCAAACAGCTCAGACGAGCTGCACAGGTAACCTCAGTGTCAGCCATCTTGAAACTCAAAAAGACTATTTAGACATCATGTTTGTTGCCAAGGTGGACAGTATTAAGGAGTCTCTTGCTCGTAATGTTACAACACAATCCAGTGTGACTCACAAGAATGTCGGTACACTTGAAATAATTTACTCATTGTCTGTAACTGCTTACCCAGGGTCACGGGGGGCTGGAGCCTATCCCAGCTGACATTGGGCAAGAGGCGGGGTACACCCTGGACAGGTCGCCAGACTATCACAGGGCTGACACATAGACACAGACAACCATTCGCGCTCACACTCACACCTACAGGCAATTATGAGTCACCAATTAACCCAACATGCATGTCTTTAGACTGTGGGAGGAAGCCAGAGAACCGAGAGAAAAGCTGTGTCAGCGTGGGAGAAAACCGACACTTCCTCCAGTAACCCAGAGAACTCTGGGAACTCTGGAGTTTGAATCATCGACTTATTGCAGCTCACGTCATTTGAACTGTACAAGATGAAAGCTACTGACAGTTTTGTTTAAGAGCTGGAAGCTGAGATGTGTTAAATGTAAATGTGTGTGTGTGTGTGTTGGTATACCAGTGAAAGAGTGAGAGGAAGGTTTCACACCCACGCTGACACTGGTTTTCTCTGGATTCTCCAGCTTCCTCCTGCAGAACATGCAAAGAACATTCAAACTCCACACCGAAGGGCCCCAACCAGCCAGAGGGTCTGAACCCAGGAACGTCTTGCTGTGAGGCAACAGTGCTAACCACACGTGTCGCTCCACACTTGGAAAAAAATGATAAAGCTAACTGGGAGATATGTTTCAATAATACGTAACTGTTAGCTAACTAGTCCACTGTAATGGTGCCACACAATGATTTAGCATTTGCTCGCTAACATGACTGCATAAGGATTCATGGGTAACAGTTAGCTTATCATTAATGTCATGTACTTTTATGAATAGACCAATTTATCTTTGCTAATAAGATGTTGGATTCATAATGTGTATTTTCAGACATATTTTCATTTTTTGGAAATAAAACTTAAGTGGTGGCCCCCTGCAGTAACTCTGACGACACCATAGGGGTCCTGGACCCCCTGTTCAGGACCCTTGCATTAGATGGCAGATGGCATTTGGTGCTTAAAAAATGACTTTAATTAATCAACAAATTGACTCAGTGACTAATTGTCGCAGCTCATGTCATTTGTAAAAGATGAGAGTGATTGAAACTTCAGTTGAGGAGCTGGAAGTTGAGATGTGTCGACTGTAAATGTGAGTTTGTTGGTATATCAGTGATAGAGGGAGAGAAAGGTTTCAAAACATGAAAAACTCATTTACAAAAATGTGTTAAACAAACCCTGCTCTACCTGAACAGACTCACAGCTGATCAGTGGAAAGCTTTCCTCTTGCCTCCAGGCACTGCACCTCTTCATCTCAGAGAGGGGGGGATTAATCGCATTGATCACATTGTACGAATTCATTTCAACATCACCATGGCTACCAAGTAGGGATAGACACAGAATGAAGAAAGTGAGTGTGTAATTGTGTCCCTGAGTGTGTGTGTCTGAGGCTTTAGAAGAGCTCTATTTTCTAATTGAATAGTGATTCAATCCTCAGACTCGAGCGAGCTGAAGTGTAAAGCAATTAGCCGATTGATGGTGACCGGTCCGGGAGGTGCGGAGAAGAGGGAAGGGTGTGTGTGTCTGTGTTCTTTTATCCCCCAGCAGCCACATCAATCACCATCAATCATCTAATTGCTCTCTCAACACAAACACACACACACACACACACACACACACACAGTAAGTACAGAGGGACCCCTGGTGTGTGTGAGTGTGAAATTCCCTTGGCAGCAAATAATTCAGAGTATAGGCATGTAGTCGCAGTGTGAAATCCCCGCAGTGTGTGGTGGATTACTGCTACTCAATTCTCACTGCCCCTTTGAGAGACAAGCAGAGAGCCTGTCAGTCAGCCTGCCGTGTTCGGCTCCACGTAAATTGTGAAACACACCCTCTGCTTTGCTGTAACACACACACACATACACACTTAGTAGCACAAAGCCTGAAGAAGAGACACGTGAGCATAATAGAAATCGAATCAAAGGGACGACGGACAGAAACACAAGCAGAGATTGGCGTGGAGAAGCTGATTACCACAGAATTTAGTTACATTACGACAACCATCTGCAGATAGAATTTCATTAGATGTAGACAGGCTGTGTGTGGTGTCACAGAGAGACATATATTAAGTTTATAAGACAAAAAAATTAACAGTATCACCACTGACCTTGATCGTGGAACCAATTATTGATTATTTTCCTAATCAAGCATTCTATTGATAATTCTGAAGAAAATATTCAATTACTAAGTACATTGCTGAGGTGCTGACAGAAACATTCATTCATTTTCCATACATGCTTATCCTGTTGGGAGTCGCGGGGGGGCTGGAGCCTATCCCAGCTGACATTGGGTGAGAGAGAGGCAGGGTACACCCTGGACAGGTCACCAGACTATCACAGGGCTGACACATAGAGACAGACAACCATTTACACTCACATTCAACCTGCATGTGTTTGGGCTGTGGGAGGAAGCCGGAGTACCCAGAGAAAGCCCATGCTGACACAGGAAGAAGATGCAAACTAGGTTGGCTCCCCCACCCCAGGTTCGAACCAGAAACCGCCTTTGCTGTGAAGCGACAATGCTAACCACTGCACCACTGTGGCGCCAGCAGAAATCATGTGATGACAAAACCATGTGAATCTGTGGCAAACCTGAATTCTGGGAGAAGATGTGCTGGTTGAAAGTATCCTCAGTATCCAACAGTTCTTATAACTTTACTTCCATGTATGATTGTTTGTCTGATTGTGAACCATTCTTACTGTTTGTTTTAATTACTGTTTTTGTTTTTTAATTGTCTGTGACCTGCCAAGGGACAACGGATGTAAATTAGCAGTTCTGCTATTACTGACTCTAATACTGATGGTATCAATATGAATTGTCCCTTCCAAATAAATGCTTAAATAAAAAATAAATATCTTATGAATTAGTGCCCCTATGGTTTAGGTCAGGTCAAGGAAAAGGATCATGGTTGGGCATTGTCACTTTTTAACGTAATGTAATGACGCTACATGACGTTAAGTTACGTGCATACGTAACTTAAAATAACTTTGACTTTTGGTTTCACATGGGACACAAACTCCAGTCTCTTGAGCCAAAGCTGCGTGTTTGTTTTTGGAGATGTCAGTTTTCCCAAAATCCAAGACTTAACAAAGCAATTAGTTTGATTGAATTTGAATGTAGCGGCTCCGCTGCCTCACTTGGGCGACGAACTAACGTTAGCATGTGAGCCTGTAGAGTAACGCCTTGTTTCCACTTTCGTATGTGTACAGAGACAAGGCAACCAGAAGTCCATTCATTCCAATGGAAATCTCTGTGATATCCGATGTGCCTGCAAAACTCTTCCCCTCCATAATATTTTGGTCAGGAATTTGCCTCGAGTATGTTTAAAAAATTAAAACTTTTGCAGTGGATTTTGGAGAGACCGCATGACAGTGTGCTAGCTTAGCTAATAGGCTATTTCGTTCTATTGAATTGTCTGTGTTGATTGTCAAGTGAGTTTGTTTGATTAAACAGAACTCGTTCATCTAGTTTTAACACATTGTGAATCTTACTAATGTTATTCTGCTAAAATATGGTTATGCATCATATACAGTCAGATTATCTTCATGACTCGTTCAGCCAATATTTCACAAAACATGCCACATACCTGGCAGGTCCTGTTTTTGTCTCGGTTATGTTCCAAGTGCATATTATAAACTACTGGATGGTGACAAACAAACAGCTACAGGTAGGGTCTATGAGGTTTCTATCCATCAGTAAAGAAATGCACTTCCTTGGGTTGGACACTGGAGGCATCATATGTATATTTACGAATCTACTGACACCAGTCACCTACATAAGTGGAAACGAGGCGTAAGACAGCTACTTTGTACAAAGTCAACAAACAGCTTTGTTAGTTACCTTTCCATCTATGAAGTAAAACCAAAAATACTTTCACACGTTGCTTCTTAGATAGTCTGATGTCTTGATTATCCACTCAGGACAGCTTTGCTCATCAGTGTGCTACATTTTTGTGGCAAACAACAACTTTACAAACTTAAGCTTAGTTTACTGATTGATTGAGTGACTGGTCAAAAGCGCCATGGTCAAGGGGACATGCAACAGGTCAAGCTGAAATTTTAGAGCGCCCTCTGCTGATCACAAGGCAAACTACTACAAACAGTGTGCTTGCTTGTAGACAGTCTAATAAACAGTCTGTTGCGCTGAAAGACTACCTCGCAATGCAGTCTAATTTCAAATAAAAAGTGACAGGCCTATTTTTTTTTGACTCATGTACCATCCCGACCACCTCCCTATGTGGACGTTGTCGCTCTTCATACTACGTGACCTGACTTCCTCCTTTGCTCCCCTAAAATGGTTGTATTCAGCCTGCACTGCATAGGTCACGTGATCACAGCCTCCTGGCTCACAATTACGTGGATTATACAAATTATAATGCATTACTTTTCGTAGGTATACTTTGAAAAGTAAATGAGAACATCCTGGCTGGTTATTTTACTGAACATGAACGCTTGCAGAATTTTTAAAAGGAGCCTCCTGGTTTGGTTTCGATTTTGCCACTCTTAAAAAAATAAATACTACATAGGAATGAATGAGACAAACTGTGTCAGACAGACCCCAAAATGTCTTCAAGTTCAAACAATAATTTTCATCTCTGCACAGTGACTGGTATCTATAGAGTCATGTCTCTTAAATTTCATAATCTGCACGTGCCCAAAGGTCTTCACACAAACCGCATGGACTCTACACATAAACATGGCAACAAACGACATGGATATGTCACTGCTGTTGTGGTGTCAAACCCCTTTACCATCCGTAAACAGCATGACACTGGTGGCAAGCACAGTGAGCTTGGATGCTTTGAAATGTATTGCCGAAATTTGATCTTTTTATTGTCCATGTCTTCCTTTTCCTCTTTGCTATTAGCTTTTTCCTTCATTTTAAGGGCCAATTCACAGAACGAGCTCTTGCTACAACAGTGATTATTATGGTTTGTGCGTTTGTATAATAGTTCTATGATAAGGCAGAGAATATGAAAAGGATTATAATTACTCATCTTTCTTGAGAAATTCATTTCAGCTCCACTCAAAGCATCCTGAAAGAAACTTGCAGGGAAATACAACCTCGACTGACTCCACGTAAAAGGATCCCAGTAATGTGTGAGTCATTTTTGGCATTTCCACTCATGATGAACACTCACTTATCAACTGCCGACACCATTGTATTTGTCAGCACAGTTCCGCTCTGTGGTATGCTGTCACTGTGAAGTCAACAGAATGCTTTAGATTCAGGTGTCAACACACTTAACAGAGCTGCACCCAGCAGACACAGATCTTTGAGACATGGAATATACGTGTTGCAAAACTCAAGAGATGCCAACACAAGTGCATTAAACAGCGGAGGCAACCAGTTCAGAAATAGATAACAAGCAAAAACATAATCCAGAACAAAATCTTCAACGTTGATTCGAGAGAACAAGGGAGCAAAGATGTTCTTTCTGTCTCAAAGTGATGTAAGGAAGGCTTGGAAAGCTCATCAGCATCTAAGTACTGATTACATAATATGTTGAATGGCACTGAACCATTATTACATTGCTCCCATCAGAGAGAAAGATTGAGATTTCTGTCTGTTGGGTGGACATTTCCCTTAAAGGGATACTTTAAGGGCTCAGTGGTCTACCACATCACCTCATCTCCCAAGCGCGGCACTGCTGCTGCTGCTCACCGCTCCCTTGGGATGGGTCAAATGTGGAGAACAAATTTCACACACTCAGGTGTGTGACAATCAGTGGGACTTTAACTTAACTTTAACTTTGCCAATTTTCAACCAGCTTTGTATCATAATGTTGCACCCACAAAATAAACCTTCAAAAAATACCTCCATCTTTTTTTTTGTTGCAACTTTTATAAACAAATATCCCTCAGTTCAGTACAAGCATATTTTTCTTTAGCCTTCATACTGCATGTCTCCACAACGCTCCCTCTTAAGGTGACAGTGCTCTCTTCTAAAGGGTAAGTACAACAATTTTCTTACTTCACAGGAGGTAAGCATTCAGGTAAGTAATGTTTTTAACTACTGTAATAATAAAAATATGAATTATATGTTTTGACTGGACACACTGATATAAAATCGTCAAGAAAAAAATAAATAACTGAAATAATATATTTCAGGGTGCTAGAATAACAAAGAACTCCTATCAATCTGTAAAACTAAGCAGTCCTGATCAAATGTAAACCAAGATTCTCTGGCTGTATTGCCTATTACTTGCATCAGATTTCTTGAGAAACATATTTTAGTGCACTGCTTGGCTGTAATATGAGAATTTGTGAACTGGAACCTGTCAGTATACTGATTTCTGTATTGTAAAAATGGAAGCTGCTGAAACTGAAGAATCTGTTACTGCGCTGCCTATTTCTCAATTCCAGCTTTTGTGCTTCTGTGCAGTGCATTCTGGTAGTTGTAGGTCTTCTACCTCTTGAATCAAAGCGAATGCCACGGGCCTTTTCCTTTGTTTTCTCTCATCATGAAGCACCAATTTCAAAAGTATCTGAGTCTTTCTACTGCAAAGACAGCCCTCTTTTATGGAAAGATCACCCTTCCAGCAGTGAAATACTTCTTTAACTTGCTGAACTTTACTACATATATTTTGGGTGCAAGCACTAATTCTCGTCTGTACTCCTGGAAAAGCTGTTTATGCAATAACCTGACCAGCATCCACAAATACTAAATGCCTGCTTCACAGAAACAGATTAATTATAAGATCTTGCTTTTGGCCTATCGACCCTAAACACACCCCGTATGTCACATATACAGTAGCTCCCCTATAGATGCTCATTAAATTCACTTGTCACTGCAGATGTTTGAAAGCTTCTACAAAGAGTATTATCCTGCTTGAATAAAGTGCATGGATGAATGGCTGAATCCTCAAACTCCGGCTTGGATCTTATAATGAAATCTCCTGGGTAGAATCCCTGCAGTATTGTCTGTTTTTTTTTCTTTCTTTGTAATTTACTTCGAAATAAAAATTTGGTTTGGGTAAAAGGCAGTCACCTTCTGGAAAAAAAGTGTCTCACCACTCAAAATACAACAGTGAGGAGGGGAAGGAGCGACAGAGGCAAAGACAACAACAAAAACAGGCGGGGATGAAAAGGATGGTTCTTGCTTGTCTCAAACAATACAAGGCAGCGCTCTGAGTGCCCTGCATAAGAATCCATCAATTATGAATGTATGCTGAGGGTGAAGCATATCCACACAATGAAACTAAAGAGGGAACGGTTGGATCGGAGGCCGAGGGCAGCAGGCAGTCATTAGGATTTCTCACTCATATTGGTAATTCTCAGCTTATTTTGCTTGAAGCCACAGAAAGACACAGAGGCTGAAAGGCTGACTTTCAGCTCGGTGGGAACGCTGAAGCCGCTCTGGGAAAAGAGAGAAGGAAGAAAAGAGAGACAGAGGCAACGTGGGGGGAGCGAAAGAGACGGGGACAGGAAAGTTGAAAGCTAAAGAACGACGGGGGTGAGAGATGAAGTGGATGTGTGTGCAGTGGAAACGAAGTGTGAGAAAAAAAAGGGGGAAGGCAGCAGAAAAACAGCTTTAATATTACCATCCATGTATTAGCCAGTTGTCCTCATTAATTTAGGTCAAGCTCTTTAATGATTGTGTGAAAGTGCTTTACTCAAATCCCATGTGTCCCTGACTGCAAAATGAGGTGGAAACGAGTTTTGTACGCATGTAATTACAGTATATGAGTGCAGACGCTTCCTGATCCATCAGTTAACTGAGTAGCCATAGCTGTGTGTGCATGCAGTTACCCAAGAGTCATCTGGGGTTGAACTGACACAGTGGGACATCAGGGGGTTTGTGTAAGGGCTTATCTTAAAGGAAGACTGCAGTTTCACACAACCCAGTTCCTCTTTTCAGGAACTGTCCTCCCCCAATAACAACACCATAGGTCATTTCTACAAGCAGTTTATTATAACACATAATTGCATTTAGTGTAGACAGCGACCTCTAATGGACATAGTTATTATGACCGGGACAAAGGAGAAAGTCTGGTGACGTAGCTTAAAGAACGACAAAGTCCACGTAAGGAGGCAGTCAAGGTGGGGGAAACAAAAACAGGATTTTGACCAAGAAAGCCTGTTTGTATCCTGTGTGACGCGAAAAAAGGTGATGTTTCATGTCAAGATGTTTCATGTTATGTATTTATGTAGCATCATGTTAGGCCATCACATCATCACGTAATGTCACATTGTCACGTTGGGTACATAATTTGATTGCATTCATACATGATTCTTTTCCGAAACGAGTAGGTGCGCTAATTTAAAAATGCTCTTGTGGGTCATTTTTGATGGTGGGAACAAATGACGTATGTGGTTGTATGGGGTGGAGGGCTTGTTGTATTTTCCTAGATTTGGCTACAGTTCTTATTGATTACATTAACATTGTTCTCACCAAGTTAAGTTAGCCATTGTCCAATCATGGAGTAACAAATTGAGCATAGCGTTAGTTAAGGCAGGAAACAATGTCAAGCACAGCTCACATCCCAGCTACATCAGCTGATCTCAAACAGACAATCAGCTGATGGAGCAGCTGATAGATCATATGTTTCCTTTCTATGCAACCAATTGGTAAATCTCATTCAGGGCGCCCTGTTTAAACTGCTCTGGCCTGCCTACTGTTGCTGCTTCCTCTGCAAGCCGCTTAGCAACCTGCCCCCACCCCAGCTCCTCCTTTTCATGCTGCGTCTGACTAATCAATGTCATTTCTGTTTGTCATTAATGCTGCTCTGTTCTGTTCCCGGGGGGTCTTTGCTGCTGCTCTCCCTGCCTTAGGCTTTACATGTAGGCGCATGGAAGGGCAGAGAGGTTTGCTATCTCTTCCTCAGGCTTTCCTTGTTTGCACATGGAAGGGCAGGGTGGTTTGCTCTCTCCGCCGTAGGCTCTCCACGTAGGCGCATGGAAAGGCAGATAGGTGTGCTCTCTCCGCCTTATGCTTTCTACATAAGGGTGTGGAAGAGACTTTCTGCATAGGCCCGAGGAAAGGCAGAGAGGCCCCAGAACAGAGCCATGGGCAGTGCCCTTGTTACATTAAATCTGGGGGCACCTCTGGCCCCCTTACAATGTTAATATATTCATACATTTTTCAACTCACATATACACCCAGAGAGGGGAAACTGTAATTATTCATGGGCAGTCATAACTAAACAGTTAACATTGAATGGATATTCTTGTTTTTATTATTATATATAAAATTATGTTATATAAAATGTTAAAATATTAGAATGTTGTTAACTTAGAAGCACCCCCTTTCTTCAACATTTTAAAAAGTCTTTTAAAAACTGCCTTAAAGGAAACATGTTGCTGCTCTCTATAGTACTTGACCTAGGTGGATTGTGTTTGGACATCATTTGTTTGGCCTGTGTACCCCTTTCTCTCACTTTTTCCCCCTGTATTGCTTAATGTACTGTAGGTGTGTTAATATGTGACATAGTTTTTTTTTTTTTTATTGTAACAGATTGTGTCGCTGTCTTGACCAGGACTCCCTTGTATCTCAATGGGACCATTCTGGCTAAATAAAGAATAAATAAATAAATAAAACATGTCTGTTGTTAGTCCTGTGCAGAAAAAACCTATTAGGGTGGCGGTATGTAGCAGTTGTGGTTAATTTATTTCCCTAAAACCGCATGTGGCCCAGCCTGGCCCCCATTTAAAGTGGTGTAGAGCCGCCACTGGTTAGCTGCTAGGTCCTGCTTTACGTTGTACTTGAGGCAACAATGTCTCAATGTACTGAATAAGAATAGAGGTGTGGATGTGAAACAAAAGCTTTCT
This sequence comes from Epinephelus moara, assembly GCF_006386435.1. Lineage (NCBI taxonomy): Eukaryota > Metazoa > Chordata > Actinopteri > Perciformes > Serranidae > Epinephelus > Epinephelus moara. The sequence continues at coordinate 15,967,588 of NC_065517.1, forward strand.
TTGATCATGAAGCATAATGCCACTGTGCAATTTTGAGTTTTAGCAGTGAAGTGTACGACCTACTCTCCAGACTGTGTCTTTGCTAACAGTGACAAACAAGTGACAGCTGTCCCATATGATCACGTCCAACAAGGGTATAATGCTTCAAACATCAGTGTTATATGCTGTATGAAATTTAAAAAATGACTACAAATTTCGATAGTAATTTGTCACCATTATCACAGTGAGCTGCATAGGTTAGGAGCTAAAAAAGGAAGAGTGTGAAAAGTTGCTTTTTAAGACAGTATATTGATACAAGACATCAGTACAGTCCAGACAAATATAGCTTTGTATTTTCAGGCTCCAAAAACCCCTGCCACGCCGACCCTAATGTGAAAGCTGCAAATGTTTATAGTCCGTCCTTGCCTGTTTAGCATGGGATAAACAGACATGTTTTACTGTTTGCTTGACGCCACCCTTGGGGTTATTTATGAGCCCACTACATACAGCCTTTACTTCACAGCCAAACACCCTGGCTGCTTTATGGTTTGTTGCTTCTAGCCCAATACCCATTGTAAACAGCGGACACAGCAGGGAAATTCTATCTTGTTCAAATGTGGTGGCGAGGAAGGAGAAGAGGATTTGGAGAGGAGAAAGGAGGGGAGTATAAGAAGGCTGCAGGGAAGTGTTGGTACATGAGGAGGAGATGATTTTATAAGTGAAAATCGTCCATTTTATCTTTTAAAAAGAAGGCGGTCGCTTAAACTTGGCAATTCATCTTCATTTGCTGCTTCTTTCTTCCTGCACCTAAAGTATATTTATTGACAACGTGATCTCAAAAGCTCTGTTTCATTTAACCTCAGTGTTTTTTGCTTTGTTTTCAGAGAGTAACAGATAAATCAGAGCAAAGAGAGAAAAGATAAACGTTGGTTATAACATTTTATTTTGAACATCCATGATGATCGTCAACTATTGTGTCACTAAATGTTCTCTCTTGCCCCTCTGCTGCTTGCCTTTAGACCTTTTAACCTGCTCTGCTGGTCATTACTGTCTTCTTGTACTTCTTCTTACGTCCTTGGAGGTGCATCTTCAGTGTACACAACACCCTACAACTGCAATAAAATGCATCTTAATCTCAAACCTGCACTGACCTGGAGTTTGTGTGTAGCAGCTCCTCCATCAGAGTGAGTGAATGAGGCGTTATCACACGGAGTTCACACAGTGTGAGAACGAATTGCTCCCGAGAAGCGCAGGTACACAGATAGCGCTGAAATATGTGACAGATATGGTTGATAAATCACAAGGCTATCTCAGGTTTCAGCATTCATACACTTAAGAAAACGCATCACTGGCTGCTGCAGCTTTATGGGCACCTTTCACGAGACAAAATGCTCTCTGCAGGCACGTTGGAGGTCATCATGTCGTGGCAACATCATGCTGATGGAGGTTCTCAGTGGAAATAACAGACATGTATGTTTACAATTTTTGCTGACATGTGCCAGTGCTGTGGATCATGTACAAATGGTATACCACTCATGCTTCGCCGGCAGATACAGATGGTATGCAGCTCTTCAGTCTTGTTCCACTGGTATGCTTTCTTTCCGTCAGGTAGTGTGTAAAACATTCTTAATGGAAGGTAACCACTCCTTTTAGACAGCTGTCACTGATGAAGGCTACACTTCTCTGGTAGCTGAGGTAGCAAGAATTACAGTTGGCCCTGAGAGCTCAATGCATTGCAAATAAGAAAACACATGCAACTGAGGATACTCCTTCATCAACCTGATGACGTATACAGAGTCCAGGGAAAACTAAAAAGTGATGTACATGGCTGGGTCATGCTTGTTGCTGTTATGGTTTGTGGCTTATTAAGTCGTCCTTCCCCACATATCTGGGTGTGAAGCTTGACAGAACACTGCCATTTAAACAACACCTGGTTAGCGTCAAGGCAAAGACAACCCCCCGTGCTGCAGTGATTTGCCTTGCGGCTGGTACCACATGGGGAGCCACGACAAAGCCTTGGGGTTTCCAGCTGCCAAGTACTGTGCTGCAGTCTGGTGCCATAGCCCCCATGTCAAGAAGCTTGACACCGCACTCAACACCGCCCTACGAACTATCTGCGGATGCCTACGAGCTACCCCAACAAACCAACTGCCTGTCCTTGCTGGTATCACTCCAGCAGGAGGTCAAACAAGAAGCAGCCATGCCGGCCCTGGCTCAAAAGGCACAGATGAGTGAATCCCACCTCCTCCACAAGATGGCTACGGAGACACCACAGCGCTCACGTCTCGAGTCCACCCAGGAACTGCTCCGTACAACACCATTTGGTAACTCCAAGGCTGCCTGGGGCAAGGCAAGATGGAGGGACCAATGGAAGTCAGCAGAGCCATCAAGGTTCCACAACTACATTGAAGACCCTACAGATGGTCCCGGCCAGCACCTGCCCCAAAAGCAATGGACAACCCTCAATCGCCTGATGACAGAGGACAAACTGTGGAACACATAATAACCAGCTGCCCAAAACACCGGCGACTGAATGGCGATCGTGGTCTAATTGACCTAGATGATGAAAAACTGGACTGGCTTGCCTCATCAGAGCTGAGAATCTAAGGACATACACCAGAAGAAGAAGCTTATTAAGTTTTCCAAGTTGGCTATCTGTCATTGTGAAAAATGATTCACATATAATAACAAGCAATAGGCTAACGCCAGGTTAGAAACAGATTTCTGCATCAATATCTGATAGTCAACTTCAGCGTGTTCATCCCAATACCTGATCTCGCATCCACGTTTCCCTAACTTGCGTCTCTTAATGCATCTTAGCTCCACCCTCATAAGACACGAAGAGATGCGAGGATGAGATGCATGGAGAGAAGAAACAAGGAAATACGCCTTAAGAGAAAAGAGACGTCTTTTCCTCTGAAGCGTCACATGAAGCGATAAAGATAGTTATCAGTAGCAGAGCAGAAGTGTTTTGTCTCTGTTAACAAACACCTGCACAAGAACAACAACCTGCATTCTGTACTTTATTGTGTCCTGTTCAGAAATCACAGAATGCCTTTACATTATTTTAAATTATTTGCAAAAGACTTCCGCAAAGGCTGCACTCATGTATCCTTGCTTCCCTCCAAAGCCTCTCTCCTCGACTCCTCTGAGCGCATTTAACGAATTGACACATCCTTTAAAATGGTCATTATTAATCAATTTCCGGGTCAGGTGATTGAGGAAAGAGGATAGAGGAGTCGAGGAGGGAACACTGAAATGAACCCAATAACTTCATAATCCACCAAGGCCGTGCACCGTGTGCATCACTTTTTGGTGTCCCCTAGAACAGTAGTAGCTACATATCCCTGTAGAGCTAGTATAGTGAGCATAACCTGTTGGACAATATGAGTAACATACCATTTATAATTCCTGTATGGCAGTAGAAAAGCAGCAGTTTATAAATACTGCTAATAATACAGTAGATATATGCCACTAAAACAAGAGTGGTACACCAACAGCCACTGTCCGATCTTGCCGTCAAGTTCCAGATGCAGAATATTTACAATAAAGTTCATTCATGAACCATCTTCCCTAGATAACATCTTATAAAAATCCAGGGTCCATCATCTCCATGGTCATATTCACAAAGAGTTAAAGCTGCCCGTTCCATTGATAATATATCCATAAAGTCGTTTAACCAATTATCTATATTAAAACAATTTGATCTGTGTGATTTCCAATTAATCATCATGATAGGTTTAACTGACATAAAAGCCAGCACAACAATGCGGTGTTTAAGCTTCGACTGTATATTTTCTATCCTTGTGCCTAAGAGGCAGACTGATAGACACTATGTCATTTTCACATCCAGGATAGAGACCAAACGTAATATCACCTTGTCCCAAAAACACGTCACTGGGGGCAATGCCACAGAATGCATGAGTGATTCTGCCTCACCACAGACATGCCAACATAAATGTGAAATGGAGTGATACTTTTTTTGTAATCTGCATGGTGTAATATACGCCCTTTGCACCACTTTTATTTGTAAAAATTTTGTATCGAGCACATTTGGATACCATTGTTGTGTTTATTGGGACAGACTCCCACTGGGCTGAGGTCAGGGATACACCCAAGTCCCTCTCCCACTGATGATTAAAGGAAGCCAGGCTGTCTGAAGAGTCGAGACACAATAAGGCATACAATGCCGAAACTGCTCTCCTTCCTGAGGCAACCCGACTCAATTTATTATCAAGTTCTCTATTGAGCCCCATGAACATATTCTTTGAGATGAGCGACCTTAAGATTGATCTTAACTGTAGGCATGACAAAAAAATTTAATTATAAAAATCTGCCCCAATTCACTTATACCACAGCATTGCCATGTGTTGTTTGGCAGTGGTCTGCCTCTGGCAATTAGAAGGGATTCTCTAATTGCCAAAACTTTTATTTATTGTCTTTTCGCTACTCCTAATTTTTTACACCAACACCAAATATCTGTATCAGTTTTGTATGTTGGCAGACTTCAGACTGTATTTAAATTTGTAAACAGCTAGTTCATTGGTGGATCTCCATTATAGAACCATGTATGGACCTTAGAAGAATACTCCGACGATTTGGGAGTTATGCCCTTACTCTATCATTTTCATAGTGAGACAACATGATCGATATCTTTTTTGTGTCTGTACGTCCAGTGGCTGGGTCTCAGCGGTTAGCATTGTAGCTTAGCTTAGCGAATACAATTGAAGTCTATGGGGGTGTCAGTAGCCTACTCGGTTAAAGTGAACAAATAAATGTTACAGAAACCCTGAAGCTGGCATTTCTGCACATGCATTTAAAATAAACATGTTTAAACATTAATTCGAAAAACGAGAGTCCTTTTTAGTCATTTTAGAAGAAGTTTGATACACGGAAGTAGAGTGTTTACGTCCTGCGCTGTGATCTGCGGAGGGATACATCGGTGAGCAGGCACAGGCACAGGCACAGACGTAGCCAGTAAACAAAACTCATTTAAAACTTTATTTAGCCTAACGATATCTCCGGACTATAGTAGCTGCAATGGACGACAAGGCAAGGGGCCGAGGGGAGGATTGGTGGTGTAGCTGCAGGGCTTGCCAACCTATGCCTACGGAGGTTGAATCATTTTGCTGCACAGAATGGGATTCGGTAATACCATCGTTGGGGAGGCTAGAGATATATCATCAGGAGGAAAACACAGAGAGTGCATCACAGGGAGTGAAAACTTTGCAGCAATCACTAATCCTGGCGTGATTGAAACATTCAAGTTCCTAAGATGAACTGGAAAAATGCCCCAGGCCTGCAGGAGCTGATGGGCAGCTTTCAGTCGAGTGAGTAATATCGTCTGTGTCGTCTCTTTGTTTGCTTTTACTGAGTGACCTAGCGTACCTGTCCCAGAGCCAGCTGCAGCTGTTGCTCACCGGTGTATCCCTCCGCGCAGGGCGTGAACACACTATAGTTCTGTGTATCAAACTTCTTCTAAAACGACTAAAAAGGACTCTCGTTTTTCGAATTAATGCTTAAACATGTTTATTTTAAATGCATGTGCAGAAATGCCAGCTTCAGGGTTTCTGTAATGTTTATTTGTTCACTTTCACAGAGTAGGCTACTGACCCCCTATAGACTTCAATTGTATTCGCTAAGCTAAGACGCAATGCTAACCGCTGAGACCCAGCCACTGGACGTACAGACACAAAAAAGATATCGATCATGTTGTCTCAATATGGAAATGATAGAGAAAGGGCATACCTCCCAAATCGTCGGGGTATTCCTTTAACAGATAAACAAGTGCAACACTAGACAGCTAGTGTAAGTTAGCTTACTGTTGGGTTGGGTTTTGTGGTACGCTGATCTGCTAATAACTGATGGCTTATGTGTTATTTGTACTCCATCTATACACAAAAGCGCGACCTGGTGGTACATGACGTCTCTCCATGGGTCAGGTTATGCCAGCCAGCATGTTAGGGCCTTTGAATGTAATCTGTTTTAACATGTTAACTACAATGTCAGGAATAAATGACATTCCTACACTCAGTCTGATTATCCTTCCTAGGCACAGACTACTTTGAGTCCCTCTCAGTCAGGTTTTAGTTTAGAATGTCTAGAAGTTTAAAATTAGACAGAGGTAATCACACATTATTTACAATCACAGCTGGTGTAAGCTCAGTGAACACCAGAGAACTGGAGTTTCAGATTCAGTGACTCACAGTAAGGAATGTAAATGGGAATTGCACAGTTCCTCAGTTTCACAGGGTCACAGTGAGACTAAAAGGTGGAGTAATGGCATCCTGGGCAGAGAATAAAGTCATGCTTCCTCCTTGTGTGTTCAAATCCGAGCTTCTCTGTTGTTTGTTGTGGTAGATGGTCTGGCTGTGCGTACATGTCAGTGCACGAGTCCCTGTGTCTGTCTCCCACTGGCTAGATAAAAGTTGATGCTCTGCACTGAGCTCATATGGCAGTTACTGGTGATCACTCTGTCCCAACTAGAGCCAGCCCCTACATGAACCTGCCGAGTCTCTGTCCAAGCCTTACCTGAACCTGAACAAGAGCAGCAGTTTTAGGGCTGAAATATTTTTTCAATATTAGAACATTTAATATAAGCTAAGGGCAGACATGTTTCCTTGCGCCATTTCTCCTTCTCCTCTTCCTTCTGTTATTTCAAGAGTCTGTCCTCAACTCTGTGTCTTGGCACAACAGGTTCAGCAGAACAGCCTGCGTGCCTCAATGCATCTCTATCTTCAGGCGTGCACAGCGGGATGCAGCACGCAGATGATAACTGCTCTCTGCTGCATGTTATGCACATCTCTCCCACTGCTGGGGAAGCAGAAGCAAACACTGCTGAGTTGCCTTGCAGCCACTCTCCCTCTCGTTTTTCCCTCCAGTCCGATGCAGTTCTTGCCAGTTATGCATGAGAACTGCCAGTTTCATGTGTCTCCTCTGCAGTGAACTTACATTTGTGTACGCTTTGTGAGCAAATGACCCCCTAGTTCTAATGTTTGCTCAGTTTGAATCCAATCCTAAATCTCTACATTTTCATTAATTACAATGGGTTGATAGAAACACAGCTGATACATTATTCATGACATTACACAGACTATTAGATTGACATAAAAATAAATAAATGAAAAGAAAAGAAAAGAACAAAAACACAAGGAAACACACATTTAAGTAGATTTAAAGGGGAATTTTGAGAAAGTTAAGCCTGGGCCAAGCCCAGAGGATCTGTCCCAACTAGGCTCACAGAGAGAATCAACCCCCTAGTCCCGACCTGTGGCAGGACAGCGTTGTCACAGAAACATAATACCCACCCTTCACACACACCCCCCCCCCCCCTCGTGACACCGTTCCTGTTGTTAGCCCTGGTCGTGCTGCTACCATCGTTAGCTGCTAGCTCTGAAACCTATATGTTGAGAGCTGTGTGAAGACAACTTGCATCTGCTAGCTCTGAAACCTATATGTTGAGAGCTGTGTGAAGACAACTTGCATCGAACAAACTGACGTTCACCCGGGAGAGCAGTGTTCACATCCCATGAGATTACAAAGCCAAACCCTGTTCTTTTTTCCTTAACCCACCCATGTGTTTTTGTTACCTAAACCCAACCACGTGTTTTTGTTTCCTAAACCCAACCACGTATTTTTGTTGCCAAAACCTAACCATGTGTTTTTGTTGTCTGAACCCAAAACCCAACCACGTGTTATTGCCTAAACCCAATTACGTGTTTTTGTTGCATAAATGTAACCATGTGCATTTGTTGTTAAAGGAAAAAAAAATCAATTCACGGTGCTGTACCAACGTAGTGTGATTATTTTGAAAAAGACTGTATGTAAATGTTAAATTTCCTGTGTAAACCTTAGTGTATTTTGAAAGCGTCCCAGAATGTCAACAGCCAACATACCCAGGGTACCTTTCACGTCGTATCTGGACGTGGTAAGTCCATGACCAAACATCGATATGTGACGAAGTTGGAACGAGAATGTATTGCCTTTAGATTTTGTCAAAATTTAAATTGAATTCCAACAGGATGGCTGTTCATCCACTTTAACAGGAGCTATTTGAGCTGGCTCATACACCTAGTTGGGTGTCCCCCTGGGAGTTTACCTTTAGAGGTATAGGACTGCAGGGAGACCTGGAGGCAGACCCAGGATATGTTGGTGGTGTAAAATCTCATAGTTGGACAGAAACTGAGGAAGTCCTGAGGGAAGCTGACAGGGAAGAGAGCGTTTTGTCTGCTCTACTTGTCCTTCAGACTAGAACGGGGAAAGTGGCTGGAAAACAGACTGATAGATGAATATAAAAAGTTCCACTTTACGTGACCTCAGCTGTCACCTTTCCTCAGGATTTGGCTCTCCATTACACTTCTTCCTGCTTCTTTTCTGATACTTTTGTTAAATGAAGTTAAATCCACATTGACACATCTGTGTCATTTTCATCAGCGCTGCAAACTTGTTTATGTTTGTGGCAGATGGCCTGAATGTTTTTCAGTCCCCTGTGAAGTCAGAGATGAATGCGACTTGTTTTCCTTTTTCAGTTTCTTTTTTCCCTCCTTACTCCTCGTTCTGTCACAACTCATCTCCTTCAGGTTGCTGATGAGTTTAAGCAGCAGCGCTCGAAGCAACGAGATAATTGTCACTCGTCTTTCTACTCCCACATACAGTTTGTGTGTGTGTTTCTGCACTGGGGATCTGCAGGCCTTGTGGCAGTCTCCTTTTCATTGTTTTGTCTGCCATAATTAGCAGACTTCTCTGAAAAACGCTCCAACACACATACATACATACACACCGACACACAGAGCCACAGGAGCCCGAGCCCCCCAACACTTAATGCCATGTAAAGACTGTTATTTTCACATTGAAATTATTGTTAAACCTGAAATTCGCTTTGCTGTTCTGCTCCCTTCCCCCCTCCACTCCTGCAGGTCATTAGTTATAGCACAGCGCCGCTGATGGGAGAACATGAAAGGGTCTCCCAAGTTGAGCAATTGACTCAATCCTCTCAGATCTCAGAGCAACACACTGATCAATAAGGAGGTATCGCTTGGCATCAGAAAACATGGGAGGAAGCCTGCTGTTTTTATGTGTCTGCTCAGCACGACGTTTATCTTCCAACACAGCACCACTTGGTCCGTCCCTGCAGCGTCTCTTCATTCAATTTATCTATACATCATTCCATACAGGTTTTTCCTATTATTGCTGAGGGGACATTCCACTGCTGCCCATCTCTGCGTGGCACCACAATAGGCCCGATAACAATATCAGTCGTGTTGGACTGAAGGTCATAACAAACAATTGGCCTCATGCAGGAAGTGATATCCAAACAAATTTTTATCTTATTTGTGTATGTCTTTACCATTATTTTGTTAGCACCTATTAATTTCTGGGATCTGCCAATTATTTTTGCTCTTTTCTTCTGCAAGAGAAAATTTAACAAGCAGTCAATATCGCTCGTCAACATATGAGAAAACCATCTTGCTTTCACACTTCACAAACTCATTCAAATTTTAAATACTACTATGCTTTATGTACTCAAACTTAGATTTAGAGTAATTATAATGATTGGATGATTAAATATGCGGAGCTAAATAAATGCTGTTGGTCCACTGATCCACCTTCAGACCAGAAAAAACCCTTACTGCTTCTGAAGTTCTTCTTACAGCCTTGTTTGGCAGCATCTCTCCAATTCTTAAGCATTTAACAGAGTATTTGCACACAGCCCAACACCAGCCCTTATATGGTGTTTAGGGGGCGATACTTATAATCAGAGGTGACTTATGATCAAGTAGGATTCATGATTCAGCACACCTGGGTAAAAGCAGACTTGGAGTGTTTGGTGCATCTGGAGTTGACTTCTGTTATTTTCAGGGATGCACCAATATGGATTTTTTCAGCCAATACCCATAACTGATAATTATGTCCTTCTCATGGCTGATAACTGATAAATTTACGTTTGTATTTTAAAAAGAAATTGTATAACCTGTCGTTTATGTACACCTGAGGGATGCCGCTTCTTCCTCTTCCTCCTCCCATGAAATCTGCCAGTCCACGCTTGAGAATAAACAAAACTTTGCACACTGGTCCAGTCCTATGCCAAAGTTCTAAACGGTCATTGTGGGTTTACAGCAACTGTCTAAGTTTAATACTTAACAAATTCAAAACAAATCAGTCGTAAAGGCTACGACTTTGTAACTTTAACTAAAATGTTGCCCCACTTGAGCAGAAAACATTCAGATACTTTGAGCTGGCCTCAATTACAAAGTCCATCACTCTATTTTTTTCTCAAAAAAAGTAAAACTATCCTCTCACATTTTTTCGCTCAATTAACACCAGACTTGTGACACAGCATCTTCAGACCGTCCTCCACCAACAATCTAGCCAGATTTTGGAATTTTTAAAAATTGAGCCCACAGTGCATCAAAATGTTTTAGTGTAAACAATACTGTAAACAGCTACTGCCAATTCTCACTCATGAAAACAAAGAAAAAAAATAATGTCATGATAGAAGTACTGTGGTAAATTTTAGCATTGCATCTAAAAAAAAACTAATTCATGATGAATTTTTAAATTCTATTCTCATGTAATCTATTGCAGTCAACCAAACAATACATTAGTTTGTTCATTTTGGAGCAATTGACCTTTGTTAAAATAAATTACAGACATTACTATGTTGTTTAGATAAAGTACAAAAATTTTCAGAATTTTGTTTTGATAACTGAATATTTTGACAATATTTTGTCCTTGGTGTCAAAGTTTGTAAGTTTGAGACCCGGATGATGCAAAATAAATATGCTGATGCCAATGTAGGCAGTGTGCTGTGTGGACTAGAGACATGTAATTCTTAAGATAATTTTAACTTAAGAAGTTTCAAAAAGTTATGGTCCAGAAAGTTCTGCTGACAAACTTTTCTTGTTTTTCCATTTTTCACCCTCCTCTTCATTTTTTTCATCTTTGTCCTCTTCTTCCTTCTTCTTCCTTCTCAAAATGCCTGGCTCTGACTCACTGTTGTGCAGCAAGTATGATCTGGCTATTATTTTCTTGGTTAATTGTTTGGTCTATAAAATGTAAAAAAAAAATTATACCAGCCAACTATTATTCCCTAAGGGCATCATAATGTCATCTATTGTCCTGTTTTGTTCAACCAAGTCAGAAACCTAAAAATAATCAGTTTATTATCACACAAGATGAAGCAAAGCAGATAATCCTCACAACAGAGAAGCTGGAATATGGACATATTTGACATTTTTGCTTGAAAAATTACTAAAATGATGAATTGATCTATAGTAAAGATTATTTTTCTTTCTAACAACTAACCAATTAGTCAACTTATTAGCTAAGTTTACGCTCTGGTTGTTTTCGTAATTCAAACCTGAAAACATTTATTACACACAGAACCTTCCAAGTTTCTTTATCAGCTGTTGCTCACAATAGCCACTGTGACCAGTCGCGGCAACAAGTGGCAAAAATGAAAAATACTGCAATGCTGTAAGTAAGTAAGTAAATTTTATTTATATAGCACTTCTCACAGAGAGGACTCACAAAGTGCTTCACAAGATAAAATACAAAAAATACAATAACAGAAATAATGCAAAATACACAAAAACAAATAAAAAGTAAAGTGCAGCGAAATACAGAGATGATACAATGGACAATTAATGGAACGCATGCCTAAACGGATGTGTTTTTAACTGGTTTTTAAAAATATCCACGGAAGAGGCTGCTCTCAGCTCATGAGGTAGTGCATTCCACCATTTCGGTGCAACAGCCTTAAAGGCTCTATCACCTTTCGTCTGCAATGCTTACACTTACACTGCAATGCTGTGTAACTATTGCACAAGCAAAAAAGTGAAAAAGTCAATTGACTCAATAGTTAGTCAGCAATATCCATCTGCTAATGTTAGCCACCTTAAGCCGATCATACGTGAGCTGAAAACTGAACCACTAACCAAGACTAAATTGCCAAACCATTCACCTCAGTAGGCCACACTCACAGAAAAAAACTGCCATATGGTTCAACTGTACAAGCAGTTTATAACAACCTATCTAGTGGTTGTAGTAATTAATACAGAAGCAGGGAAGAAAGTGATGTGATGTAGTATAAAAAGCGACAAAGTCCATGTAAAGTTGTATAAAGATTGAAGAACCCCCTACATGGCAGGAGGGAAGGGTGGCAGATGGGTCAAACAAGCACAGGACTTTCACCCAGGAGGCAAGAGTTTGTGGCTTGACATCAACTTTTATTTGTTTTAAAAACAACATAGGGCAGTATGCTAGTTGTGTAGCATGCTACTCTTGTAACGATTGACTTACATGCGTGACATTTCGTTAGTGACAAAGGCATTTACTTAAAGCAAAACCATTATGTTTTATTAACCCTAACCACCTAGTTTTGTTGCCTGAACCGAACCACAAGAGTGGGATTGATACTTATGAGTCAGCTCTATGCAGAGCCTGTGCTGCAGCCTACACATGTGGCCTACACACGTGGCCTACACTGTTGTAAGCATTTATACTTGTGCAGTGGTGTGTTTGTGTCACTCTGTAGTTACACCTCCAAAACACTAGTCGGCGGTGGGGTTTCTTCAAAGTGCTGTTAAGTTTAGTTGATTCAAAACACACCCAAAACACACATTAAACATGGCAATTTCAAACACAAGTACACAAACGGCTTCACTTTAACTCGCAACATTCACAGACAAACACTTGTCTTTATCTTGACACATTTTCCCCACAAACACAACATGCTAATGTTTTTAGCACAAGCCTATGGTATTTTTTATCATCTAAATTAGCCTAGCAGCTAGTGGACTTTTCCCCTACTCATATGAAGGCTGGGACATCAGCAACATTTAACAAAGGTAAAGTTACACAATTCGGGTCCATTGCAACTCACAAGGTTCACCAACAAAACAACCATCTTACAATAAACACGTTTTACACAAAAATACAACACACTAACGTTATTAGCACAAGCCTATAGCATTTTAAATTGCATAAATTAGCCTAGCGGCTAGCAGAGGTTTCCTCTACTCATAAGACGCTAGGATAAATCACACACAAGACTTAAAATGCTATGTGGAGGCTTTAATGTCTTCACAATTTATTGTTTCTTATCTGTGAAATTAAAGTAAAAGCTACGTTTCCACTGAGGGAAATGATTTTCAGTTTCCAAAAATATATAGGTGGTCTGCGTTGCCGCAACGTGTAATTACATTTCTGGGGAGGTGCAGGTCAGGCTATGGCGTAGGGTACGCCTTAAATTGAACTTTGAAGATGTGTTTAAAACTGACATTGAGGTCAGTAATACGTCAGTTTGGGGAAGGTCATGTATATCATTTTGGAGAGCGTTGCACCTCAGCTATAGCCCCCCTAAAGTTTGGCTGTAGTTTCCCTTTTTTCTTGTAGAAAAATAAATTGTGCTACTGTTGGTAAGATCTTGCAGTATGTCTGTCTCCATGTGTGCATTTACACAGCAGACATGGATTGCAGATAAGATTGGAGTAATTTTTTGCCACAGTTTCAATCAAAGCACTTTCCATTACCCTGTAGCTGTGATTACAGTACGTGTTACTTTCACAATTCCTGTTTTTTTCAGGGTTCTGTTATGTCATGTGGTCAACACTTCATATAACAGCAGTGATTGGTTACAGTACACTGTACAATCAAAGCACCCAAACTGATTACATACTAACAGCAGTGCTGATGGGTCACTGATGGATGTTTCTCAACTTTTGGGCCTCACTGTCTACAGAGGATGCTGGGAAAGTGCAACAGAATAATACCATAGGGAAGCAACTTTATAAAAATTATGTTGTTCTGAACTCCAACTAACAAGTTTTGGCAATCATGAATAGCAGGAAGTTAAACAAGGACATGCTGAAATAAAATTGCACTGTATTGAAATCTTAACTGAAGGCAATAATCAGAAAATGTGGAGTATTGCCTTCAGTTACAATTTTTCATTTGTTTTTGTTTAATGGGAAATAAATGTATTGTTTTTGAATACATGCGGGACAGCACTACACAAATTTAGAAACACTGCTTGATACATAATTGCTGTACTACAGCAGCAAACTGGAAAACAAGTTCACAAACTCTATTCAAATCAAATATTGTCTTTAAAGAATTACTGCAAACACTATTACTGACCCAGTGATAAATCATCTCTTCAGATTAATCCAAAGGATACTGTACAACAAAATGATAGTTCAACTGCCCCCCATTCGTCACTGAAAATATTATAATGCAACAAAACAGATTGGACATCTGTAAAAGTGTTCCATGTATGTTGCTTTTTGTCAGATGTTTGAAATGGGATCACTTGAATTGGACTCAAGTCAGACTCGAGGCACAAGTTTAATGACTTTAGACTTGACAGAATCAAAGTCTTGCAACTCAACTTGGACTTCAACACCAATGACATGCAACTTCACTTGGCCTTGAGCCTTTTGACTTGCAAATACTTGATACCTTCCCCCAAGCCCCAAATTGATAAAGTATGTTATTTAAAAAGTGTGCCAGGAATTTATTAATTCCCTTTCATTTCCTGAATCAACTATCATTACAGCAATTCATATCCAGCAAGATGACACTAAGTACCCCAGATGATCCACCAATCAGACAGCACTAAATCAAATTGCAGAGAGAACCATGAAGAAGTAATGGTCTGTTATCGAGCCAGTCTATTAAGTTAATTTCATTTGCACACGAGAACCCAACAAAGTTTAGAAATTTAATTTTTTTTTTTTTTTTTTTGTAAATTTAATTTTGTTACTAGCTTTGTGCGAATTAGTCAACTATACAATTAAACTTTGCTACCCTCGCTAGTTGGCACCAGAATCTGAGCTAAATTTTGACTGACGTTTTCTTACTTTGGACTTGTCATCCATCCATCCATCCATCCATTTTCAATAGCTTATCCGAAGCCTGGCTGCGGGAGCAGGAGGCCGTGCAAAGTATTCCGGACAGCCTCCACCCTGTGGGCCCACCACCTGCAGGGACTGGCATCGGGCCGGGTGCATTGTGTGCCGGGCAGCAGGCAGGGGCGGGTGTTGCAGACTGGCTCTGGGGACGTGGACTTGTCTACTGGTCTAGGTTTAAACTTATGTTTAAACGTCAGGGAAATTAGTCATTAGGGACATCCATAATTATTACCATGTGGAGATTGCATTATATTTGGTGAAGAGTGCATAAGAACTTGTTTAGGATTCAAAACTCAATGTTTAGGACTTAAGACTTACTTGTGACTTGCAAAACAATAACTTGGTTCCACCTCTGCTTTTTGTAGGTAAAAATTTTAAATATCAAACAAGATAACAGAAAAAAAATCACCCCTTCATCCCTGTCTGTATTGTGTTGGCCCCAACAAGGAAATATTATAAAGAAATATGCTCTATAAGGTGATGTACACACAAACACATTAAGAGAGAGAAAAATGTGTGTCCTCTGGCAAATTAAACAAAATCATTTTTCTTCTGCCTTTGTATCTGCTCTATCCTCCCTCTCTCTTTTCTTTCTTTCCTATTCTTTCTAAATAGGAAGGGAATAAAAAAGGAGGAGAAAATGAAGTTCACGTGGAAATGGACTGTTAACTCTCACAGCAGAAGCAATATTTATCCTGTCTGTCTCAGTGTGTGCTTTGGTTAATGCATGTTCATGCGTGTTATCTTGTTTTATCTCCGTCTTTGCCTCTGAGGCTGCAGGCGTAGCTCAGCAGAGTGGATCTGTG
Source organism: Epinephelus moara (assembly GCF_006386435.1). Taxonomy (NCBI): domain Eukaryota; kingdom Metazoa; phylum Chordata; class Actinopteri; order Perciformes; family Serranidae; genus Epinephelus; species Epinephelus moara. The sequence goes on from NC_065517.1 coordinate 15,983,285, forward strand.
TCCAGAGCTATTGATTGATCTGAAGTTTGGTTGGCCAGTAATGGTGGAGGGGGGCTTGTGAGAGTAATCTCTGCTCCCTGGAAACCAGAAGAACCAAAGCAGCTCCACAGATTAAAGTGACACTAACCAAGATTTTTATGTACAAATACAAATATATTACCAGCCTAAATCACAAAGTGGAACTGCAACAATGCTCAGTACTGACATACCCCAGATCTAATTTGCCCTAAATTAAATTCTGGTGATGGGTATGGTCACTTTTCTGCCTACAGGAAGTGATGAATCACAAATGGAGACTGAAATACAAACATAAATCCTCAAGCCACCTCTCTCTAGTGGCACCCCCAGCATTTTCAAAGGGGTACCTTGAACTCTCAACTCAAGATATCTGAATGAGAATCAGTCCCATTTCCACCAAACACTTTCAGTATGGTACCTTTGGAACCAAAAGTAACCCTTTAGACATGGTACCTAGACCGTGGGTGCGCTTTAGCGTTTCCACCGCAAACAGTACTCTTAAATGTGAGCAGGGTTGTTGTCACTCACTGCTCCATCCAGCACTCTCTGCATATCCTTATTACCAGTGACATAGAGGGAAGCCCACACCTTGTTTATCGTCCACAGAACGAGGTTGGACCAGATGTGTGTGCTAGGTACCCCAACTGAAGGGGGACCAAAAATGGGGACGATATGGAACGGTTCCATTCCATCCACAACTTTTTACAGTGGAAATGAAAAAACAGCGTACTGAACTGAACCGTACCATACTGCTTGGTGGAAACAGGGCTATAAGATCTATGAATGCCCACGAGTCTCCCCTAAACTTGAGTTGGCTTGTTAACAGTAAATGTTTTGTTACTCACAATCAATGTACTCCTTCAAATTAAAGCTGTTATACCTTTGGACAATTTAGACACCAATTAACCTAGCCTGCATGTCTTTGGAGTGTTAGAGGAAGCCAAAGAAAACCCACACTGACATGGGGAGAATGTGCAATCTTCACACAGAAGGGCTCCCCCCACCCCCAGGTTTGTACCAGGAACCCTCTTGCTGTAAGGCGACAATGCTAACCACTGTACTACGGTGCCGCCACAGCAAAAACAAGTTTCTTTAATTCAGTTATGGCTTTTAGTTTTGGTGTGCTACCCAAAGATTTTCAGTGGCCCCATCTGCCCCCCCTGTGAAAACATTTTTGGGAGGCCACTGCCTCTCCCCTCCTTTGGGCAACCTTTTTCATACAGAATCTCTCACAGGTTAGTAAAGATAGCAAGCAAGTGCGTTTAGAGTGCTTTGGATATTGAAATTCATGTCTTTACAGTTTTGTCTTGCTGCCATTTTCCACCTGCCAAGCATACGACACTCCCTGGCAGCTTGAACAATAACATCAGATTCATTCAAACTGCCTCCAATGCTGACTGTGGTTCTATTCCTCCCCGCCTCTCTCTCTTTCAGCATTGTAGCCTGCTTTCAGAGACTTTACAGAGCGACTCAGAAACTGCCCTTGCTAGAACTTTCTTTTGTTTCAGCCTCCAAGAATTTTCCTTTCATTCTTTGTTTTCCTGCCACTGTATGTCTTTCTCCCCACCGCTGTGACGACATGGAAGGCGGCGTTCGGTAATTAGGGGAGATAAGATGCAAGGCCTCGAACGGTGAGCACTCAGTAAGCTCGGGACGAGAATCACAGACAAAAGCTTCTGCAGTGGTCAGCAAAAAAAAAAAAAAAAAAAAGGAACACAGAAGAAGGCGTTTTGGATCAAAGAAAGGTTGGAGGAAGAGAAATGAGAATATAGGTGGAAAGAGGGAAGAGGGGAGAGAGACATTGATGATGAACGTACAGTTAAAAGATTTCCTGCATCAAACAATGGCTGGAGGGATAGGGACGTAAGGATATGGGAAAACAAAGAGAAGAAACTCAGCAAAGATGGCTTCTTTTTGACTTTTAGCTGTGACAGGAAAGAAATTTCTATGTTCTTTTGTTGTACTTTAATCTGAAAGGACTACAGAAACAGCAATATGTATATTGATCTTAGCTGAGTACCACTGAATCCTCTATTTACCATTAAGATCTATTAGTTTATACCAGAATTATCAGGCAACCCGGTGCACAAATGCACTCGCTATCAGGACTAGTGCCCTCTCTGACATTATCCATTAGTTCCCATAGATTTCTTAAACCCTTCGATTTCTAACCCCCTTCGCCTGCCTGACTCATTTCTTTCGTGTCCACTTTCTGATACCCTACTTTTGTCATTACCTCCCTCCCCTCCATTTTTATTCCCTCTCCCATTCTCTCATCAGGTCAAGTGACAAAAAGAAGTATCACTTGGTGTCTAACATTTCATAGAGCGCCAATCAGAGTCATCTCAAAGGAGCCGACTGCGGCTAATGATTCTCAGAAATACAGCTCAGACCCTCAGGCCAACTCGTACATCAAAGGAAACTTGGGGAGAGGAAAGGTAAGGAGCTAACTCGCTTCACTGTGCTAATTATTCAGACAACTTTTAACTATTTGGTACATTATTTGGTACTGTACAAGCCCCGACAGCAACCCGCTGCGAATATCTATTCAGGCCACGGCCAGAACAAGGACGTCATGAAAATTTAAATGTCCTTTTTTTCTTTTTCACACCATAGTACTACCAAGAAGGAAATAATTATGAGGGAGTTGCTTTGCTCCATTACAAATCAGACTAAAAAAAATAAATATTCATCTCTGTCTCACATTATGATAGCTTACACAGACAGAAAAATAATTGCAATATGAGCTTAGAAGGATCTTAAAGGTGTAAAAGTTAATTGTTTTTTGGAAAGAAAAAAGCTCTGCAGAAGCACTGCCATCATTTTTCAAAAATGTATTCTGATATTTATCTTATTAAACTGTTAACCCTTGGTCACACCAGAAAGTGGAGCAGTGAAGTTTATCTATGTGTCTCTGCAAAGCAGGCAGTGACAGATGCTTGATGATAGATAGTACAGGGACTGCTTGCACATGGGACAAAATACTGCTACTGCTCCGCGCGAAGCAGGCGTTCAGACCAACAACAACGATGTGTTAACAAAATGGAAGGGGCTGCTTCAGGTATTGGTGAGACAAAAACATGATCCAGGAAGTCCAGTTTGAGTAATAGAACCATGAGTTTGAAGGCTTACCTTCAAAACTCTGCACAGCTATTGAACCAGGAAAGTGCACTTGTATTTACTGAACTGCCCAAAACGGTGCCTGGCCAGATGATGTTCTCTGCCTTTTTTTTTTTTTCCAGAGTATGGTGAGGGTGCTTGTGACAGTCTAAATATGGCCTAACATGCTAGCCAGCAGGGAACAAGCTTGTGCTAGTCAGTCACAAGGCTTTCCAAGCTAGCTTGTAACAGTTTGCTGGCAGTCCCTCCAGAAAATCGCGATCTTGCAATTGCAATAATTAACGCAAATTCAACAAAAGTCCGCAATATTTGTGGGGGCTTGCAACTTTTCAAAAGTGCCACAATTTTTCCGCCTTTTTCGGCATTTTCCGGCTGACCGGAAGTCGACGCACATGCAACGTCCTTTGAAACGTCATCAGACACGTCATCAAATCGCATTAATGGCATTGCAGTATGTGGAAACGCTCTGTATTGACATAAGAATTTGCAATGTTTAAATGCATACAATATGTGCTGAATTTATTAAAATGATATGTTTACATAAGATGTAGCTTACATGTTGTTTTACAGTCACATTGTCTGGTTTGAGAGCAACAATATTCACTCAGGATTACAACATTATTGTACTCCATGTTTTGAAACTAATTAAATAAAACCAAAGAAGAGAACTCAATTGCTGCAATTTCCAGCAAAAAAAAAAATCACATAAAAATGCCACAATTTTATTGCAATTTTTGACAAAATTGTCTGCAAATTCAAGGGTTTTGGGCTGCAAATGCAAAGTTTTTTTCCTGCGAGATCCTGGAGGGACTGGTTTATTCCAGGGTATTTCGAGTCACGTTGACTCGTGGAGCAGTTTATACTTTGGCAAAGCAGGGTTATATAAAGAGGATGTTGCAGTTACTTCATGTGTCACAGGTAGATCGCATAGCCGTCAGATTTCATAAGAGCTGAATGTAAATGCATCCAATAATTATTTGAGACAGGCTGAGATAAGATTTGAGATGTGGCCAAAGGAGACGCATAAGCTGTAGGAGTGTAAACAAAAGTGTAGACCACATATACACTATGTCAACCGTGCAAGCAGCTTAATACCCACAATTAACGTTGATTGTAAAATGGCACCCTCTAGTGGGTGCAGTAATTATTACAGTAGCTGAAGGTAAGTGAAGTGACGTAGCATAAAAAGCTACACGGTTCATGTGATGTACAAATATCAAAGAAGACCCTGAAGGGTTGGTGCGGATGGACTGGTCAACCAAACACAGGACTTTCACCCATGAGACCAGTGTTCGTATCCTGAAGTTAATGTCCTTCTTTTAATAACAACATAGCCTAGTACACCACTTGTAACGTGCGAAGTGTCGTAGGTGACGCACATCACATAACAATTATTCAAATCCACACTATGATGTTTTTCCTAAACCTAACCAGGTAGTTTTGGAGCAAAATTGTTACCTTTTCATGATGTAAAGGACGTCTTTAAAACTGTGACTGCTAGGATGGTAATATATGTCATTTTGGGGCCAGTCATATAAGCCATTTTGGAAGTAGTAGTAGTAATGAACTAGAAATGAACTTATTCTGTCTTTTAGGTTTGAGAGCATTGTAAATATCTGGATTTTATTTGGACGAATGGGTCCAAAATTTCACTGTTTTACTTGTTGACTAAAACTTCATGGATCTTTAATGTTAGCGTTCCATTCAATACCAATCAACTACACAACAAAGTTTACTGAAAAACTATTGGAGTCTTGGTTGTCTTGTTTCTGACTTACAGTACACATTTTATTTTCACAAATGAGTGATACATGTGTGAACATTTTTTAATTACAGCAAATTTAGAATACAAAAGGATATAAAACAACTTGAGTCTTTGATCAGGGGTTTTTCAATTTGACAGTCAGACTACATTGTTCATATTCTAGACATTAAGTATCAAAAGACTGCTAAAGGTAAAAGCAGAAAGGAACCATCTGGCTCTGAAACTAGGAAGTCAACCCTTTCAACCTTTTCCCCCTCCTCCATACACAAGGGTATAAACATCAGGCACTGATGCTTTCATGTTCTCATGATCCACCACCATCTGGTTAGGCCCGGATGATGTGAGTATGTGCATTCACGAGTGTCCTGTGGCAGCAGTGAAAATTACCTTCCAATTAGATCTAATAGATAAAATTAGAGTCCACAGCATAAAGTGAGGCTGCGGTTATTTCCTCGGGCATGGATTGCCCTGGGTTTAGAAAATTAATTAGAGACTGCAGAGAGAGGAGTTCATAACAGACAAGATGGCATTTATTCTACTCAGCAGTCCTCCCCCCCTTTTATCAGTCACAATAAACGAAAAGAAAGAAATGAAGTGCAGAACAATCTTCTGTCACCAAAAGGGGCCAAACAAGACTTCTTCTTTAATAGTTTAATTAGGTAGCCGGATGCTGATCCATCATTCTTCAAAAATGTCTTTGTAAGATACACACACATAAGGTTTCTTTTTAGGTGGGGTGATTATAGCCTTCACATTTATCTCGACATAATTTCGAAGTCTTTAAAATGGAGGTAATACTCTCACAGTGGTTTGACAGAATCATAGTAAAGCCTCAAAGACTGTTAGGTTCTGTGCAGACTACCTTAGGTTGAATGCAATTACTGAGCTCAATGCCTATCTGATGTCCAGGGTCAATGAGCTCCTGGAGTGGTTAACAGCGGCTCCTTTTTTTATTTAACAATGGATTTAAGGCAGATTTTCCGCCAGGGTCGAATAAGAAAATGACTTTCTCCACACTCTACTGTTAAGGACAGTTTGTTGTGTCCATTGGTCACTGAAATGTGGTAAGCATTGACAATGGAAAAATACATTGTTTAAGAGTCTTTTAATTGCAAAACTCTTCTCCTAACTGTTATTGATTACCCACATTGATGGGTCAAACACAGGACTGGTGCATTTTGTCTCAGGAAGTGGACATGCAAACTACCTTTTGCTGTATTTGAGCATTTTTATCGCTCTAGGCCCAGTGTGGTATGTATTATTGCAACAAAAAAAGACTGAGGGTGGACGATGGAAATGAACACTTGCCAACCAGCATTTGCCAAATGAATTGGCCTGAGAGAGTCATCAGGGATTCCTGAGCAGTCTGCTATAGTCTACTTTGCATGATTCAGCTTTAATTAACTGAGGAAATAAAAACCTTGACTAAACAATATTGATCAAGCAACCAAACTCAGATTTCAAACTTTGTTTCCTGTTCTTGTTTTCTGTAGAATTTTGTCTCATGGACGACAAATGCCTGAAATCCATCTGATCTTTCAACAGCAGAGGTAGATGATTGTTCAGCTGTTGCAGCCTCCTAAAGCTGAATGTCAAACCACAGGTGATCTGGTAGAAAAACCCATCTTGCCTTGTCTTGTTTTGTCCACACATTGTCTGCCCACCTTAAAGAAGTTTTTCAACCACAACACAGCTATCTACTTAGCATCCTTGAATTTAATATAACTGCGGATGAGTAGCATTACTACGTCAGACAGACAGGCTTGATTGAATTGGTTGCGGAAATCATTTGTTTTATAAAGGGTCGTACACATGCCGTGTTTTTGTGCCCTCAAATTCATTTTTTTAAATGTAGATGTGTTGCAGTCAAGTTCAAATACTGGAGCGATGCCACTGAGGCGCACACACTTGACCAAGTGCCTATTTTCAGATAAACTGACTTCGACTTGAGTTCAACCGTGAATGCAGCAGTGTGCACTGAATGTCACGTGACAAGAACCAACCAATCATGGCTGACAGATATCTTTCCCTTCACCTGTAAATATCAGTCTGTGGTAAATATGGAAAAGTAGTTAGTCATTTTCGTGCAGGGCTGCCAGAGCTTTACAACAGCACCTGGAAGAAGATCAACTCCGCACTCAGGATTTCAGGTAAATGGGCTATGATATGGTGCTTGTTGAGACTGCTTAGCAATCTCTTGACGCAACCTGCCGCCGTTCTCTTGAAAGCTGGCACAGAGAAGGCACAGGAGTAGCACCCAGCTCCTGACCTCACGTTTTCCAGGTGATTAAAGACGCGGCATGTGAATAGCCCCTAAGTGTGTCAACCTTATTAAGTAAGAGAATGGCTTCTAGTTGCGTGGGTTGAACAATAACTGTAATAGAAGTCATTAATTTATTGCACTCCATCCACTTTTTGTAATGTCTGATGCGATTTGTAATGTTCACAGTTTGATTTTGTTGTTTGGTTAAATGTTGCAGGTGAAAAAGACTTTGCCAGGATAATCTTTTGAAGTTTTCATCAGGGAAATTCATTGGTGCACAGATGGGAAAAAAAATTTTTTTTTTCTTTTCTCTGGGTTAGGGGTTTTTTTTGTTTTTTTTACACTGTAAGACTTATTTCGTGCACCCCTACCCATGTTCCAAATAGGGCTAAAAGCATTCATGTTTTCTTACAGGTGACTTTTTCTATCCACCTTGCTAACTTATAACAGTATGCGGTATGTACTTTGTGCTTAGAGTGCATGGAGAAATTAAAACTCAGGAAACATTTTAAATAAAACTTAAAAAATGGACCACCACATTTTTCTTAATTGCCTCTCAGGGCTTCTATAGTGATGGTTCAAAGAACTGAACCATGAGGTAAACGTTTTCTCTTGCTTGGTGCACACTGACATAATCTTTAGTAATCAATATTGAGATCACAGCCTAGTGGTGGTATGTTACACACAGCTACGCCTCAGATGCCACATAATGTCACGTGTCAGTTCAAAACATGATTTCAATAGTTCCATTGCCCTGATTTCAAACACATCTATGCCCCTTTTCAGCACTCTTTACATGTAGTCCTCACACACGCACACATCTGCATGTCTTTAGATGGTAACCTTTCATGCAGAGTACTCCAGAATCACTACCCTGGCCCTCTAACGGCACACCCCTCTGTGGCCTCTGTGTGAGAAATGATAGGAAAAAATGCAAAAGCACGAGTCTGGAAATTGCACTTGACATCAAGGCAAAACCTCTTCCATTAGACTATGGCTTTTCAAAAAAAAAAAGTGGCTAGTAAGTGGCGAGGTGCTGCAAAGAAACACCTCAGATCTCAACATTATAGTAATGGACTTCCTGACACAGACACTACACCAATGGGCCTTGCATTATGTATTATTTGTGGCCATCTGCACAGCTTTCAGCTTTGATGCACGGAGAGACGCTTCTTATTATGCTACAGCAGGGGTTTGCCTGCTGGACACTTACAACTGTGCGAGTGTGTTCATGTGTGTGTGTATATGTGTCTGTGGCTGGTGAGAGATCTAATATTTGTGATTCACCACATTTCGAACCTTTTAGGAAGTTTGTCCACATACTAAATGTGGCCCGCAGTGCAGGGTGGGCCACGGCTGCCAAGACAAGTACAGACGGGGAATGTGATGAGAACAAGCAATACTGATGCAAAGCACAATGCTCTAGTCTGCAGAGGAAGAAGGAGCACATTACATTATCCCTGACAGACATAGTTAGAAATAGATAGCTTAGAGAAGGCAACAAGATTTAAGGTATTACCTATGGCGATGGCATTCTTCCCAGAAAGTCTGTTGACTTTGATGAAGTGAAAATTACTCTCTGGTGCACCTCCCTGTATTGTATGTGCTGAATAATCTTGAATCTTTAAAAGGACCGAGTAGCCCTTCATGTTTATGAAGAAACGATCTGGTCACATTCAGTTTTCCTTATGACCTGCCAGCAGGGTGCTGCCTGAGCATCTTTAGTTTGTGCTCTGGCTCAGGAGATTCCAGACACTGTATCACTGCCTTTAAAGCCAGTCTCCAAAGCTAAACATGCTTCACTCAGAATTAAATGTAATGCATTTTTTATGCCTCTCAGTGATAAGATGATTAAAAACAAATCTCATCTTTGCAGTGTATGTACTGTAAGTTGGTAAAAAGTCAGCAACTTTAGTTTAATGTAAATTAATGTTTATTTATACAGGATAGGTTGCATCTTTTGCACCTATTCATGTTCACAGCTGGAATGAAATATTAATAATTTAATGAAACAGACAGAACTAAATATAAACAAACAATCCCCAGACTTTCTTTATAGGATTTTTTTTTATATAGGATTAGTGTGAGACAAACAGCTTAACATTTTTAAGGTGCTCAGCACATTTCTACAGAAATTATTAATATAAAATACTTTGCAACATACATTTGTTGTCATTTTGATTTGGTACTTTGTTTTCCACAGAAGTAGAATCTTTGTGTGGTGGTAGCTGATGTATGAGAGGAAGTTCTGCAAACTTTCAGTTTATTTCTGTGAGTGTTTCCCTGCTATTCATCCTGCGTCCTTTCTCTGAATTCTGATGATCTTTTGGTCCATCAGTGGAGCGCCGGCAAAACTCTTGGTGAGGGTTTTTTTTTTTTTTTGCTCAGTGGCAGTTTGTTGAGTTGGAGTCACGGTGTGCAAAATGTATCAGTCTATCACTTTGTTGTCAGATTGATCAGAGCTGATGAGATTAGATAGATCAGAGGAGCAGCTGCTGCAGAGGCGAGTGAACAAACTTTTAAACCCAGTGCAAGACTATGAGGTACCTTGTTTCCATGGGAACAAAGCTGGTTTCATATACAGTAGGTTGAAAAAACAATGACAAACACATAAATGAGAGCACAGTTGTTCTAAGAAACAGTGTTCTGTTCCTATTTTAATTAAAAAATAAAGTTTCACTTTGACAGCACCAGATGTTCAGCTGCTTTATCCGCACTCAGAGTCGGTTCATCACTCCGATATATATACAGTATTTCAGTCAGGCAACTCACGTTTTAAATGTTCATTTTAACAGCAGAACATAGTTAGACTTTGGTGTCCACTTTGGTATTTCAAGAACTAAACCAGGATGTCAAAATTAAACTAAAGGTGCCATTTCAGTGTGATACTAATGACCTCATAAATTAGGTAGTTAGTAGGTTCATCAAAACACAACATTAATAATGTAAGAACTCAAAGAAAATCACAACTACTGCAAATGACAGGAGAAAATTATTTGTTACAAAGCTGCAGTATTCAGCTGCATGAATATTTCAGAAGGTGTTTGCATGTTTTTTTCTCTTAGTTCTCTCTTTCTCTTCTCACCGCATTTACTCTGAAAGAACTGTTTTGACAAGTACTATACAATGTGATTTATCATTATCAATAGGGAGGTCTGCAGTAACTCCTGCCCTCTTGTCCCATGGAGAAATAAGGCTGCAGGAGACGCTGCAGTCTAAATGGGAAGTCCAGTCTTATCCAGTTAAAGCAATAAAAACAGAGCCAGACAGTCTCTGTACAAATTACCAGAGATGAAGAGCATGGGGAAATATACTCTGGCGCATCAACAGGGAGCTCTGTGTGCGTGTGTGTGTGTGTGTGTGTATAATTGTATCATACAGTTTGGCTGCAGTGCTCTGTAGTTTAGGTGGAGTGGATTTCACTCTTGTCACTGCTTCACTGCTCACATAACAACTAGTGTTGATGCAGATGATTTCTGATGATGACCAGGCCCAGCTACACGCCAGCATCGCCAGCATTTAAATAACACGCAAGTTTCAAATAATACTCAGGGTTGTGATAAGCATGGTCTCTAATAAAAGACACTACATGAATTCAGCAAATTTAATTAATTCAGTTTAAAGTGTTATTGTGGAACAGATGAAGTTGTAATTAAAGCTGTAGTTGGTAACTTTCAAAAAATCATCTTTTCATCATATTTGCTGAAACTGTCGCTGTATTCACATTCTCACTCAAATATAAAATTGACATCAAAGTTGAACTTAAGTACATTTAGAAACATAAACTTTTGGATTCTTACTTAATTTCAGCCCCACAGTTTATGATGGGGCATCCAATCACGGATTTTCTAGTTTTAAAGGAGGGCCTGAGTGTAAACATTTTATTACAGTATCAGTCAGGACATTTTACTACGTTAATGGTCAACTTATAACATTAGTGGGTTTTATTATATTTTCAATCAGTTTTAAATGCAAGTTTTATTACATCTACAGGCATTATTACATTTTCAGGAGCTTATTACAGTATGATTGCAACCACAATTTAAGACTTTATGGTGAATGGTTTGACTACATTAGACATTTTTAAGATTGCTGGATAAGGTTTTGTATTTCGGAAGCTTGCAAAGACTCATTTTGCAATTAAAGCCCTATAAAACAGATTCAGCTGAAGGAATGATTTTTAGATATGTTTTATCTGCTCGCAGAAACCAAAAGCTGGCTGTTGGTCAGGCCTGAGAGGTGATTAACAGTGCGTCGTCAAGCTGCCCAGCCTCCACGGACACAAATGAAGAAACTAATGAATTCCATTAGGATTTAGCAAATGGCCTCTGTCAAGGAACAGCGACCAAGGAATCTGTGTGAGTGCGTCTTCGTATGTGAGGGTGCATGTGTGCAGGCATTTATACACTGGGTAACTTTTAATTAAAGGCTGTGAGCTTACCTCAAGCAAACAAAATAAAAAATCGGAAACACTTAGACCTTATTTGGTATCGGGTACTGGGGTACTGTAGCCGAGGAACACAATGAATTAGTCCGCTGCTTTTCAAGCTCGGCTTTAAATCCGGTCACACTCCACTGGCCAGAGAACAACAGTCCTCGCAGAACAGAGTCATGAATTTCAATTCAGGGCACTTTGGCCGGTTTAAATTGGCCACCAGTTGTTCTCTCTCTCAGCGGTTCAGCCTCTCTTAGAATACTATAGTACTGCACTGTAATACCACAGAGGGTGGACCATGTAATATTAAGACTAAATCAGGTCTGAGGCCCTGCCTTTAGGTTTTACTAAAGTATGTACTCACTGTTGTGTGTGAAATAAGTTAATGGATAAACTTTGGATAAGCCACAAGTACGTAAGCCTATAAGAAAAACACCACCAACATCACCAACCTGTGGTTCTCCCTTCTGGTAATGACAGTCTTTTTGTAATACAAGAAACTGGATGTTTACTGTCTGTATCATTTAAATCATTTTCAACCTTAATAGATGAGCCACATGACTGACTTACATCCAGTCCTTTCAGAGAGGAGGCTTCTCTGACACATGTGGACCAGTTTCAGAGAGACCTGCAGCACCGTTTTCAGTCTGAGGGTGGTATTACTGTTATCTTAACAGAGTAAAGCCTCATTTGTTTGTGAGTACACTCATTTATACAAATGTTCCCACAGAGCTAAACTCAAGTTTAATCAGGTAGTCGAGAACACCAACGTCAACAGATGTGTAAATCAATTAAAAGCTTTGGGGTGCTTTCACACCTGCCCTGTTTGGTTCGGTTCATTCGAACTTAGGTTCATTTGCCCCCTAAATGCGGTTCATTTGGGTAGGCGTGAACACAGCAATCACACTCTGGTGCACACCAAAACAACCAGACCGAGACCTTATGAAAGAGGTGGTCTCAGTCTGGTTACAAATAAACTCTGGTGTGGTTCGTTTGTGGTTTGTGGTTCCGACCTCGATCTGAACCAGCTGCAGTCACATGACACATTGTTTGGGATAAACATGAGCATGTTACAGTCCTGGAGGATTATTAATGTGCGCCTCCTCCTGTACTGCCTTAATATGCACATTCAGCACATCCAATGCATCAAAACATTGTTTTCTAGTTGGAGCCGCGCCTCGTTTTCAAACTGTATGGTTTGACTAAAATGAACAATGACAGCAATATACTGCCCTACAAAGCCTAAGTGCAGTAACTACGCGAAGGGTAAAACTGAGAAAAATGGCTTTAAAGTTTGGTTTTGAGACAGATTTTGTAGTTACTGCAAATTTTATATGTTTTTTTTTCTCTAAAACTAAGCAAAATTGAACTCTGAAACTTTGTCACAGGATAAAACAGATATCAAGGAGTTCATTTTTACTTATAACTCAATTTTGACCAAAAATGTAGTTACTGCACTTAGGCTTTGTAGGGCAGTATAGTCAACGATGACCAGCGCTAAAATCAACCTGCATAGTTGTCCCTCCATTGTGACGTTAGAAAGTGTCACATTTATCTTGCAAGTGTTCTCTTCTTCAACGTTTTCTTTACTTCCTGAATTTTTCCCACATGGAAATTCTGACCAATCAAGGGCAGCTTTCTCATGCAGGCATTTGATCTGGTCCGCTTGTAAAATTTGGTCTGCCTGTAAATGCTGCTCTTTTAAAATGTGACAACTGGCTGTTTTTGTCTGTTAAACTTGAATTTAGTTAGGATTTAGATTAACGCTTGGACTAAACAAGTGATCTGAAGATTTTATTAAGTCAATAAGCTGTTGATTAATTGACAATGAAAATATTTGTCTTTTTGAAAAAAAAAAAAAAAAAAGACCTATACTGTAAATCAGACATTGACTTATTGATAATATTTAGATAAACACCGATTATTTTAACAATCCAAAATAAAGACTGAATTTTAGGTTTTATGTTCATGTGAATATTTGGAGTAAAATCAAAGTCACATTTCTTGCATGGGTAATGGTGGGATTTCCTCTGTGCTACGGTATGCTCCAAGTTGTTTGGCACGAACCTCAAGGAAAACTGAGTTTGCCATCTCAGCCAACCCACTGACCTTTGTTCCTGTCTTTATTCTTTCTTCTACAGCAGACAAAACTCTCCATCTGGTGTGGGAGCAGCTCACAAATGATTGAGTACAAACTGGACCATGCTTCACATGGAGCTGTAGGTCTTCATGATTATCTTCCTTTACATTAAATTCTAAGGCTCTGCGTTATATGTATCATGCTTGTTAAAACCTTGACGGATGGACTCCGCAGATTATTTAAGCAATAAACCACAAGAGGTCTTGGTTCACTGGGATTTTAGAACAGCTCAAGGGCAATGTAAGGCACGATCCACAGTGGACTGCCTAAAACTTTAACTATACCATATACCTAAATATAATTGGCAATGCTTCATAAAAAAAGCAATAAAAAATGCAATACATTATTGGCAACAAACAATTATTTCCCTGCAAAACAAAGTTGTTCTTCAGCTACATTTTGCAGAATGATTGCCAAGCAACACACAGATGCAGTGGAAAGTGCACACTGCTTTACAAATCTGTGGCAACATGGAGCCAAAGAAGTTCATCCTGATGGGCTTTAATATCCTAACATTAGGGGAAAAAAGTTTTCATCATGTTGCAGCTGCGTTTTAACTTCTGGCAACTAATATGCTGGCTTTCCCCGAACTGTTGTCACTTGCCAGCGGTATATTTTTTTTCTGACAGTGTAGCCTGTAACCAAGCTAACCAAGCTACACTGAAACAAAAATGATATCCCTAGCAACTGATAACTGATCGAAAGCACTTGGTGCAGTTTGACTGCTTTGAATGGAGAGGTCGGTGAATTGGGCAGCAGCAGCGACAGGTTGCTTTAACACAGTGACGGGAAACAGTGGGTCCCCTATCTGCTCAAATATAAATCCCTCGTAGGCTCTCTTTGTTTCCTTTGCAGCATTTTAGTGCGTTTTTTTTGTGCATTCAGTGAATGACAGTGTTGCGTATTTCTGACCTGGAAAATAAATGATTCAGGCTTCAGCTGGCGGTTGCCCCCTTTAGCTCTGTGTCCCATATGACAACAGGTGACTAATTGGCACAGTAATACGGAAATTGTGATGAGGTCACAGCTGGGTATTTTACAACTGTGTCAAACACAGCTCAGCCAATCATAATCAGAGACTGGAACTAACTGACAAGAATATATTAACAATGACTGGATTTATTTGCTTGTTGTCTTGCTTTGGTCTGAATCAGGGACTCATTTTGTTCCAAAGTTGCATAATTGCCTAGAGTTGATTCGTGTTCTCACGGCAGCATTTACAAGCGGACCAGATCAAATGCCTGCACGAAAAAGCTGCTCTTGATTGGTCAGAATTTCCATGGAAGTAAACAAAATGTTGAAGAAGAGTCCACTTGCAAGATAAATGCAAGAAGGTCTCGGTCTGGTTGTTTTGGTGTGAACCCGAGTTGATTACTGTGTTCACACCTGCCCAAATGAACCGCACATGGGCAAATGAACTTGAGTTGGATTGAACCGAACCAAACAGGGCAGGTGTGAAAGCACCCTAAAAGTGCTCCAGACTGAAACAGTATTCTAGTGTGGTAACAGTCTGAAAATGTTCTTCTGACAGATGTGAGGTTTCCAAATGTAAGACCAATAATTGATGATAATCTAGATAAAAAACTAGAGTAGTAAATTAGAAGACCTAAAGTAGCTACATCTTCTAGGTTTCACTTAAGTGGTTGACAGTTACAGCCGCTTCCTATTTCTTTTCATCCAAATACCTGAACTATGTTTACATGTTGTGCAAATTGTGGCTGAAGTCTGTCAGACATTGCTGACGTGACATTGCTACACTACCACAAAAATGTCTTACTTAACCCTATGGGCCCTAGGCGTTTTGGGGGTATTTTTACTGCCTTTACTTTTAAGCTCATATCACAGTCATTATAAAGGCTACATACACATGCTATATCTTGTTTTTTTCAGGACAATCTGGGATATCCAGATTTGCCATCATTCCATGTCCTTCTATGTGCCTGTATTTTATATTAATTTTTATATCAATGAAAAAAACAAATC
>NC_065517.1:15999135-16014435 GCF_006386435.1 Epinephelus moara
CGGCCCTGTCAGGCATGCATAATTAGGCTACAGTTGTCTGGGTGCGCAAAGGTGAAGTGGCTGGTCTTGTCATACAAAGTTTGATGGAGTGTCAACTGGACAATATGGAGATATTTGCATCTTGAAAGCCGGACTACAAATGTGGATAGACAGGGAGAAACACACGCAAGCCTAAGACGTGGTAAGATACGATATTCCTCACTATATGAAGTGACTGATAACAAGATCTCTATAATGGGTTGTAAAGAAATTCGTCAGGTTTTTATTTTGTAGACAATTAATCTGGATTTATAACATGATGGGATGACAGTACAATGATGTGTGTGGTATCGCTGGAAAGCTCTGCTCCTGCGCTTTCATGTGATATGCGTGGCATGTCTGTGCGAGCATTCGCGAGTAATCCATCCAAGAGTAATGTGTGTGCAGAGCTGTATGAAAGCTCTGTTATACATAATTTTAGTGTAACTTTATCATTGTTTTTCACTGTGAAAACACTGGATTACTGACAAGTGCTTGGTCTTGTCGGAAAGCTACAATTCCGCTGTTTCAAGTGATATGCGTGGCTTCTCGCTATGACGCTTGGTCATGGAAAATCAATAGAGAAGAACAGGTGTGAATTTGGACGCACTATGCGTCGTTCGGGCCCATAGGGTTAAGAGGTTTAGGTGGACGGTTGCATGTACACACTTTCACATGGGAGATCACCATGTGCGTCTCTTTTCATACCTACAGTCAAGATTGGTTTCATTCATGAAGAATTTCTGTAACAGTCATAATACTAGAATGCAATGACAAATAATTTGATCCTGCCAAGGGGGTTGCCAGATTAGAAAATGCTCACATAGGTGATTTAGGGAAGGTAATAACAACCAAATGAAGACATAATTTAGTCTGAAGGATGTTTTGCCAAACAGATATGTATTGCAATGTGTTTAGCTAAGCCTAGCTTAGCATAACAGGATAAATAAGTGCTCAAACAACTGCAAAAATATCTTTACTCAATGCATCTTGTTAGGCATCAATACACCTAGGTTTTATAACACCTGGGGCCAGATACATAAAACTGTGTGCAGGTTCATGACTAAAAATGTGCATAAACATTCTTATCATCAGATTTATGAAGCAATAAGTATGCCTGTTTGTGTTTTACATATCTCAATCATTATGGAGATGAACCCACACGCATGAGCTTCCTTTCCACTCCAACAGGTATCTACGAATGGATGTAAATCCACCCTGAAACATTCATTGCCCGCTTCACTTCTCATCCTTGTCAATGAAGTGCAATTTCATTGACTGTGTCACATCAGCGAGGTTCTCCAGTGATTCAGTTGTCATTACACATGGCTGTGGATATTTAATACTAATTGTACTAAATTGATTTATATAGCACTTCTCAAAGCAGATGTTACAAGACAATAAAAACATAAATGTAGTGAGAGTGAAATCAACAGGGTAACTGTAAAACAAGATAATATTATCTACATAATCCACAGTGTGTGTAAATATATGCATCCAGGCAAACACAACATTTGTACTACCATGACAATAACTACTATCAAATGTTTCTGCAAACAATCATCATGGTAAAATCTTAATCATTATTATTATTATTAAATGCTAAAAACATGATCAATGATTAATTTATAGCACTAATTTTAAAATCGACTTTACAAAGTGCCTCACGTTTCAAGGTCACATTAAACGACCATTAACAGGGCTCGAATTTGATTAAAATTGGGATGAAATCCATTACTCAAATAATTTAAATGTTTATAAAGGTGCCCTTGATTGACATTTTACAGAACGCTGTGTAGACTGCAAAAATTGTTGCAATCAGATCAACTTGGTCAACAATAGGGATGGAAATCGAGAACCTATCCTGTTAAGAACCGGTTCCAACTGGTCCAATTCATCGACATCATTAGCCTTTATGCTTAACGATTTCCTTATCGATTCTTTTCATTACGCCGAATCTATGCTCGTCAGTCAGCAGCCCGTTCAACAACAAAGAAGACGTAATGGCGGAGAGACAGAAGCGGTCAAAGCCATAGCTTCACTTCACGCTGTTGTTAGCCTCCCTGGATCTGCTAGCTCACTGTGGAGCTTCGGCGCATCCCCGCTCCAGGTGGACAGTGGGCGGGGCGCTGTTGTTGTTAGCCTCCCTGGAGCTGCTAGCCCACTGTGGAGCTTCGGCGCATCCCCGCTCCAGGTGGACGGCGGGTGGGGCGCTGTTGTTGTTACCCTCTCTGGAGCTGCTAGCCCACTGTGGAGCTTTGGCGCATCCCCGCTCCAGGTAGACGGCGGCAGGATGCTATTGTTGTTAGCCTCACTGGAGCTGCTAGCCCGCTGTGGAGCCTCGGCGCGTCCCCGCTCCTGTTGTCGGATTTCATGGGAACACCAAGGATGGTAAGATGAGGGCAGTTGAGTTGATTTGCACGCTATTTGTTGTTATAATATGCTGGGCTAGCTGCATTAGCTGCCTCACCTGAGTTAGCTGCACTAGCTGCGTGGTGTTGACACTCTCAGGCTGTGAGCCGGGATTTATCTCTATATCACCAGCTAGGAGTAACATTAATGACAACTCATTGTGGTTGTTGTGACACAGATAACTGTATGCCAATGCTGGCTTATGACTGTGAAAGCTGCCATTATTTTTTTGTGTGGTTAACAGTTAGACGGCATCGAAACATTTCTATGCGGCAGGAGGTGTGTCGTTAGGAGGCTCCGAGGGGAGAGGGACACGAGCTCAGAAGGGAGGGATCATGGAGGTTCATAATAAAACGTTCTGAAAGCAGATGTATTGGGTTACAAACAACAGGAGGTGATATCATTAATTCACAGGAGGAATCAATAAGGGAATCGATAAAGAATCGGATCAATGAGCAGAATCGATAATGGCATTGATATCGATAAAATCCTATCAATTCCCATCCCTAGTAAACAACCTAAAAACAATGTTACCCCTCTCTTACCTTAATCTCCTCCTTCTCATATCACCCACAGTTATCTCAGCTAAAACCATGTGTATGCCTGGTCTGAAGTCTGTGTTAGGTGCATACATTCTTGCTGCATGTTCTTCCTTTATAAATACCACTTAACGGCATACGAATGTTTTTTGTGCGTACCCACAGTTCATAAATCGGCCCCTTGGAGAACAAAACTGTGTGACCAGGGGCCTCATTTATAAAAGAGTGCTTAGGATTCATACTAAAAGTTGATGTTAAATAAACATGTAAATACAACAAGCTTTTGACTCTACATCTGTACGGGCCATTTGGCGCAGCATCGGCAGTGACACGGGCGTGGCACACCACTGTCATGGCGAAGAGGGAGCTGAGCTGGCGGGCATCCAGCTCAACATCCCGACCTTCACTTACAGTCATGAGCTCTGGGTAGTGACCGAAAGCACGAGATCGCAGATACAAGTGGCCAAATCGAGTTTTCTCCAAAGACCCTTTTAGGCCCAACATCACAATGGTAAAATTTCATTAGTTGGAGGCAAAACACAACTCTCCACCACAGGTCTATAGGCTACATAGGAGTCTTAAAATCATCAGAAACTGAGGAGGTATTAAGAGGAATATTGGATTTCTCCATAATGCTAACTTGTTAGCGCATTAGCTTATGTTAGCTTCGATAGCAAAACAAACTGGAGTAAACCATTCAAGTGTCATCCTTCTTTGTAAGATTTGCATAGTAATCAACCACAAAGCTTCCTTTCAAATCATCCATCCAATGAGTGAGAGCATACAGGTTGGCCAATCTGGTCCCATTGGTCAGTGTTTACTTATCCAAGTAATACTCATGGTCCCAGAAAGTGAGTGATCTGACATGGTGCATTCGTAAATTCAGTCTGATGCTCTACACTAACATAAGAGCCCTGTTGGTCGAAGAAACTGAGCATTATATTTCTATATGAATTAACGGTTAATCAAACATTCACTCCGCTCAGCACTCTGCTGCTCTGTCTCCCCAGACAGAGTGCACTCTGCTTCTCAGAGAGTGCGGTGCTCTTGATAACCGAACGCTACATTCTTACAGTGCTCCGAAATTTACAAATGGTCCAGTTTGTGCTGGAGCTCCAGCACGCAGAATGAGTATTTCTGAATACACCACTCGTATCATCTTCCTCCATTGTCTAAAACAAGCCAACAGAACTTGCTAGCTAGTGCTAGCTTATGTCTGTGGAGAATTGTTTTGCCTCCAGCTAAGCCCTGCCTACCAAAAAATGTCATACTGTTTGAAAACAGTTTGAGGGTCTACAGGGTCCGTAGAGATAGGGTGAGGAGCTTAGACAATTGGAGGAACTCGGAGTAGAGCTGCTACTCCTTACTGTCGAAAGGGGCAAGTTGAGGTGGTTTGGGCATCTAATCAGGATGCCCCCGGGCACCTTCTGTTAGGGGTGTTCTAAGTGCGTCCAACTGATAGGAGGCTTTAGGATGGACCCAGAACACACTGGATGGATTATACATCTCATTTTGCCTGAGAGCTGGAAAGTGTTGCAGGGGAGAGGGACACCTGGCGCACCTTGCTAGCCTGCCCTCGCAACCCGGTCCCAGATAAGTTCATGAAAATGGATGGATGGATAGAAGACACCTTTGATGCTAGCGAGGCTAGCATTTCCTCCCCTTCCATTGTAACCCATCTTTTAATAACTTTGAGTGTGTTTCCATAACACCAGAATAATTCTTTAAGCAAGCCGAAGCACACTTGAGAATGATCAGAAATAAGTGTCCAAACAGCAAATCATCTGACCAGCTGAAGGCTAACATAACCTACCATGACAGACGATATCCCACATGCTCTGTATGGCATGAATAAATGAAATCAGCTTAAAAAGCAAATGTCAGGGGAGCTTCTCCAGAAGGTATCAGGATGAAGAGATAACCACAGCTACTGACAAGCATCTATCAATCTGACATCTCCATAGAGAGGTGGTTGCTGCATCAGTGTGGTTTTTGTCTCCTGAGCTTTGGCAGCCTAGCCTGAAGTTACCAGAAATGTTTTCATATAATCTGTTGGCTTTAAAGTTAAAACCAACTGTAGTGCTGTTCTTCCTCATCCCTGTTAGGCCCCTCGAGGAAGCATTTCATATAATGTAATTGAGTTACTGTGCTGGAGAGAAGAAAAATGGTTTTTATTTTATTTCTTAAGCGCAGATGTACATTTCTATTGCAGCCTGCTGTATCTCCCTTTCCCCTTTTTCCCTCTCCCACTCCGAGCTGTGCACATGCTACGATTTGATGTCACTTTTTCAGACTATTTTTGAGGCAATCCTGTGACAACAACGAAGTGGATAAAAAACACTTTGAAGTTCCTACGGTCTGGCCAGCAGAGTGAAGCTAAAGCAAAACCAACTCAACAAAATCACATTATTTTGAGTGAAATGTACATGACTCCAAGCACCCGCCCAACTTTTCTTGTTCATTTAACATTTTTATTCAAAACAGAAATTCTTTTCAGTCTAAGAAATGGCTTATATTTATCACATCTCTCACACTCTCTGGCCCCTGAGAATACTTGAGTAAAATGCAGCTGTTAACATTCATGTATGCAGATTGGGACTTGACTCTATCGCAGGTACTGTGGCACAAAATCAGTCGAAGCTATCCTTCAACCCAAGTAATGTATTCATAAAAAAACATGAAAATCACACACACAGATACTTCAAAGATATTTCCCTTTGTCCTGCTTTACATGCAGGCCACACATGAAAACAAAGATTAGAAGCACACATGCTCGCACATGCACAAACACACACAAGTACACTTCTGCCTCCTCTCTGATCAGGACACGGTAAATAACCACCTTGCCACAGCCGCCCAGCAATTTATACATGAAGAGGATGCAGAGAGGAGGAAGATGCATCCATTTTCTTCCACACACACACACACACACACACACACACACACACACACACAAACACACACACACTAAGAGAAATGTGTTGCTCTCAAATTGCATGTGGCTGAGGAGACCATCACGAGTTGAATTACAATGTGGTGATTGAGACATAGCACAGAAATCAAATTTAAAATGGAAGGAGGCCACACACACACACACACACACACACACACACACACACACACACACGCATGCACCATATGGATTGGCGCTCATTTTCAGATCAGTTAGCAATCCACAGATGGTGACAGTGTGCGTGTGGATATGGGCAAAAATCAAGGGAAAGAACACCTGGACAATCCGATGAAATCAGAATACCAGAATACCTGAACACTACTGCCACATTTGCATTTGACAGCTCACGCTGGTCGTTAACAAAAACATAAACAGCTCACCGCACCAGAAACATTCAGAAGATGTGAATTCAGCCATAATTTGTGATCGCCTTGAGAGATTGGTGATGAGCTACTAATTGGTTTTAGCAGTGGAAAGAAAAATATTCATAAAGTAACAGCTAAACATCTAGCCATGTTGCAGCAAATTTAAGTGGTGCACTTAGCCATACAAAGGTGCATTTAAGAAAAAATATAAGAGTATGTAGTGGATTATGTTGTAGTACTGGTTTCAGCAGTTACTACAAGCTATTCAGAGCACATTTCAAGTCGGCAGCACACTTTAAAAACAGGTTTTCAGTAGGGATGCTCTGATTATGAAGTTCTGGGCCGACTGATACAGATGTATAAAACAACAATTTTGCCCTGAGTCGATACCAGTGTTTTTATATTGATGCTTATTTTGTTTTTGTTATTTATTTTATGCTTTGCCCCTTTTGTGCCAGGGAAACAAAATGTCTATTCTATGAAAAATAACTGTTTTACAGTAGCTTAATTAAACCCTTCATTACACTACTTTTGAATGAGCACAAATTCAGTCATACACATTTATAAAAGAACCTTTCACACGAAAAAAAAAAATGCTTTAAAAGCCTTTTTACTATGTATTATATATAGCGTTTCCCTCTCTAATATATTTTTTATATTGCTGCGAAAACATTAATAAATTTCTCCTTCAAACAGCTGTATTATTAGTTTCTTGCCAAAAAATACATTTTACAAGATAACATTTGAACACATCATGATGACATTATAATTCATCATTATATTTCAGTGGAGTTGTCCTTTAAAGACAGAGTAAAAGAAAAAAACAGAAGATCCAGAGGATAACTAGAGACCATCTTGTGATGGAACCACCCCAGCCACGATACAGCGACCTGTGACTTAAAGTGGATGTCAGCCAGGGGAGTAAAGTACTTCCTAGCCCCTTACTTCCCCCCAGGAAGTACTTAGGAAGTAAAGTACTTCCTAGCCCCTTACTTCCCCCCTTAGGAAGGTACTTAGGAAGTAAAGTACTTCCTGGCCCCTCAATTCCTCTTAGGAAGTAAAGTACTTCCTAGTCCCCTACTTCCCCCCTTAGGAAGTACTTAGGAAGTAAAGTACTTCCAAGCCCCTACTTCCCCCTTAGGAAGTACTTAGTGAGTAAAGTACTTCCTAGCCCCTTACTTCCCCCTTAGGAAGTACTTAGGAAGTTAAGTACTTCCTGGAACCTCAATTCCTCTTAGGAAGTAAAGTACTTCCTAGCCCCCTACTTCCCCCTTAGGAAGTACTTAGGAAGTTCAGTACTCCCTAGCCCTTTACTTCTCCCTTACAAAGTACTAAGGAAGTAAAGTACTTCCTAGCCCCTTACTTCCAACCCCCTTGTTGGACCACACCCATATTAAAAGTTCATAGTGATCTCAACTACACACCTGTAAAGTTTCATGACTGCATCTTACACAGTTGTGACGTTACTGTGTTGACAGAAATTTGTTTACAGACAGACAGACAGACAGACAGACAGACATAAAAACCCCTGCCATAGTACTCAAAACAGCCTTTGTGGTAGTTCCTGCTACGATAGGTGTCACAGCAGGACCACATTTTGCCATGATGACACACACACGGCAAAAAGAATACCAGCCATTGTTACACTGTTGCAGTTGGTAATAAAGACTTACTGGCTTTTTACTGGGATATTACTGGACACAGTGTGTCCTCCTTCTTATCCATCTAATCAAGTCATTTCTGTATATAATTAACTGGTGCAACAACTGCTTTCAATAAGCCTAATTGAACTCATACTTGTGCAAGGTTTTGATTGAATTCATACAAACATATTACTATTCCCGCTTTAAATGGAAAATGAAGTTGTAATAATGAATGGTGCTGTCAACCATTGCCTGTGAAACATATGATCAAATAACAAACCAGCTATCAGCACCTTGCCTTTAACATGAGAGGTAGGAGACGACACCCATGGAGCGGCACAGACAGTGCACATATAGTATGCTGCAATCTAACATATTGATGCAAAACCACCATGCTTTCCATGAGAGGAGCAGCACAAAAATGCCTTTTAACAGACACCGCTCCTGTTAGACTGGTATTGAATGTAGCTGGGCTCTGGTGTGTCGTCTCGGTTGGTGGTTGATGGGTTTTACAACAAGTGTAATTAAAGTGACTGACAGTCAGACTGGAGCAGAGGACACACCAAGCCAGGCTGTTGGAATAATTATTGAATTCTGTTAAAAGCTTACTATGCTGTCTGCTGGGGGGTTAATAGGAGTTTAGCTGCAGAGGTGAAAAGGACTGTCAGCAACTCTGCTCTCTCCCTGTCGAACTTCCTCTGGAGACATGGTATACAGTGTAGTTAACGACTTGTCTTCCGTAACTAAATGTTGTCTCCACCGCGGACCAGATGACAGTGACTCTGTGTGCTCTGTGTTAATGCACTTGACAGCAGAGGCCATGCATCTGTTGAAATGTGGATGGCCACGACAGCGGGGCTGACACACTTTGGATTTTATGGGCAATACAAGACAACTTCATTGTTTCTTTCATTTCCACTGTTAATATTCAATGATACCAACCAATGCTGCAATGCAGCCCACTGTGATTCCCCTTTGTCGTTACCACAGTTCAGCTTTATTCTCTCTTGTCTCTTGGTTTTAAGCAGACATCTTTTAATGCTGCACATAGCAGCTGGAATGCTTTAAATAATTACTCTCCCAGTGTGAATTTTTGGGGACTGCTACTGAAACTGGAGTTTAAAATGATACATGTCAGATAATATTAAATATTCTTTTATTGGACAGAATCTACACCCAACAATACCTACCGCTGTAGATCTAAAGGAAAGCTACGTACATTTTCTGTACAGTGGCCTCTGTAGCCAATATTGTCAATTACAAGATAAAGGTCCATGCTCTATGAGTAACAGTAATCTCTATAAGCTGCATATATTACCACTTTTAGATGTGCTCTCAGCTGTTGATTATGTCTCAAATGGCTTTTTATGGTGTTATTCAAGCTTTCTAATCTAATCTAACTGCAGAACCTGTAGGCAACGGTACAAGATTTTGGTAGCGGAGACTTTCTGGTTTCAATTTGTAGTCCGTGAGTAGTCTAAGTGGTGTAAACCATTCCTGCCTGAACAGCTAGTAAACAGTCCATGCGGAGAGCAAAAGAGGTGGAACCAGGCCCTCACAAAATGCATCACACTGAGAAACCCATTTTTGTGGTAGGCAAACAGTGGAATTACAACTTCCTGGTCCGTCACATGATGCCATGGGGCACATAAAGACTTTTTTCCAGAAACTTACATTGTGAAAGTGACATCGGTATATAATGGAATCAGAATTTGATCCATTTGGAAAGTTTGTAAAGTCTAGAATAGCCCAAAGATTTAATCACTTTATCCCCATCCAAGTTAGCAGATTGCTAAATTGAAAGTAGCCAGCTTGTCTTGCGGAAGTTTCAAGTGTGCTTAATCTAAGGGTCCAATGATGCAAAAGCAGTGCCAATCATCTGCGAAATGTATGCAGCAGTTGAACATTTTTGGCTTCATGCACCACTGTATAACTTTGATAGGAATTAACCAGGCTGCACCTCTAACGCTGTATCCAGTTCTCTCAGAGCTGAACGCATTCACTGTAATACAATGTCTGAACCCATTTGATATCGTCTCAAGAGGAAGTCTTGGTCTGGATATCTGCTGGCTACACCGGAACTACCATAGTATTGGCCGTTGCCCCCTGAGGCTCATCGTAATCTGACCGAAGCCAAGGGGTTCCGAGATTGAAACAGTGGCACAAGATGAGAGTCATAAAGTCAGCAAACTGAAGGACAGCTAAAAAAATGTTTTTGCTAACATTATCCACCATAAGCTAATGGTCAAACCAGACTACGTAAGGCTGCAGGAAGAAAAGTCCTGAGTATGTTAAATTTAGCAAGGGGTGTTTGATACTAATGCATACAACTTTTTATTTGTAGGAAGGGTTAAGTTGCATTCAATTCAGTCACAGAAATAAGGATTAGAGACTTATGGTGCGATATGATACGATACACTTTATTGTCCATACAGGGATATTCGTCTTGGATTTAGAAGCTGCACAACTATTGCTGCCTAACCAAAGTAGTCCATAAGAACTGACTTGGATTTGTAGGTTGTGAGACTAGATTTGCAGACTTTTATGTAAAACTCAGTGAGACTTGACAGCACACGTTCCAGTCTTGTGTTTTGACCCGGTAAAATCTTAACATAGTGACAAATAAGTTGGCAGCAGGTGGGTCTTGTAAAGCCACACAGGATTATGTAATCATTAGGCTGCACTGAAATAATTGTTCTGAGCTTTGGAAATGACACTACTTTAAAGTTTTGCATCTTAAGGCAGTGTTTAAACCAACTGTATGAGGTGTGAATGCCCGCTAATTCTCAACTTGTCTTGAATCACTTGAGATTTGAACTTGCCATAAGAGATGGAAAAAGCTACAAACTTCAAAACATTCAGGGTTTCCCCCAAAACCTTATTCTTGTCTGGGTGGCAGAGTTAAGGTCATCACAGGACACCACAACACTCTCTAAATATTAAGTCTAATCCTACTTAAGGCATCTTTTTCAATGACTGCTTAGAGAAGCCTTTAAATATAATTTTGTGTGTGATAATCTCTAGGAGCCAACATGATTCTACTACATTTAATGCTGGACTTGCCCACGTTCCAGTGTATGGCTTCATCTCAATGGCTAGATGTAACACAAAGATGATCTGGGTTATTTTACATGTAAGCAGCACAAAAGAGACAACAGAATAAAGATGGCCTTCACAATAGAAATGTAAATAAAGTGACTGAGAGGTAAACTGATGATCACTGACACTCATCATTGTAGTGTATTACTTGCATAGATAATAAGGAAGACTTGTAAGTGAAGCAGCCTCACTGAGGATCGATTGTCTTCCCGTAAAAGAACTGCAAATTTCCTCTGCAAATTAAAGCAGCTCCGCATGAAATCAATGACTAAGTCACCGGAGAACCAGCATATCCCACAACAAGCGTGCTCTCTTACACGCTAATACACTCTCACAAAGGCAGTACATCTACATCAAAAGGCCTCGGTAACCCTGCGAGATGTATGTGCACCACTACAGGGAAAATGCTACTGAACTGACATTGTAAACTACACACACAAACACATCATTAGCTCCGCATGCAGAGACACAACAAGATGTCTTTGTTCCATCAGATTCATGTCAGCAGCAGTTTTCTCTGTTGGCCCTAACAACTGTACTGAGATGGCGAATTCAGCCTCATAAATAGTTCCATGTAAATTACCCTCGAGTGCTGATATTGACTTGCTAAAATGAGCTAGGTCCGCCATGTTGCAATAAACCAGACGCCTTTTTTTTCCCCCCACACAAACACATGCATGCTTACACAAACACACAGGCCTAACTAAATGTAATTTACCAGCTGCTTCCTAATGGGGCTTCATCTTTCAATATAAATGTTAATAATCTATGATTACTCTCAGAGCTGCAACAGAGGGAGCTGAGCTTTTCTTTCATGTATTTATGGAAGTTCTCTCTCCCTCTCTCATATACTTCATCTCCTGCTTTTGGGAAAATGGTTTTGAATACAGACATCAAGTGAAAGATTTCCTTTTTTCTGTTTTTACCAGCATGGAGGGAAATGACTGCAGCAGCAGTTCTTGCATCGTTAACCCCCATTCTTTCTGTGTTAATCATCTATTTAATGTTTCTTTTTTTTATTTTATTATTGCATGGTTTCCTTATAGCTTTGAATCCTGGCAAACTGGGACTGAATGCATAAATTATGAGGTAAGAAAATGATCAAAAGTCAAAGTATAAACCAGAGAATCAGAGCTGTCAACCCTCTATATATATATATATATATACATACATACATACATACATACATACATCTCAAAAAATTAAGGGAACAGTTTAATTATAGTTGAAAATCTTTACTGATGTATATTGTATAATTTGTTGAGATCTAAATGACCTAACAAGGGTCAGTAGAAACCAAAATCATCAAATCATCAACCCACTGAGGGCTGGATTCAAAATCACATCAAAAATCAAAGTAAAAAATTGACATCACAGGCTGATCCAACTTGGGTGAATTTTATCACTGCAGCTCATAATGTGACTCAGCAGTGTGTATGGCCCCCGTATGCCTGTATGCACTCCTGACAACATCTGAGCATGCTCCTGATGAGTCAGCGGATGGTGTCCTGGGGGATCTCCTCTCAGACCTGGATCAGGGCATCAGTGAGCTCCTGAACAGTCTGTGGCGGTACTTGGCAGCGTCAGATGCACTGGTAAGTAACGTCCCATAGGTGCTCAATTGGATTTAGATCAGGGGAACGAGAGGACCAGTCAATGGCATCAATGCCTTCAGCATCCAGGAACTGCCTACACACTTTGGCCACATGAAGCAGAGCATTATTCTGCACCAGGAGGAACCCAGGGCCCACTGCACTCGTATAAGGTCTGACAATCACTCTGAGGATTTCATTCCGGTACCTAACAGCAGTCAGGGTACCGTTGGCTATGACAGGCAGGTCTGTATGAATCTCCAAGGATACGCCTCCCCAGACCATCACTGATTCACTGCCAAACGGTCATGCTGGATAATGTTACAGGCAGCATAATTTTCACCACACCATCTCCAGACTCTTTCATGTCTGTCATGTGCTCAGTGTGAACCTGCTCTCATCTGTGAAGAGAACGGGGCACCAATGGTGGACCTGCCAATTCTGGTGTTCTCTGGCGAATGCCAAACAAGCTGCATGGTGCTGGGCTGTGAGCACAGGTCCCACTAGAGGACGTCATGGAGTCTGTTTCTGACAGTTTGGTCAGAAACATGCACACCAGTAGCCTGCTGGAGGTCATTTTGTAGGGCTCTGGCAGTGCTCCTCCAGTTCCTCCTCACACAAAGAAGCAGATACCAGTCCTGCTGCTGGGTTGATGCCCTTCTACGGCGCTGTCCAGCTCTTCGTGTGTAATGGCCAGTCTCCTGGTATCTCCTCCATGCTCTTGAGACTGTGCTAGGAGACACAACAAACAGTCTTGCGACTAAATGTATGGATGTGCCATCCTGGAGGAGCTGGACTACCTGTGCACCCTGATTGGGCTGCAGGTACCGCCTCATGCTACCAGTAGTGACAAGGACACTAGCAGAACACACAACTAGAGAAGAATCAGTGAGGACGGATAAGGAGAGAACAACTGTCTGTGGCCACCACATGTAAAACCATTCCCTTTTTGGAGGTTGTGTTGCTTTTGCCTCTCCATTTTTTAATTTTTATTTATTTTTTTACCACTTATCACTTGTGCTTCCTAAATGGACAGATGGATAACCCTGAAGTTTAACTGACTTGTTTCTACTGTAAAGAATGAGTATTCCCCTAATTTTTTTGAGCAACGTATATTAAAAGGCTACTGGTATCAAAATATTTCAAATGGCACCCAGTCCTATTCCCCCGTTACAACATCAGTCCCACTAACTCAAATGACCTTTGGTTAAAAATTCCAAACTATCCCTTTAAACCCTGCAGACACACATGCTGTCCTTGCCATGAAGTGAATATGGAAGCTATCTCCATCCCATTTATTTTCCATTTGTCAGTGTCTGAGTGAGGTTATAATAGCTTGGTAAAGAGCCACATTAGCAGGATGTGGCGCGACAAAGCTATGGATTAATACTCTCTGATCCCTCGCTGTCAAGCCCATTAAAATGTATGCAATTTGGTATTATCTGTGGTGCCATGCTTGCCTGTCTACTCCACATGGAGGGGGACTGAGTTAAAAATGATTCTGAATGTATCAGTGCCTCATTTGCTATGTTTAATGACTCACCAAGCCTTCGGTTTTTCTTTCCCTCTCTTTCCTCCTCCTCTTCCCCTCTACTCTCCGTAAAAATAAAGATAAGGCATGCCTATCATTCCTGCGAGCCTGTCAATCATAATTCGCTGCTGAAATTACATTCCCCCGCATCGCTCTGGCTCTGTGGAGGGTAGAGAAGGCTACCTTCATGTACCTGTAGATATTCTGCTCCTTCCAGCACCGTATTTTCTTTTCCAAGAAGGAGCAGACAGTCCAGCCTCCACCTATATTTTCTCTTAATAAAAACTTGTGTCAAAAACTTTGCTGGAATGAGGTATTAACGACTTCATGCACTGAAGTGCCTGTCTGTCACCAAAAATATTAAAAATGGTGCTCAGACTTCTGAAGTTTTGCAGTTTGGTATATGAAGTTGGTGTGAAGATGTATTGTTTGCTAATACTTACTTTTTATTAAAAACATGATTTAGTTTGTTTAGTGTAAATCAGCTCTGCAACTAATGATATGATACAGTACTAGATGGTCATCCATTTATTGGGAGCCATTAAAATTAACTTTAATTCTAATTGAATTTTAATGAGACATTTTTATTAGATGCCACATATGGCATGCATTCATTTTTTTTTTTGTTTACTTATGACATTTATATTCAAATTGTGTAATGAGTGTTTCCTCTCCTGTAATTTATGGAAAATCATCCACACATACAGACATGCAATATCTGCCAGTGATTACTGTGGTCTAAATGCACCAGATGCTGCCTGGGGAAATATTTCAGCTGCATTTCAGCTGCCTGATACTGCATGTACCTTAAAGCTGTATTTTAGTAGAGGCATACCTTTGCATATTTATTATATTTGGCAGCACAGTGAGCTGAAACCACAGCTTTTTTGGAGACTTGGAAAGTTTGCACATTCTCCTTGTGTTTCTACCAGTTGTGCATGTGTCTTAAAGGGACATTGTGTAACATTTTAAGTTGTTTATTGGCAAAAATTGATGTCTGCATTCATAAATATGTCATCACTGGTGTACTATTACCTCCACCAATAATCTGACTTATTCTCGTAAAAGGAGAATTTCGGATTTGTTTGTACATTGTGTGGGTAAGTCGTCTGTGGGGTTCCATTATGTTTCGCCATCTTGAGAATACA
>NC_065517.1:16015003-16037657 GCF_006386435.1 Epinephelus moara
CTGAATGAATACTCCATGTAGTATCGGATGACATGGTTTCATCAGTGTTATCATAGCTTTTTGGTACACACCGGCTACAGTTGTTGCAATACGTGTTTGAAACAGTGAGGCGCTACAGTGCGCTATGTGTTTGAATGCAATATATGATTTAAGCGCTAGATGGGAGAAATTCCTACACACTGTGGCTTTAAAGTCCAGTCCAGTCCAGTCCAGTCCATTTTATTTATACAGCACATTTCAAAAATGTTAAAACATAAAAAGTTACCAAAGTGCTGCACAAAAATACCCTTAAGCATATACAGAAATATACAGAAATACACATAAGAATATACAGAATGTCCACATAGGACTATACAGAAATACACATACGAAATATACAGGTCATAGATACAGAAGCGATACAGACAGTACAGCAAACTCAAGGGATAAAAAGACACAGAAACAGGTTGGTCTACTCATCAACCAGAATCAAAAGCCAAGGAAAACAAGTGGGTCTTGAGGCGGGACTTAAAAGATTCTACAGTGGGGGCCATTTTGACATGGGCAGGCAGGTCATTCCATAGCCTAGGGGCAGCTACCAAGAAGGCACAGTCACCTCTCATTTTCAAACGGCTTTTTGGGACCACAAGCCGCAGCTGATCGGCCGACCTCAGTGACCTTGAGGGGGTGTACACTTTTAGGAGGTTGACGATGTATTGGGGAGCTCAAAAAAATAAAAAATACATTTGAAAACCTTGACAGCAATGTCTCTTTGTGGAAAACATGACTTGGTTACTCAAGATAATCCACAGACCTTGTTGTGAGCAGTTTCATGTAGTAATTATTTTCCTTAAAGCTGCAGTAGGTAGAAAGCCTGAAAGGGTTGATTTTTGAGTCTCATCTGAGTTCGTTCGTCTCCGCCCTGAGCCCCTCCTACCAGACGAGCATGCAAGTATTTTATCCTACTTGGTTCTATTTCTCCTTCTCTGGGAGCCTCGGCTCTCCCTCACTGTGCAGCAGCATAGGAACGCAGTGGTCTGAGCTGACCTTGGATTGGTTGATGCACATCGGCACGATACTGATTCTTTAGAGGCTGAACACAGAGCCATGGTGAGGTGCAGAAACCTATTGTTTGTGTCAGACCACTTGATTTACATTATGCTTAGAGGATATTATAAAATTTTTACTCAATTATACCAAAACAATGTTGCCTACTGGAGCTTTAACTACATCCACCAACACGAGCCTCTTGTCCATGAGTAGATGCACTGTTAACTTCTGAGCAGTGATATTGGTTGCTGGGTGTAATGCGGTAGAAAGAAAATAGTTCCTACATGAAACTGCTCACAACAAGGTCTGTGGATTATCTTGAGTAACCAGGTCATGATTTCTAGAAAGAGACATTGCTGTTGAGTTTTTCAAATATTTTTTTTTGGCTCTTAGAGCACCACAAGCCGTGTGCCATCTAGTTCCATTATATTCAAGATAAGACAGACATCTCTATGGGCAATATCTCCAACACTCTGCAGCTCACACAGAAACAATCTAGTATTTTTGTTTTTGGTGAACGGTTTCTTTAAGGGTGCAGTATGATTTAAACAAACTAGTTAAAATGACGTGTCACCAGACCACTTTCAAAGGCAGAGGAATTGATACTTGATCATGTTGGTTTTGGAAAGTCACCAGTTACAAAACATATAGGACACAATCCAAAGAGCACTTCTGATTTCCTAGAGGGACCAGTCCTCCTCTGCAGTGGTGTAAGGTGGTCCAGATGGGCCCCAGTGCACATTACTATAACAGGCCCTAGTGCCAGATTTTGTGTCGAAACTAGCTACCATATATCTTAGCATCTTGTCTCGTCTCATGATCAAATACAGACTTTACATCGGATAGCATCAACATACATATTACCCATCTTTGTATCATCTGTATGACAAAAATACCAAAGAAAATATTAAATAATTTATTTGAGTAGTGTTTTTTATACATGTAGTTGTTTTTTGTTTTTTTTTTGTTTTTATAGTTTATGTAGAATAAGCATATAGTTTTGCTATTGTATGCAAGTGACTTGGCCTTCTTGGCCTTTTTGAGGGCATAAATAGCAAATGGCACTACTTGTAGTTTAACATGGCTTCCTATGTAGCCAAATTACAGTTTTGTATTTTTGAGGAAACACTCTCAATGGCCCATTCTTCTCCAAACTCTCTACGGGCCCCCACCCCACAGACACTTGTGCATCCACACTGCTTGAACTGCATAAATTTCGCCCCTACTCCTTTGGTCTCTGCAACTCCCTGAAACCAATGATCCGACATTCACATGCACTGATTGACCAGCTGTGTGGAGCTGAGAAAGGATGCTAGCTTTGAACTTCTCTGGCCTTTTATTGTTAATTTGTACACAGCTATTTGTAACACTTGCGCAACCATTGCGACGCTATGAACATCTTCCAGGAAAGAGTCTGAAAATGAGTGCCATTATCCTGATTTGTAAACTTTGTCCAAAAAAACATCTTGATTTATAACATGTGGTTGGCTGAAATTGTGTTTTCTCAAGTTGGACAAATCTAAGCCACACAAGCACCATTAGACAATATATTCAGAATGCAAATCAATGACAAAGCTGCAGCGGTGGTGGATCGTCCTATTTAAACCCAACAAACATCCGTTGTGTGATGACACAATGACAGATGAGGTGTGATCACAGCCGATGAGTTCATCTGAAAAAGTCCAGAAATAACAGCCTTCAGAAACCTGTACTTGTCTAATAGCAGTTTGAACTGCAGTCAATGCAGCAGCTGCTCATTATCTTTGGCCTGGAAAATTCACATTTTTCATGTCACATTGGTGTGAAGGATATGGAACAGAGGCAGAGTGGACTGCACAATGATCACAGTGCTGAAAATAATACAGCTGGACGAGCAGTGGAGAGGGAATCTACTGATCAAGAGCCGACAGTTGTCTCATTCTCGCTCACAGTGACACTTCTTCTCTCCTCGAACATGTGATCCCTTCAGCACGGCCTCAGTCTGCAGTAGCAGCACAACTCATGTTATAATAGTTTTTAAAGAAGTAGTGAATACATTTTAGACAATAAATAAATTACAATAAGGAACGCTGTTTAAAACTATTCTGAATATCATCTTGTCCCCGGATTGGTTTCATTCTGAACTACAATCATCTCAGTTATTAAAATCATTAAAACATGCTGCTGTTGTTACATCTGTTCATGGTCGGCTCAACCTGTGAGCTGCACACACACATACACACACCAACAAACACACTTGTACACAGCACCAGAGAATGAAAGGTTGTACTCCCAGGTCCTACACAACCCTGTAATCTTTCCACAGCAACATAACAAGCAATTTTCAACATCTTCAGACATAAAACATATGCAGCTTTCAGATAATTTCCTTTCTCTCACCGCAAACAGTGCAGGCAGATGGTTCAACGGCTGGCCATCTAAACAACAAGCATCTGCATGTGTCTGCACTGGTGATTTATACATATGAATCTGCTCATCAGGCTTCATGCTGCGTGTGTGAAGTGGAGATTTTAACACTGACAGTGCTCTGTACCTGATGGTCGTGTTGTGTGTGGCCTGTGGCAAACAACGGCTGAGAACACCTGATTGTGTGTTAGAGATAGGACGATTCATGATTTTGACACGGATCACGATAAACACACTCGCAATAAGTTGATCGTGGTGAATCTATTGCCGGGAAAATTTTGAATACATTGTTAGAGACTAACTGTGATGCAAGAAAAGCATCAGCATTTTATTTCCAAACAAAATGGAAGGGAAATTGATTCTAGTATGTTTTAGTTTAGTTTTGGTAGCATGGAAGTGCAGTGGTTAGCATAGTCGCCTCACAGCAAAGGGGTTCCTGGTTTGAATCCAGGGTGGGGTGTTCCAACCCAGGGTCGGGGAGCCCTTCTGTGTGGAGTTTGCATGTTCTCTCTGTGTCAGCGTGGGTCTCCTGGTACTCCGGCTTCCTCCCACAGTCCAAAGACATGCAGGTTAATTGGTGACTCTAAATTGCCTGTAGGTGTGAATGTGAGTGTGAATGGTTGTCTGTCTCTATGTGTCAGTTCTGTGATAGTCTGTCGACGTGTCCAGGGTGTACCCTGCCTCTCGCCTGAGACCCCCAACAGGATAAGCAGTTAAGAATAATGAATGTTTTAGTGAAATTTCAAAAGTGTTTATCACATTTTGGTGCTATCTTGAATCCCAATTATTTAAACCATCATAACTGTTTCATTAAATTTTCATATCAACCCATATCTATTGTGGTCATAAAATTACAACAGTTAAAGTCAGTATTGGTGTAGGAAAGGTTCAATTCTGTGTTGTTTTGGATGGAGTCTTATAACATCAGAACACTAGTCCATTTCCTGGTGTTCAAGCTCATGGCACAACTGTACTTGGGTGCAACCAACATATCAACATCCATTTTCATCAGCTTATCTGGGGCTTGGTGTGGAGGCAGCAGGCTGAGCAAGGTGCTACACACATCCTTCCCCCCTAGCAACGCTTTACAGCTCTTTCTGGGAGATCCCAAGGCATTCCCAGAGCAGAAGAGATATATAATCCCTCCAGTGTGTTCTGGGTCTGCCCCAGGGTCTCTTACCAGTTGGACATGCCCAGAAAACCTCTAACGGATGGCACCCCGGAGGCATCCTGATCAGATGCCTGAACCACCTCAACTGGCCCCTTTTGACATAAAGGGGCAGCAGCTCTACTGCAAGCTCCCACTGGATGTCTGCGCTCCTCACCCTATCTCTAAAGTTGAGCCCAGCCTCCATACAGAGAAAAAAAAATTGCCACTTGTATCCCGTGTCTTTTCTTTCAGTCTCTACTCAAAGCTCATGACCAAAGGTAAGGATTGGAACGTAGATGGACCAGTAAATCGAGAGCTTTGCCTCCCTGCTCAGCTCCCTCTTCACTACGACAGTCCTGTGCAACACCTGCATCACTGCTGACGCCACAACATCATGACCTTGTGATCATCTCATTCCTCTAAAAAGCAGCTGGCGACACTCTTAGCATAATAGGTATTAAAAGTGTCACCATCAACATTGTCCATACTGATGAATCGACTGGAATATTTCTTTAGAACTGGGGGAGACTTCTGTTATGTTTTACTGACCCTGTTACAACATTTCTACCTTTAATTTAGTTAAGAGAAATACAGGTAACAAAACCTGATACAAGACATAGTTTTAAGAACATATTTCTTTTTGAACATGTAAAGTTTGATTTTGGAGGCTCTTGTCCAAACTGTATAACAGATATTTATGATGTAAAACCTTAATTTATATGTTGTTGTCTTTTATCATTTTCCACACACTTTACAAAAAACCTAAAAACCATTAACAGTAGATGCTGCTTTCTATGTTTGGACAATCTAAAGCACGCCTATTCAACTGGCAGACTGCCAGCCACATCCAGCCCAGAGGCAACCTTAGAGTTTTTTGGGGTTTATTGGGTAGCAACACTGTCAGTCATAACCCTCACAACACAACCTTTTTCTCATGTGATGCAGTTCCAACCACACCTAGTAACTTTTCAAAACATCTGGCTATTGCAAGTCACAAATAACAAAATGCTGAAAATGTGTCTCTGTTAACCCTGACACATAAAATTGATAATAAAAAACTGTCAGTTTAACCGTGCCTGGACTGGCAGGTACTGATTTATTTTACTGCAATCTCCAAACCGTCAGCTATGTGACCAAAATATATACACTTACCAGCCACTTTATTAGGTACACCTGCTCAACTGCTTGTTAACGCAAATAACTAATCAGCCAATCACATGGTAGCAACTCAATGCATTTAGGCATGTAGACATGGTCAAGACAACCTGCTGAAGTTCAAACCGAGTATCAGAATGAGGAAGAAAGGTGATTTAAGTGACTTTGAATGTGGCATGGTTGTTGGTGCCAGACGGGCTGGTCTGAGTATTTCAGAAACTGCTGATCTGCTGTGATTTTCATGCACAATCATCTCTAGGGTTGGTGGTGTAATGGTGTGGGGCAGGATAACACACCATATCACAAAGCTCAGATCATCTCAAACTGGTTTTTTGAACATGACAGTGGGCTCACTGTACTCCAATGGCCTCCACAGTCACCAGATCTCAGTTTAATAGAGCAACGGGAGATTCACATCATGGATGTGCAGTCGACAAATCTGCAGCAACTGTGTGATGCTATTATGTCAATATGGACCAAAATCTCTGAGGAATGTTTCCAGCACCTTGTTGGTTCTATGCCACAAAAAATTAAGGCAGTCCTGAAAGCAAAATGGGTTCAACCTGGTGAGTGTATATTATTTATTTTAAAAGTGAGACAAGATTATTTTTCTTTTATTTACTACATTTCATTTAAAATGTGTTATTACGAAAAGTTTTACAAAGGCTTTATATAGACTGCTGAAAATGTCTGGTTTATCCACATACCCTGGATTTAAAATCTGGCCCAACCCATTTGTAATTTAACAGCCCAGATCTTAAGGGTGCCAACCTATTTGAACTTATAAGTTACTTAAATAAAACTATATCTGATTGAATAAAGTTAAATATGCAATTTAAAGGTAGTTGAACCACAAGAAAAAACATAAAACCTTATTACAAAGATGTTGGACCATCACGATGTTTGTATCAATAACAAGAATTTCTAGTTCTTGTGAAATTGTCATGATGGTTTTTAAACCCTGAAACATTCCAAATTTGATAGTATAATGACTTCTACAGTACAGTAAAAACAGATAAGGTCACAATCTGGTCTAAAATCAATTTTGACTGAATACATAGTTACTGTGTTTTGCTTTTTGGGTAGTTTTGGTTGATACTGAGGGTATCAGTAAGGTTGTACTACGAGCACCTACAGATTAAAGAAAAAAACATAATTCCAATGAGTCTAACTTGAAGCACATTTACAGTTTTTACCATATCACTGGCAAATGTTACATCTTCTATGTGTTGCGTTTCACCCTCAGTCAAAGTATCACCACCCTCTGATAAACAAAGTGTACAGCTTTAAAATGTATCAGTACTGCAATCTGACAAGACAAGACAAATTGACGCCTCTGCAGCCGACTGTAACACTTGCTCATATGTGTCACTCAAACCAAATCAAGTTAGACGTACCAACACAGGGTGGTCACGTGAAAACAGCTTCTCATTAAGCACATCCTACGCAAACACACACATCATTAACAGATGATAATTATAATTAGAACACAAGAGGGTATAGAATACATAATGCACAAAAGCTTTAGGGGTTGAGCATTCTCTTCAGCGTGTAATTAATATCAGTAAGGAGCTCACGCGGTTATCATTATAAATTACAGTGAGTGTCATGTTTTGCCATGTGATTATATTGTAATCACAAAAGCATAGCGCACAAAACACACTCCTGTATCCTTTACTGCCTTTATACACTAGTAGCCTGAGTAATCTTGGAAGGATTACTGCCATCACTGAGGGGTGGAATATAAACTGTTGTAATAATCAGCTG
This sequence comes from Epinephelus moara, assembly GCF_006386435.1. Classification (NCBI taxonomy): domain Eukaryota; kingdom Metazoa; phylum Chordata; class Actinopteri; order Perciformes; family Serranidae; genus Epinephelus; species Epinephelus moara. The sequence goes on from NC_065517.1 coordinate 16,022,511, forward strand.
TCCAAACTCTATTTAGAGATAATAAGAGGATGCAATAGAGGATGTAATAGGCTTACCTCTAACTTCACATCTTTGTCCTTGATGTTAACACAACAGCAGCGCTCATTAGGCAAAAGCAAATCCCTCTTCTCATTATTTCTCTAGTGATGGCAAAATTACGATCCGCACAAATAACACTGTGATAGCCTCGGCACATCTTAAAGAGTATTATAAAGTAGGTCCCCGTGAAAGCAGGGGACACTCAAGCAGCATCTACAAATGGGTCCATAATTCTTTCAAGACCAAATCAGATGCTCTAATCAAAATAAAACCAGTCTCCCTCAGCAGTGAGTGAGTGAGTTTCTAGCCACAAAGATACCGTCAGAGTCAGGATCAAAGAAGGCATATAGCACTCTGGGAGTGTACTTTTTCTGTTTTGTAGGATTTAGAAAGTACTGTCAAACTAAATTTAAAGTTTTAGCCTTAAAGAACTTCACTTGTCCGTGGCCTCAAATGGAAAAAGGGGTATGAGAGGTAACTGTGTCAAACAGAGATCATTTTAGAAACTGATATTATAGACTTTTTTTGAAACACATAGCCTGTCAGGGTTTCCACCTCTAAGTCCTTTGAATGGTGAAGCACTGACACGGAGCCGGCTTTAAGAAAGGTTTAAAAAAGTTGCAAAAACAGACCAAAAGCCAAAACTGGCATGATCAAAGGGGCTCTTTGGATTTAAATCTGATATGGACATCAAATACATTACCGTCTTTTTTAAAGCTGGCCCTGATCATTTACCCAGGATAATTAAGTACACAAGCACCAGAATTAAATTTTGGCAAACAACCATTTAACAGACTTTGATTTAATAAGTGAGTAAACCATCTTGACAGTGCTGACCTTTGAGGGAACAGAGAGCCCGAGAATCCAAAATCAAGGAGGCTGTGGCAGCTTATTAGTTGAGCAGCGCCATCAACTTTTATTTATCCTCCGTCATTGGAGTATTTGCTGCTCCACAAATGCAATCCGGTCATCTCAACTATTCAAAAGTCAACGTGTCTACAGTGGCCCTTGGCATCAGATACCGATGCACCTAGGTATCTTTTAGTAGGGGTATGAGATGCATCAGACAACTGCTTTTTTTTTGACGCCCCAAGCAACTACTGTAGTAAAAAGAGAGGGCAGGCGGGAGGGGAGGTAAATGGATCAAAGAAACTCCGGACTTTTACCTGGGAGACTGCTGTTTGTGTCCTGTGTCAGAGAAACAGTCAGTCCAGTTATTTTATTGACAATGTAGTGTGCTAGTATGTGTTGCACACTACACTAGTCATGTATGTTACATAACGTTACATTAGCCTGTTAACAAACTTACTTATTTGAAGCCAAACCATGTTGTTATCTAAACCTAACCACATACATTGTTGCCTAAACCTAAGGAAGTAAGTATGTTTTTTATTTTTACTTATGTTCTAACTTTATTTTGAAAAGAGACTGGATGCATTTAATGAGTGGACACTGTACATTTTCTGTGAAAACAGAAGTTTATTGTGAAAAGACACAATGCACGTATCAAGCGTAAACTGACACTGGAACACATTGGAACAATGGCAAGGCATCAGTCTTTCCCCCTCTCTCCTCTTGTGGCATGCAGTAGGTGTGAGACATACAGGAGGAGATGAGATGCCACTTGTTACAGAAGTGTGAGTCCAGTTGTAGTAAGTTTCTGTGGTTAATTATGATGACGCTCTCTGGAGTGGAAGTGTGGGAAAGTGGTGCACTGTAGCCTAGTATAAGCTCACTGGGTCTCATGCCATTCAAATGTTTGGATGGATTTTTCAAATAAATGTTATACAGCAAAATTGTAATGCTTTTGTAGCAGCCTATTATGTGTGGTATGATGTCATGTGAATGACATGAATTTACTGTGTAGTCGAAAATACATTTTTAAAACGCACATACTGTGAAGTGGGACTGGATAATTCAAACAGCGCATCATACAGGCGTTGACTGTTCCCTGTATCAGCCTCTCAGCTGCTTCTGGTGTCTCAAGAAATTGCAACAGTTTCAACAACCCTGTATGCAATGAATAAGTGATTACATCACTTATATGCAAATTAACATATGGTGTTATCTGGTGACTTATTTGCGAGCTACTTTCATTAGAAAAGAGCTGACAGCACTGGTCACTACACCGCCAACCATCACCACTTTTGGATATTGCACAAGAAATCTAAGGTAACTGATTATAACAATTATAATATCAAAGAATAATGGATTTATATGCAAACAAACACAATTTCAGCACATGAAATTTAGAGGGATACAAACATAATGAACAGACGCCTGCTCCCCAATATTATTTTCTTTTATTTCATCACACAGAAACAAGAATACTGTACACAAGTGAGTGAACATTAATTATGAGTATCCTGTATGTGTGTATCCTCGCTTTCCTCCCGGGCTTATTTCTGAGGATGCCAGCGATTTTCTGTCTACTGTATATTACAGTGTGTGTGTGTGTGTGTGTGTGTGTGTGTGTGTGTGTGTGTAAAACCCTTGATTGTTAGCTTGCACTGGGACAGAAAGTGACACTGGTTGTGTGGAGTGTTATTGGATAAACCAACATTTCGGCAGGTTTGCCCTGAGGCTGTGTTCATCTCTCCAACGCCCGCAGCAGAAGAAATTGCTCATCTTTTACCTCCCAATTCATTTTTCCATGAACAATATCAGTGTATTTCTTTTATACTTTTGTGTTCAGCTCTATTCATCTTCTTACCTTCATTGTTTTGGTCACAGGGCACTGGAAAGGTTCCTGTATGCCCATAGCGGATAAATGGTTCTACTCTAATTATTCTGAATATTAAAGCCAAACATATGCATAAAGCATTATAAACATACACACAAAGACCCACTTTGGAAAGAAAACAGTAGATGTTTGAGTAAATAAGATAAATGTTAAAGATGATGCAGCATGCTCTGTACAACATCAGTCTGAAAGTGAAACCCCAACCTGATTCATCTAGGCCCTTTCTTGGCTCAGGGCCAACATCTAAAAAAAACAGCTGGAACCAAAGCCAATGCTTTAACATTAAATATATGTCTAGTTTCTGGCAGCGGGGAGCCCACACATCCTACTCCCCATGGCTGCTGCTCACCCTGGGGGTTCCCAAGGTGTTCTCAGGCCAGATGGATGCACTGTGTTGTGGGTCTATGCCAGGCTCTCCTCCTCCTCTCCACAGGGAGACATCAAGGGTTTATAAGGTCTCTCCAGCAGCTCCCCCACCACCAAAGGATCAAACTGACCATGATGATTCAACAAAAATGATGTGCTGATAGCTAAAGTACATGCATAAACTGCCTTATGATCAGATATGGTGGTTGCTCTGGACAGCACACAAGTCCGACAACAGAATCCCACTTGGCTTCAGATGAGGCAGGCTGTTCCTCCCAGTCAACCCTCTTCAGGTTTATCGAGCGTTACCCACCAGGGGAAAAAAATCCATTCACTTAAGTATCCCAGTTTTATTTAAATACTTAAATGATGATTTTGATCAATTTTTCATGCCTGAATCAATATATTTCAAAGGCGAAGGTGGAAAGAAGTTGCTGCCATTGTGGTAAACGATTTTAAGAAAACAAAGCTGAAGTGAAAGAGCAGACAATGGCAGATGGTCCAAGGACCTTCAGTCTGTGGCAACTCGAATTCAGCTAGTGCAAACTCCCCACTGGATCAGCAGACTTTCTGTTGCTGCCATTACAGAGGTAAGACCAGTGATAGGGTTAATCCTGTCTTACTTCAAGTTGCTACAGGTGCTACTGCAGATCCGTCTCCGGAGTTTTCACCCAATCTCCTCCTGGCAAATAATCTCCTGGCGGCAGGGAGTGAGGCGGGGTGACCGCAGATACAAGAGCAGGCCAAGGAGGGGCTCGGCGAAACGATGCGCTGCAAGCAGCTCTCCAATGAAATTACAGTTTCACCAATTTTAAATAACAAAAAGATATTGAAACTCACTAAATGGTGGTCAATGTCAACATTGTGGCGGCCGCCACAAATAAATCACTGCATTGGAAACACTGCATTACCTTAATGACTTGGTCTGCAACAGTGTTTGAGTGGATGGAACATGTCAGGTGGTATCACATGAATGCCAGAACCAAAGGTTTCCCAGAAGAACAATGCATTGGAACAAAATAATCAGAGTTATTCACTTCACCTGTCAGTGGCTGTAATGTTTTGGTTGATCGTTGTACATTTCAGTAAGTAACTTAAGTTTTTTAATATAGCATGTTTCACAGAGCAAGGTCATGAGATGCCTCACAGGAATAACATTGCTAAAATAAGGCCATAAAAACAGTTATTAATATATTTACCACTTTTCTATGCAGTATCTGACGCTGCTGAAATGAAGTAGGTATCATAATGTATAGTTTCTACTGTGATACATCTTTTTTTCCCAATGGTGTAGCGTTAAAAAAAATAAACATTGCAATAAATTGTAATATTGAAACTCAAAACGTAAGTATCGTCATACAGTACATATCGAATTGGCACCCAAGTACTGTGTAAATAAATCAGGAGATATGCATATTATCCCGGCCCTATTACCCACATGAGCACCCAAAAAAAAAAAAAAACAGGTTTTGCCCTCTCCATGACACCACAAATAGACAAGAAAGCCAGATACATTCAAATGGTGGTTGGCACTTATGCACCAATAAAGTCCAAGATTTCTTCCTTCCAAGTGATGCTTTGACTCTTCTCTGTAACCTTGAAGTATTAAAAGCCCCTGTAAGCTTCTTGGAGCTTATAGCTTTCATGAATGACCCTGAAAGCCACAGGCTCCAAGTGTTGCTGGAGCTTTGATACTTCAAGACTGCTTTTCTTTTCCCCGCTCCTTGCAGGTACTTTCAGTGAAGTTGTGCCAGAACCCCTCCATCGCCACCTATGTCTTGGTAACCCTCCCATTAATACCCCACCACTTAAGGAGAACTTTGTAATCACCCAGGCCCAAACTTTTTCTTTTTCTCCACTTCTCTGATCAATATTCTTCCCACACTTCATGTCTGCAAAATTACACAGAAAAAGAAAAAAAGCTCAATTTGATTTTCCTTGCATTATTCAACTTTCAATCATACTATTTCTCACACACTAACCGATAAAGGTCTTTAGCTCATTGAAGCAGAAATGATCTGTGCCTTTAAAGTCCATCCAATTCATTCTGATTACTTGTGCTGTTTTCAAAGTTTGCTGGAAAAAGGCCTTTTACTTAGTCATCAGACTCCTGTTAGGTTGTAAAAGCAGTCCCACATTGTGCTGAATACTCATCAAAATCCACAGAATCAAGCAACGCAGGACTCCATCGAGGGCAACACTTTGTTGGTTGCCTCAAAGGGGATCCCTTCTCTGTTGAGATGATCCTTTGATCCATCCGAATGATATCCAATTCTGTAAACATGCCTCTCCTTCTGATGCTTTTTGGCAGGGTTCAGTAGAGAAATGTCTGCTGAATGGATCCCCCAAATCCATTTGAGCTTTTTCAAGACTCTCTTTACCCCTCTTCTACCAAATGTGCCACATCATCATTGTTTTCCTGTGGGAACTATTCATACTCATCTACCAGCAGGAGTCAAAACTATTCCAATTAAAAGGTTGGAAAAATTCTGCAGCAAACCTGAACTGTCTCACCTAGTTTTGATTCCCCTGCTTAGTTGGACGCTAAGTCACTTTGTCCATTTCTCCCTCTATAAATTGTGAGCCTTGGTTCCATATGATGAAGAAACCCCACCCAGATTCCCTTCATTTTCAGCTATAACATCCAACATTCAGCCCTCCAAAAGATGACTTCATCAATGTTTCACACCTCAGCATCTTTAATAGCCTCGCCCCCCCGGCACCCTCTCCTCATATCGGATGGATCTGAATTCCGTCCGCTCCTTCCACACTCTAGATAACCTCATTTTTACCTCTCTTAACCTCATCATGCTGACTTGATTTCTGTCTCATATTGGACTGACTTCCTTAAAGTCATTGAAGTCTGCTAAGTGAAATCACCACAGATTTCCTTGTCTGCCTTCAACACAATCCCAGTTGTAATCCATGTTTTTCAACATCAAGCATTAAATTCCTGTAACTGCAAAGCCTCGACTCCACTGCATGCCCTGTTCTGGATACCTCTCTCTGCATCTGCTATCTCAGAGCACCGCCTGGTCTCTCCTGCTTAAAGTTTATATCCTTTTGATTTTCATGAAATCAAACCCCATTTTTCCATCTGTGTTTTCTCTGCAACATCCACTCAATGTATTAACATTCAGGATTTCTTCATCTATACACAGGTGGTAGTTTTTTGGGTGCTGGTGAGTACACCATTCCTGTGGTGGCTTTTGGTGATGGTTTTCAATTAGTGGAGGATTTTTGCTTATAGTTTTGCCCTTGATGCCCTTGTGTTTTTTTGCTTGCATTTTTTTAGGAGCACCCTTGAACATCTCAAGCTAGAAAAGAAGAAAAAGAAAAAAAACTGCCTGACTTCATGGGAGTTTTTTCCCCATTGTTTGCTCAGATGAACTGAGAGGCGGACGTTCTGTTGCGGTGAAGTGGTAGCACGCATGGTTTGTGTGAATAAAATGTTCACCTTTTCCGTCACCCTTCAAGGCGAGCTGCAAGACATCTCTGAATAAACTGACACTTCAACTACTTTCTAACATTTACCAACACTAATTAAGCCTGACAATTGGCAGCAGATTGTCAAACTGTGCCTGACTCATCCTAAAACAGGCCTTGAACCAACCATCATGAAGGCGAAGCTCCAGGACCAGCTGGTTCTACTGTACTCCTTTTGATTCCTCCTCTTTCTGAGGGTCTCATGTGCCCACACAGATCTCAGTTTCCCTGTGACCAATGTAATACTTGAGAACAGCCTGTCACCCTCGATCAGAGCCAGAGCAAGTGCCCTCCGCCTGTCCATTTTTTTATGCTGATTTTAAGGTATCTGCAAGTTTCCTTCACAGCAAAATAGCAGTTAAGCTAAGGACGTGACTGGGTGTTGAGTAGCAAGGTGCAAAACGTGCTCTGTCTGATGGGCTGGACCTAACAACAGATGTCGTCAAATCTACCAGGACTGAATCACAACTTTAAATGATACCAAAACCAACTAAACTGGTAATTTCTCAATGAGCATATTGATAAAATCCTTTGATGATACATTAATCATTTAAGTCACTTATTAAAAGCAAGATCTTGTCTAGTTCCAGCTTCCCAAATGTTTGAATTTTGTTTTATATGACTATAAGTTGAATATCGTTGGGTTTTTGGAGTATTTTCCACACTAAATAAGCCATTTGAGTGTTTGAGGAAATTTTACATTAATGATCAGTACACGTTAATCAGGGCTGATTTGTACAGAATGACTTTTACTTCTACATGATATGTTACATCATCAGTTACACAGCTGTATTTTTGGTTTCCCATGCTGAATTCATCTTTAGAAGGCCACAGAGCTGTACTAGAAAAAGTATATCTACCATCTCCACCATATCCGGCTGCTTTTGTTTGTGTGTGACTGACTCTTCCATCCTGAGGGACGCCTCTCCTGTTCGGCATGCCTGCCTGCCTGCCTGCCTGCCTGCCTGCCTACCTTAAAGCTTCTCTCTTGTCAGTGCGTCACGGCCAATCAGAAAAAAATCTCAGCTTTCTCAGACAGAGGCAATGAACTCTATCTTTGTCTGTCGTTCGCTCCGTCTCCCCTCCAAACTTTCCACCCCGCCAACAAATCTCCTTTTAAAAGAACTATCTCTGCGCATTGAAAACTTGAAACTACTTCAGAGATGCACCAGCAGAAGTGCGCAGAGAGGCTGACAAGGAGGTCCACGCTTCTTCTCGTTTGGTGTCAAAGCTGACAGCCCGTCAAGTGAAAACTGCAGCAGATTAGACAGAACAAGGAAGCACCAACACACACAAACACACCATTAAAAGCATTTTCTGACAAGGCAGCAGCTAATAGACCACGCACACACACACACACACACACACACACACACACACACACACACACACACACACACACACACACGGGCAGTGTTTTCTTCTGAAGATGCAGTGGGTAACAGAGTGCACACAGACACACGCACATCAGTATTCTAGTCTTGTGCTGCACTGGGAAGGTAAAGAAAGAGAAGTTTGACTGACCTCTTTCATTGACCTATAAGATAACCTTTCTTATGTGTGTGTGCGAGTATGTGTATGTGTTCTGCAGCTTGATAACACCAGCTAGTGTGTGTTAAATGGTGAAGGTTATGATTTACAAGGACTGCTGAATCCACAGAGCTAGACTGATGTCTTACTGATGGGGAAATACCCCATTAAATAATTAAACTGTCAGGTATAAGATGATGTTGGAAGTAAACTTTTATTATTGAGCTTTTGTCCAATTCATTAAGTCAATTAAAGGGATTGTTTGGGTTTTGAAAAAAATTTGCTCTTTTACCCTTTTGAAAAATTCAAAAAAATTCAAAAAGGCCTCACAAGTGGGGCTCTTTGTCATAAGAAATACCTTCAGTTACCTTCTTTTTTATTTGTGCATCAGAGGCTGTATTAAAATAAATAATACAGCAGGCTGAAGATCAAGGACAATTTCATAGTGCAATTATCTCACCAAAATGACCTCACTACAATATGTGCTGCTCAGATTCTGGGCCTGTCTACACAAATACAGATATTTTTGGAAACCGATATTTTTCTCAATGTTTTGGCACAAACAGTTTTAGGTCACTAAAACAGATTTTTTTTAAAACGTCTTTGACAGTGAGAATTTTTCGAAATCCCGTTTGCTGTACATCTGTGTGGATGTGTAAAACAGAGTGTTTAGAAAAAGATGACATCATCTCTTCAATTTGTGCGTGCTTGATGAGCATGCCTCAGAAACAGTCCAATGACTACGCTTAAACTTAAAGACCCTTTTAGGGCAGGCATCACAATGACATCAGTTTGTTAGCTAGAGGCAAAACACCACTTGGCACCACATGTGGCCAAATGTCATCTTGTTGTGTTATTGGAAGCCAGAATAGAAGGAGTCATGGCTCAAAACTTAAATTTGAACACATACCAGCCACCACTGCCCGTCAACAAAAACAAAGACAGCTATGGCTAAAGGCGATAAGACCAAAAGACTTAACGGAGGTGCAGTGCACGCGTCATATCAGGTAAGGGGAAAAGTATTTACTGTTGTAGGGATGAATAATGTTATGTGTATTAAGGGTTATCATGTCCACCTAATCAGATATTGGGGAGGTATTAAGAGGAATATTGGATCTGTAACGCTAACTTTTTAGTGCATTAGCTAACGTTAGCTTCCATAGCAAAACAAACTGGAGGAAACCATTCAAGTGTTGTCGTCCTTTGTTAGACTGACATAGTAATCAACCACAAAGCTTCTTGTCAAATCATCCATCCACTGAGTGAGAGCATACGGGTCGGCCAGTCTGGTCCTGTTGGTCAGTGGTTACTTATTAAAATAACACTCATGGTCCCTGAGAGTCAGGGCATGGTGCGTTCGTAAATTCAGTCTGAAGCTCTACACTAAAATGAGAGCCATGTTGGTTGAAGAAACGGAGCTTTGCTTTCTAACAGTTAAGTTAATCACACATTTACTTCGGTGCTCTGCTGCTTCGTCTCCCCAGACAGAGTGCCGAGAGTGCAGTGCTCTGGATAACCAAATAGTACATTCAGACAGCACTCCGAATTTATGAAAAGTCCGGTTTGTTGCTCCAGCACTCGGAATTAGTATTTCTGAATGCACCACTCGCATCATCTTCCTCCATTGTCTAAAACAAGCCAACAGAACTTGCTAGATAGTGCTAGCTTATGTCTGTTGAGAAATGTTTTGCCTCCAGTTGAGCCCTGCCCACCAAAAAACCTCAAACTGTATACTAACGGTAAAAGGGTCTATTACTGTTGCACCATTTCATGGACGAATGAAGGCATCTGCTGCTCCCAGTGTTACTTGGCCCATTCAGCACATGCTGTTTAAATTCCGCCAAAGACAACGGATTTGGATCAGGACCGGTGAGACAATTCCAAGAGCGAAATTGTTGACGATGAAAGGTGATATTAAATCTTTGCATGTCCAGAACATGACATGTATCTCTGAGTAAGTTCATTCATCCTTATATCAAAGGGTAATAAACAGTAATAAGAACTCAAGCAGGTGTTTTGACAAAGGTAACGTTAGCCTGTACACTTGACTACCGTTGTGATGGGAGGAGAATGTGGGAGACAGTTAATGCCGTGACTGTGTGAAGACATTTTAGCACTGTAATGTAAAGACCTGATTTAGAAAAAATACCTGTTTTCACGTAAACAGGGCCTAAGCCTGATTTTAACCCCAAAATAATCACTCCTGACAGTGAATCTGGACAGATTTCAGGCAAACTAACTCTCGTTTGATCTCCAGTTTGAGGCTAATTAATTTCCTGAATAATCAAAACTCAGGGTTTCTGTTAAAATAGAAATCTTTGTCTACTGTCTCGCTGCTTGAGCAGTTACAAGGTTAGATTTCTGACATGACTGCTGTCAAAAGAATCATTTTAAACTGTACTGTAAATAGTATTTAAGTTTAGTGGCTAAAATGCAGGAGAGACAAGTCATTTCTTACAACCATATGCACGTCCATATTCCTTCTTTTTGTTCCTCAAAAGTTCCCTATGCACAAAGTAACTCTACCTTTCTCTTTTTGTGTGTTGAGAACATGGTAGTCTGGTTTGTCTTTATTATAACAGTCAATGGACAAAGCTGTTTACAATCAATATGAGCACCCATGTTGTGACTGAGATGTAAAGTTGTTAACATACGAGATAAATAAAATCATACATTGTCTGCCCCGTTAAAATCCTCTCTGCAGTCTTTTATCTTTGTCACTTTACTTGATATTAAGAGATATAACAAAAATATTTATAGTATTTTCCGGCCATTTACCCACTTGTAAAAAGAGACTGACCATAGCTATGAAAAATAGTATTTCATGCTCCGCTGAAATTCTTCCATCGGACAGTGATTTATTAAACGTAGCTTATTGCTTTCATATTCAATCATTGCAGTCTCTAAATTCTCTGTGCTGCCTGGGACAAAACTAGGGTGATATTTTGTTATTAGTCTGCAGTATTAAGGGAATATGATACAGTAAATTGGAAAGTTTTTTTTTCAAACCCAAGCTATGAAATGATTTAAAATGTTTTAATATTTATGTGGGTGTACTTGAGATAAACTATTGCCATAAACTGTTAACATAAGGGATTGTCTGGATAATAAATGTGCACATGTACCACTGAATATATGCAGCCAGTGTACAGTGGAAACTACGGGGAGCATAAAGCAATGAATAATGTTCAGGGGACAAAAGGAGGATTAATTAAAACCTGCAAACTACTTAAATGTACAATGCAAGGTGTGTCTTACTATTTACAGTAAGAGCAGCATGAATATCATTGTTGTTAATAGTTGTTTTTATGCCCGTGGATGACATCAGATGAAACAAGATCTGTAAACGGAAGGTTTATGTTTTGATGCAATAGAAAGAAGCAAAGGTTGCTGAGTAAAGTAAGAAAAAGTGAATCTGTAGTCATTCGTTGAAACGTGTCACTGGTCTCTCTCCCTGTGTTTCCTCCTCCCTCTGTCTCTCACTCTCTCACTCTCTCTCTCTCACACACACACACACACACACACACACACACACACAGCTCCATCCCTTCACAGCTTATCACTAAGTGCTCCAGGTGAGTTGGTGATTTAGACCAGTCATTTCCGAGCCTCTCTGTCTGGCTGTAATGACTCTATCCTGGGCCTGCTGGCAAAGAGAGATACTGAGAACTGAAGTGAAGTGCTGAATAGCGACTACAGGGGATGGACCCACTGCAGTGACTGATGATCAATTAGACCCAGGGTTCTCCAACTTTTTTTTTTTTTTGCCATAGGCCTCCAAATGGATAACCGTATCTGACAAGACTTTGGACTAAAGACCCCTGCTTGGGAAATATTTTTTCCAACGATTTAGCACAGACGAACAGAAAGACGATTCGTGCCTCAGCCCCTCTTACAAGTGAGAATGTAATTTACAACTGCAAAATCCCTCTCTTGCTGATATTTGTAGATATTTCTCTCTTGCTACGTAGAGACTCAAATAATCATTGACCACAGAGATTTGGGGCAACACAATTTTGATAACACATTTATCAGATCCGTTTATAGGTTAACAGCAGATAATATTTTGGACCAGATACACGTGTCGGTCTATAGGTTATTTTGCCGCTCTTAAATTTACTGCACTGCACACCAACCGGGTGTGGTGGGAGTTAGCTAGTGACACCACTCTTTTGGCAACTAACGTTAACACCATTCAAACCTAACAATGTTGCTGTTGAAACATTGTGTCCACGTTCTGGTTTCCCCTGTGAGTGGCTCAGTTTTGAGCCGTAAACCCCCTTTAGCAATGTTATCACTTTTAGCTCTGCTAGCACAGTTAGCCGCACCAGTACAGCTAGTGGTGCAAACATAGTTAACAATGCTAAAGGGTTTTTGTGGTTCAGAATGACGCTGCTTACTCACCTGGGCCATACAGGGGGAGACCAGAGGTGGGCCACAATGTCTTCCAGTGGTAATCGCTGACTGAGTGGCACTGCTTTTTAGCTCCTGGCCATAAACCGTAAAAATAATGGCTGTAGCTATCATGAATCACCCATTGGTTTGTGGACTCTCATTCTGAAGCCTCAAGTTCGGCACTTTAGCCGTCACCATCTTTGTTTTTTGGAGCCACAGGTGACCAAATTTAGGTAAGAACTGCAGTTTTTGGCACTTCCACGTTGGCTTCATTTTTCAGCTCTGGAGGTTGCTGCTTGCTGTTGAACACTGCAGAGCGTCCAAGGCTAGCGTTAGCCAAACACTGGAAACTGGAATGTGGTCAGTAGGCACTATGTTTCTGCAGGCGGCTAGCTGTCTGTCTGTCAGCAAAGCTAACTGAAAGTAAAAGGGAAGACATTCACATTACAAAACATTAAAATTTCACCACCTCTAAATGGATAGCACTTTGAAATGGGGAGCCAAAGCACACTGAGTCATTGGTGCGTCAGACCAACAGGAAAGGCCTCTTGTATTTCACATCTTTTTTTAAAAAAAAAAAATCCTTAAAATGAATGGGTTACTTACTGGTTAATGGTTGTTGGGCTATTGAATGCAAAATTAACCAAAACTGACTTCCCTAGAAACAAGCTTGACAACCGTCTTGATTTAGCAAAATAAACACTTGTTAAAAAAAATGGTTCAAACAAACTTTGGCTTGATTAGTTTGTAACAGGTCAGTGTGAACACAAAATGGTCCAGAACTAAAAAGGCAACATTTTTTCTTGGTTTTAGAATGATATCTCCCTTGATCAGTGCAATAGTGATACCTTTGCATACTCTGCCTATCCATTGTTTTGTAAAGCGGTCACATACTAGTGTTGCACGGTATACCGGTACTAAAATAGTACCGCGGTACTAGAGTATTCCAAACGGTACTATACTGCATTTGGAAAATACCAGTACTTTGAAATTGATTCAATTCATTAATTTAGTTAATTTATTTTACTCAATTATGCACACAAACGCCTTTCTTGTTCCTATTGGAGCACAGATTGCACAAGTGGTGTGTATGACAACACCTGTATCAACATTCGCAGCTGGCGCAAGAGAAAGTCTGCCTCGCAAACGGAGACAACACAAGACAACACCAACTTAGTGAAACATTTGAGCAACCAAACCATGACGTCCGTACCGAGGTACTTACCGAACCATGATTTCTTGGTACCGTTACACCCCTACTATTTATTGTTCTAAAGGTTTGTAGCCAAAAGGACTTTTCCTTAGGAAAAGTACCGAAGAGTATCGAAAAGTATCGAAATTCATATTGGTATTGGTACCGAAACAAAGATTTTGGTATCGTGACAACACTATCACATACATTCTTTTTTTATTTCTTTATTCTTCTTGCCACTTTTAACAGTCTGACTGTGATAATGTCCACTTCAAACAAAGTGCTTGTTGGATAATATTTCTTTCTGAAAACAACAATCTTGGTCAATCATGCTGCATTACGCAGTGATTGACCAAGATTTGAACTTCTCTTTCAAGCCCTTCCTTCAGTTTCTCTGTGTCCAATGAGCTTAACACCATAAATGTCTTCAAGGAGTCTGAAAGTGTGTGCTGTTATCCCATTTTGAACATCTCAACCCCCTCTGTGACAGTCGATCTTTTCAGCTTCAATTCCAGTGTGGGCAATCAGAAAAGCTATACACAATTTATCCTTTAGATGTAGTTGAACAACACTTCATATGAACTAGTTCATTTCGAGTATACCCTGTCTATAAAAAGCTCCATTCCAAAGGCTGTGATGTGAAGCCTGTGCCAACAGTCATGTCCATTTTCTGCAGTATAGGTATGAAGATGGGCAGATCTCCAAGTGCTTCACAAACTTTTATTTCTGCTGAGCTCCACCAATCACTTCTATGTTGGCAGCGATGCCTGATGTTGCTGCACCTCTCCACTCTCTGACAGGTGGCACAATCACACTCTAAGGAATGTGACTACCTGTTTCTTGCCTTTAAATTCATTATCTTATTTTCTGCAGCCTTTTTTATTGACTTTTGTACCAAATAATACTTTTGCTTTATCGTCCCAGTGACTCACCCCACTTTCAAAAGGAAAACATTTTTTACTGTCATTGTCAATTTTTATCTTTTGATAGCTAAATTCTATATTCACGAACAAATTCTCATCTGCTATCTCTTCTCTCTTTTAGCCATGTAAAGAAGCACAAAAGTTATTTTTGCTCTCAGTATTCTAAACCTGTGATTTTTCAATTTCCATTTCACCTTATACATTTATTTACTGATCTATGTTCCAAGTTTTTAATATATTTTTAAATAGATTTTTTATTCCTTTCTGTCCCGGCAGCACAAGAGATCTATACAATCAGCTTTGAGGTGGGCACCAGAGATTAGTGTCACCAATTAAGTATTTGACCAAATGTCTCCCCTTCTGTTCCTGAGATACGAAGTTAAGTAATGGGCAGAAAAGTAATATTATGATGTCACAATGAAGTTGACCACTGACCAGGGGTCACGTTAACCGGATATTCTCGGTCATTGACC
>NC_065517.1:16037790-16058887 GCF_006386435.1 Epinephelus moara
AACACTGAATGAATAGGGCATATTGTTCTGACCATTTTATTTATGTAGTCTGTAGGCTCGGTGACACAAAATTAAAATTGTAATGAAGTGATTAGGGTATTGAAAAAAGTGTTCGGTTATGCACTGTTGTGTTATCTTAAATTATAAACACGGTATTTTCTCCTCGCGTTCATCGTGCATGCTGTTGTTATTTTATTTTGAAAATTGGCCGGATTCTCTCGTCTTTTCTGTGTCCGACTTCCTGTTTGGTACCGCTCTATCCAGCTTGACAGAAGCGCTCGCAGCTCATGTGAAAAATAGACCAGACGCCGAACTGAAGTGCTGCGGTATATGGATGTCTGTTCACCTTTTCGTTGATGTCCTTATTAATGCACACTTTATAACTTGCTTGATGGATTTATTAAAAATGAACGAATGAAAACTAAATGTCTTTGAATATCTTTATTATCATTTAAAAGCGAAACTTTAAATGACCGGTAAAAATAGATTATGACCGGATTTTTATGACCCTGTCGGTCAAAATGACCGGCGACGAAAAAGTCTAGCGCAACGTCTGCCACTGACCTTTAGGATTTTAATGTCATCACTCCATCATTACATTCTGCTAGACATTTTTATGAAGTTTTGTCATAATTACTGTAAGAATTCTTGAGTTATGGCCAAGAACATGTTTCGTGAGGTCACACTGACCTTGACCTTTGATTTTTAACCACCAAATTCCAATCAGTTTAATCTTCTGTCCAAGTGAAGGCATTCTTGAGATATTGTGATCACGAGAAGGAGATGGATTCAAGGTCACACTGACCTTGACCTGTGACCACCAAAATCTAATCAGTACATTGTTGAGTCCAAGTGGTATTTTTGCCAAATTTGATTAAATTCCCTCAAGGATTCATGAGATATCAAGTTCATGAGAATGAGATGGATGCAAGGTCACAGTGAGCTTGACTTTTGACCTGTGACCACCTTAATATAATCATTCATTGTTAAGTCCAAGTGGATGTTTTTGCCAAATTTGAAGAAATTCTGTGGTGCTCGAGAAATCGGGTTTACAAGAATGCGACAGACAAAGTCACAGTGACCTTGACGTTTGACCTATGACCACCACAATGTAATCAGTTCATTGTTGAGATGTGTTTGCCAAATTTAAAAAAAATTCCCTCAAGGTAGTCATAAGATTTTGCGCTCATGAGAATGAGATGGATGCAAGGTAGTCCAAAGGGATATTTGTGCTAATTTAAAGAAATTCCCTCAAGGAATTTTTGAGATATCGCATTCACATGGATGGGACAGATGAGTGTATAACCCAAAAACATAATGCTTCCGGCTAAGGAGGAATAAGAACACTCTGGATCACTGCTACACACCGTTCAGAGGTGGCTGCGGAGTGAAGACACTGCTTGCGTTCTGGAGGGGCGACCATGTGGCCATCTTGTTGAGGTCAAAATATGTCAACAAACTGCGATGCATTGACCCCCAGTGAGCACGATCCCAGACACCACTGTCAAAGTCACCAATGACATCAATAAACTCAATGTATCTGTGCTGGATTTAATTTGTAAGAAAAAAAAGAAGCGGCTGTGGCCAAAACTACAGTTAAATGGTTTCACCACCAGAAACCAAGGATAACCAGAACCATAAGGAAACATGGACAATTATAAAGCAAGCTACAATCTAGGAAGAGGCAAAAAAAGACTAAATTGCAGTGCACAGGTTAAAGACGCTGACAGGATCACATTTCACAGGAGTTGTACCTTGTACGATTACATGTGAAAAATAAATGATTGATTCAATTTTGTCAATAGATTTTGGAGGAAAGAAACGACACTTTGACTTTAAATGATGTATCATCTGACCATGAGCTGACCTCTAGATGAGCAGATTTTCTCAGATATGTGGCATTTGTGTGTGTATGTCTCCTTCAGATGCCTGTTTGGATTACTTATGTGCGATCTGCTATTTATACACAACCCTCAGGCTCCTTCCTCAAAGTATGCCACTTGTCTTTCTGTCCTTTTCTTTCCCTTCTCAGATGTCAAACTCCTCCGTTACCTGGGCATCATCTGTCTCTTGGTACAACAAGCAGTGGTTTTTATACATCTCATTCTCCCCTCTCCTTTTCTGCTTTTGGGAGTTTTTCAGAGATTCACAGTCGATCTCATTATAGAGACATTCCAACAGATAGCTGGGGAAAATATAACTCCAAAGGTTGTTGCCAGTAGAGAAAAAGATAACAATGCTCCTCATATCAGTGCAAATATCTTTACAGCATCGTTCTTGTAACCTTCTGACAATCTGTCTCATCTCCTGTGGGGCGAACACCGTGCAAGCCTTTCCTCTGTGCAGTAATGTGTCAAATAATACAAATTGTAAGCAAAGTAGGTGTCACTTTTTTCACTGTGGAAGTAAAAATACGAGCTACTTTGGGGAATTGTGTAGCGATGCAAACAAACACACAGACCAACCTGAAGTGTTTTGTTAGACTTCATAAGGAATCTCCTTCACTGTCAAAAGTGTCCCAGATGAGAATTTGGACTTCTCACAGTCAATGTTGAATTTTCATCCCATGGGGAAGGGTGGTAGACACAAGCATCTTTCTTGAAAATAAAGTTCACCTTGGCTTTCAAGTCACAGTTTAGTGGTGATTTATTTGCCTTACTTTTGTGCTGTCACTATCACTGAATTACAAGAAAAGAGAGGATGCAATGACAACACAATCTCAGGTCCATTAAGTAGCTGTTCTAGAGGTTTTCGATTACGTCACATGATCCTCATCAGCAGATGGAATTTGTTCAGTGTGGTGGAAATGTAGATGTTCAAATTCCTCTTTTTGTCCATACTGAATTGACAGTTTGTTTCAAAGTGCATTCTTGAGTTTAGAAACTGAGGGTAACAAAAAATCCCTCTTCGAGGTCCATTAAAGGTACAGTTGATATCATTAAGTAAGAAAGAAAGTAAGAAAAAATTATTGATTTAGCGCTTTTCACAGACATAGGTTACAAAGTGCTTCACAAGGGCAACATACAACAAGAAAGAAACCAGGGCTAAGTGACTACGTGAGCCACGTAGTGAAAGGTGCACAACTGGCAAAACTATTTGCACACGCACAAGAAAAAAAAGAATTCACATTTCACCAATACACAAACCTTGAAAAAGTACAGCTCTGATGCACATAAACTACCCAAACGCCTGTCTAAACAGGCGTGTCTTTAGCTGGCTTTTAAAAGAAACCACAGTCAGTAGATCATAAGGGGGCAGGCAAAGTGTTCCAAAATGTAGGTGCTACGGCCGCATAAGCTTGATCATCATTTGTCTTGCGGCAAGTGCTAGGGACAGATAACAGATTTAGTGTATTTGTAAGTAGGAATGAGAATTTTGAACTGGATCCTAAACTCAACAGGGAGCCAATGAAGGGATTTTAGTATAGGGGTAATATGAGAGCATCTAATTGATCTAGTTAGTTGCTCCTCAGTGAGGAGAAAAGTACATTACAGTTGTCAATGCAACATGAGATAAAGGCATGTATAATAATTTCCAGCTCATCAGTTGAAACAACAGATCTCAGTTTACTAATATTTCTCAAGTGGAAAAGAAAAGATTGGGTCAGGTGCTTCATGTGGACATCAAATGACATCGATTGATCATATATCACCCCTAAATTACGCAGGTTTGAGTGAGCAGCAGAGGAAAGTGGCCCAATACTTTGCCTAATGAGGGGAACAACCTTTTCAGGACCCATAACCAGAACTTCTGTCTTATCAGCATTGAGCTGTAAAAAAATTTCAGTGGTCCGGACCCTAATCTCATGAAGGTAGTTGAGCCTAGACAAAGGCTCACTGGTTTGAACAAGAAGTGGAGTTGGATATCATCTGCATGTAACTGATATGTAATGTTATATCTGTTTATTATTTGACCTAATGGTAGCAAATATAGAGAAAATAACAGAGGCCCAAGAACCGAGGCCTGGGGGACACCACAGGACAGTAGAGAGGAATCGGATACAAAGTTACTTTTAGAGAAGGAGAAACGCCTGTCAGAGAGAGATATCATTACCCTCTAGATATCACATAACCCCTCCTTGCATTGGGTTAACATCATCATACTGCTGTTGCTCGAAGCACATGTGGTTGCCAGTTTGTTGCAGAAACAGCATACTTCATGGGTGAGAGAACAGACCGACTCATTCATGTCAAGAGCCAAATCTTTCACATTACACATTAGCTATAGATGTAACACTAGATTACTTTATGCAGTGGTGTTTTCAGAATTATTTAACATAATCTAACATTACAATAATCTTAGGTTATGGCTAGCTAGCTTTAGGTAACAACCTACCAACCTCAGGGAACAATGTGCCATTATATTTGGGAAGGAGAAAGGCCACTGATTAAAACTGCAGGCAAGGAAAGAAAACGCTGTTTTGTGTCAACAGGCTACATTTTTTTGTTTTTTTTTGTTTTCTGTTAATCATGAAATCTCCTCCGTCCTTTTGCGTCAGCCTCCGATAGGCGGCTACTGCTGCGCAAGTGTGAGCTCCACATGAGGGACAGAATCCGCCCATACACACAATTACAGGGCTAACTGTTAGCATAACATGGCTAACGTTACCTAACAGTTTCACCCCCTGCCTCAACTAGCAACTATGAAGACTCGTTTGCTTCTACCTGAATATATTATCAATAAAACCTCAAAGTAATTTGGAATTCGAATCTGGAGCTTTAGATCTACTTATGTCTGGTTTACAAATTCAGAGAGCTGTTTAAAAATCAACATTTATGCCCAATATGCATGAGATGCCTTTAAAGTGTTTATAAAATGAGAAATCTGAGACATCTACAATTCTATGACACTAAGGGAAATCTACCTGCAGATGTAGATCACATTGAGGCTGCAAAACTAAATGGTTTCTAAATGGACTTCCAAATGATATTGTTTGCTGCTTCAGGCTGAAGAATGAACTGTTATATCTCATATTCTGCAGCCAACTGTCTCAACTGTCCAACCTTTGTTGTATAATCTCAGTCACAATCTATCAAATATCTGTAATCAACCATCAGACAATAAAAACATTACATGACATCACTAAAAATAAAGTCACAGTCTTGGCCTTAAAAAGGCAAACCCTTCTGCAGACTGTGGGAAAAGGTAAAGTCAGTTGAGACAGCCATGTGGCTGCATCAATAACACGAGTTAACTGAACTGGAACTGACATGAAAACATCACAAGCACGACTCTGGATGCTCTGTCATCTTTGTTTGTACACAACCTGAACGCCGCACAGGGTCAGACCGGGTTCATGTCACAAAGAGTCAAAGTCCACAGTGTAAACTAGATGAAATACACACGCTATTTTTTCTATCCGATCACATCAAAGTCAAAGGCTCAGGGAATACAAGTCAGTCATGGACAATCTACCAAACCGGTGTTTACAATCCACTATCACTCACATACAACAGTCCAATGAGTGACAGCAGAACATTTTATCATTACTTTTAATCCCCTTTGAGTTACTGTGTACTAATTAAAGCATTAACAAAATCCTAGAAACAGCACACCGCATTGATATCTGTCATTTCTATTTCAGAATGTGATCGTTTTTAATGCTAAAAAGATGTATTTGATCAAACTGTAAACACTCTACAATAAAAATGTTTCCTTCCGAATGTTACTTTATGTTCATATTTAAACATGAATAATTGCAGTTCTTCTTTCAACTAAACTTTCTCTAAGCAGTATGCAGTTACGCTCTGTTACTTCCTCGTAACCTTGTTTAAATTCAAATCTGATTTGCATTAAATTCAATTGCAACCCCCTTAAATCCTTATAAATCATCTCCCCTCAGCTTTCTCTCCATTTCTGTGGCCGTAATGAGCAGAAGCACAGCGGACACTAAATCATCCTGGAGAGCAAATTACCGTAATCTGACAGCAGCCAAGCACCTGCACAGCACCTTCATAATCACAGCGCAAAACCTTGTGTCTATATATATATACATATATATATATATATGTGTGTGTGTGTGTGTGTGTGTGTGTTTGAACTCTCCCAGGGGAAAAGTTAAACTCCAAGAATACAGTGGGTTGGCAAGGCATTTAGCAGCCACCAGAAAGAGCCTGAAGCCTAAAGGTGAAGCTTAATAAGTGAAGAAGCGCGCACACACAC
Source organism: Epinephelus moara (assembly GCF_006386435.1). Lineage (NCBI taxonomy): Eukaryota > Metazoa > Chordata > Actinopteri > Perciformes > Serranidae > Epinephelus > Epinephelus moara. The sequence continues at coordinate 16,043,953 of NC_065517.1, forward strand.
ACACACACACACACACACACACACAAATATACACTACCCGCCTAGCCCACCTTTCCCGGCTGCCTGTTCAGGAAAGGAGGTTTGACCTTTATCAGATGGGAGCGCTAACACGCTAATAGCCCTGTCCACACTCCAATTAGAGCTGGTAAGAGAAGGGTTGAACAGAGCACAGTCTGCCACTAAGGATCTGACTGAAAGATGGGAATTGTACAGGCTGTCAGAGGAGGAGAAAGAGAGAGGAAAAGAGAAATGGGTATGAGAAGAGAAAAGGAAGAGAGAAATACAAGGGGATAAAGACAAACATGAAGACGAAGGAAGTGAAGTCTTTAAAGGCCTGTGCAGAATTTTAAGGGATACCCAGTCATGATGCAAAAGGATAAAAACAAATGAATAAAAAGACTAGAAGACAACAGCTGTGCTTGGAGCCTTGAGAGGCTGTAATAGGAGAAAAGACCATGTTGTTACCTAAATCAAAAGGCTTTATACTTCATATCAGAGGTATTAGGATGTCTCAGATTCAGCTCACTGAGCAACGTCACCTTGGCATTCGTGGTTTACTGCCAGTGTTGTGTCTCTACATGGTGCAATTAGCCCTCCGCAGCGGCTCAGCTAGGTGACACCTAAAGAGGTCAAGTAGTAGTAGATACCTTGCATGATATCAGACAGAGTTGTCAATTGACAAAGTCGGTTAAATGATTTCCGTTGGGGGAGTGGGATTTGATTTTCAGTAATCACTATAGACCAGCATATTGACCGGAATCTAACATCATTTTAATTACACACTGATGGATAGTCATGCAAACATACTTATTTTGCTGATGCGTCAAGAGTGGAGCGAAGTAAAACAAACTCCAGTGTCGAGGGTCTAAAGAGGACGTGTCGATTTAGAAAAGCCTCAATAGCAGCGTCTATTTTGTCTTACTCCTCACTGGTTCCACCATCACTTGACAACACTTGACAACAGCTTTACAGTGCCTGTGGCACTAATGGGATACAGAAGTCTACCCCCACCAAGCGCTCATTGGTCTTTTTTTATTTTAACCAAGAAACTGCTGTTTCATGTCAAAATGCCAGACGAATGAGTAACCTGAACTCGGTAGAGGGGGTGGATTAAAAGGTCTGGACCCAGGCAAGAAGATACCCATTTGATTTCTTCCAACTCACTGTATTAAAGACTTTTTACAGCTTAGTTGTGTTAGGGTGGGATGGCTGTATGGCCAGAACAGATTACTGAGACCAATAACTGTACTGGTACAGTACTCATACGCCATATGTACAAAGCAGACTTTAAAAATCAGAACCGACTTACATATCAATTGACTTTTTGGTTGACTTGTTTATCAGTGAGTTGTCCTAAAGGACCCCACAGGATCTCAGTGTACAACTATTTGTGCAGAAACCATGAGAGCCAAAGAAATGCATATAATTGTGTAAGTTTTTAAAAGGATATGCTTGCAAACATACAATGTCTAAACAATTTTTTAGGTTTAATGTCTTTCAGAAGATTAGATTTTTCCACAGTTCTGTTCTTATAGAGCATCTCTATGATTCAGAGTCTGAACCGAGATTGTCTGCACCAGGGCCGTGCCTGAACAATTTGGCACCCTAGGCAAGATATTTGCTCAGAAGTGCATCGAAAAAGAGGAGATACGTATATTTGACAAACTGGGCTTTTACAATATCTTAATCAAATTGATTGTGAAACCATCATGGCATAATCATAATAGCACCTAACATTACAGCCTGCCTTGATGTAATGACATTTTAAACAGAGCAAACAGCCAAAATATAAAAAATGCAACTGTAACATCACAAATTGCACAAATCTTAAAATTGGAAAACATAAATATACAGTATATGAATATATGCCTGGTTGGTAAACAATGAGTGGTTTGTGTAGCAGCACACTAAATATTAAAAGAAAAGATAGGCCAGTATATTAAATTATGTTGCTTATTCATTCCCCCAAACACTTTGAGTCTTTCTTTCCAACTTTCTCTAAGATGGGAGCAACATTAACTGACATTAACTCTAGCTGAATGCTGAAAGTATTCCTAAAACAAGTGGCTAATGAAGTTGCAGTAACATTGACGTTATGTAGGCTAGTAGCCTAACCGCTAATCATTAGCGGCTAATGAGTTGACGTTAGCTTGCAAGTGCTTAAGTAACTGTAACTTGCGTTGTGTTTCTACCATTTTAAATGAAGTGTTTCATCACATCACATCATTACCTCGGTCTCGTTCACGTTTCTCCTCCTCTTCTTTTCTTTTTTTTTTTGTACTGCGCCCCAGAGGGCTTTTGCCTCTTCATGACGATGGCACCCAACTGTCAATTTGTCACTCAGTCAGCAGCATCACATTACAGAAGACGGCAGGAAGCGAGGTGAGGGTGGAGGGGGGAGGAGGGCGCGGTTAGGGACCGTGGCGAAATTGATGCTGCCTGCCAGAGAGGCAGAAATTTAAATTAGAAATATTATTTAATTATTATTTGAAGATGTATGGCTATATGTACTGTTGTTGTTTTGTAGTATATTCTTGTCTAATTTTTCGAATAGAATGGGAAAGAAAAACAAAAAACAACAACAACAAAAAAACACCTCACTCCCTGGCGCCCTCTGGCATGCTGGCGCCTATAGCATTTGCCTAACCTGCCCTATGGGCGGCACGGCCCTGGTCTGCACTCAACTTTCAACATGGGGAATGCTGACTTGGCTAGCAGCTAAAGTTCTAACAAGTGTAACAGTGCTGACAGAGCTAACAGTGTTAACCAGGGGGGATCCGGAGGTTGGGCACTTTGCTACGTTCAGCAACAACGATGTTCCGTCACTGTGGATCGGGGTGACATTATCAGTGGTAACTGCTGTATGTGTGCAGTGCAGAGCAGCGGCAATAAGCTAGCCAATTTAGTACACACACACAGAGACTTACATGCGTGTACAGCTGTAGCGTCCACCACAACGACGAAAAGAGAAGCTTGGATTACGACACACTCAGAGGGAGCTTGACTTCATTCTCCACTCAGGACGCCATTACTCCACTTTATCTTTACATAACAAATAGTGGTTTGCTGTTATATTAATGCTCTGCCTGCCCCTCAGTGCTCCTTAGACATTTCTACTATGACATACGTACACCTCACAAGCACACAAGCACTTAGGGGTCTCAGGGGGAGGGGGTATACTAGGTAGTGCTGATGAGCAGGGTTGCTTGTACAGCCATATGGTGGCCTACCCCCCCCTGTTTTAACTGCACAAATTTAGACATTGAGGGCTGGGGGTGGGCACTGTCCACAAGCAGTGGGGGTTCCCTGCATCTGCTCCACTCCCCCATTTTAATTGCTCTTTAGTTTCACATACAGTCAAGCTCCACAACACTCTACACACCCACCACCAGGGGGCAGGAGTGATGAGGGGGTCTTCCTACACCCGTTTCCCGTGCTTGGCTTGGGGCGAGAGGACCAGGAGGAGGAACCGATCGTCGGGCTCTGGGTCTGGACTTGCTGTGTCACCTAGGGGGGGTCTGCTACGCTGCGCTGTGCTTCTGGGGGGAGGTGGGGGGTAAGTGAATGTCCATGTCCGTGTTTTTGTGTGTGTGTGTGTGTGTGTGTGTGTTTTTTGTGTCTTGTGAGTGTATGTCTTTGTACTTGTGAGTATGTGTTTCTGTGGGTGTCCACTGTCCACCCTTGTCGGGGGGGGTTCTCGCCCCCTCCTCGCGCCTTCCTGCTTCTCTCCGCTGCTTCCGCGGGTGGGCACGCCTTTGGCTCCAAGGCGCGTCACCTTGGCACCGGGGTGGGTGCTGATCCACTGGCACCGGCTGTCTGGAGTGGCCCGGTCCTCTTGGGCTGGCGGGCCCTCTGCCGGAGTCCTTAGGGATGCGGGGCTCTTGGTCCTGCGCTCGGCCGGCACTTGGCAACCGGTGCCCTGGCCTGGCGCCGCTGGTTCCCTGGCTGCCTTCGTCCCCAGTCGTGGGGGCTGTACCTGGGGGCCCATCTTTGCTGCTCGCTGGGCTGGAGCGTGGCTTTCCGCTGGTGGGCTACCCATTTCTCCCTTTTTGACCCCCTTTGGATGCTGCTGGTTGCCCGGATCTGAGGGCCCTTCCTTTCTGCCCCTGGTCTCTTGGGTAGGGCGGTGGTGCCCCCTCCCCCCATTATCAAGCACAATTCAGGTAAAGCCTTTTATATATCACACACACACACACACACACACACACACACACACACACACACACACTTATTCACTTGCATGTCCACAGTTGTCTTTGTTGATTGGTTCAGTTTTCATAGACTTGTTGATGGTTGCTGTTTGTGTCTTTTTTGTTTGTGCTTTTCTTCATAATTTTTTTTCCCCAGAGGTTCCTGATGGTCCTGCTTGTGTGGCCGTTATGTGTTTTCTTGTCCTCCACAGATGCAGCAGCTGGTTGCAACAGCTGTTTTGTGTGGCGTTCTGTGAATGGCAGTAACGTTAACATAGCAAAAATAATGAAGATGCGTTTGGAGTATATTTGTGGCGGTGATAAGTAGTCAAGTAGTCATATAATAGATTTGACATATATTAGATAGACTAGCCCTTATTCGCGGTAGCTCGGAGGGCGTCGGAGGTTTCCGATAGAGCTCTGTGTATGTGGAAGTGGGTGTGGCGATCTAAACTGGGTTGCGATTTGAGTAGACGCTGCCGGGACTAAAATGACAATTACGGTCAATTTAATTTCTTCTACTTCTTAAAACCTACATAAAGAAGCATTTATCATACTTTAAAATGGAGTATTACAAAATACATAAAGATACATGATCCGACATCTGCTTTTCTTTAAAATGTTTTCACTTCCAACTGTTGTCAGTTACTTTAAAATATATTGTGCATAGGTTTATATGCTGTCCTATGCATCAAGTGTGGTGTTGAAAGTGTGTGTGTGTGTGTGTGTGTGTGTGTGTGTGTGTGTGTGCATGTGCAGAGCAGAAGGTTAAGTCCTCTCTCCCCCAGCAGATTGAACTCAGCGCCGATGTGATATGAGACATTCCAAGTTATTGAACCCTGGCTGATTGCATGGTAACAGAGGGTGATTGCTCTTTCGCTGGTGGCCCGTCCAGCCTCCTCCGAGGCTTTATTAGTTTTTTAGACAGTTACACCGAGGACAGAGAGTAAAGCAGGTGGATGATAAAAGAGGTGGGCAATAATACAATGAAGGGTGGGATTCAGAGCCGTGCTGCCCTGGGATCATACATTAGCACACTGAAATGCTTAAAACACTTAACATTATGCATTTTTAAGTGTTTCTGCATGAGTAATTAAGCAAACGTCTCCTTCCACTTACATTAGCATACCTCCTGAATACAGACTGTGTCAAGAAAACTTTAACTGGACACTATTTTTTGGTGTAGCCCCCTAACGGTGCACAGCTCTTGTTACAAAGACAGGAAACACTTGACATCAGAAATCAGTTACGCCTAGTCCCCACCCATTCCCAACCTCTATTTACACATGCAGTTTTTTCAACAAGACAACAAAGATATTAAATATAAAAGACGAGGCTGTTTGAGTATGGTTGTGGCTTCTTAAGCTTCACCCAGTCCCCATCTATTTGCTTACTCTTATACTTCATTTGCGCCAAAAAACCAAGACAAGATGGCCGCATACATAAACCCATTTGAAGGCTGTGAAACATTCCCACATTTAAAACTAGTTAATAGATAAATGTCAAATGGGCATTCAAGGAAAAAGACATGGCCACACTAGTTAGTGGAGAACAGATCTCCACCAAATTCACTGATATAAACATGTCCATGTGCATTGCCATGTCTGCCTACAACTGAGTAATTGAAATTAGTGTCTTTATCTTGAATAAAAACTATGATCTTTTAGAAAGTATTGAAAGGTGATCTACATTGAAATATACTTATAGCACTGGCAGTTTTTTAGCCACGCCAGCATTGTGGCTTAACTGATAGCAATGTCAGTCAGTTCATGGTGCGGTATGCTCACTTGGAGGTTGATATTGACCTTGAAATTGGCTTTAACTGTCTGCTGTATCAACATGCAGTGCAACACACTCATTGCACAGGTTGGAGGCAGCTGCACCCTAACTGGATGTTATCAACCCATTAACTGGCCGTTATATGTGGTATAAAGCCTCACAGATAAAGGTCAGTGGGGGCCTGCTACACCTACTCAGCAGTCAGTTATAAGCCCGTTTAATGGCCATCACTAGTTGTTTAGGCTTCATTTTCCTTCGATTGAGACCCTTAACAACGTGGTTAGGTTTTGAAAAGATCATGGTTGGGCTTAAATATTGGTTTCAAATGGAATTCAAACCCTGGTCTCCTTGGTGAAAGCCCCATGTTTGACCCGATCCAGCTGTCTCCTTCTCCCGCTGTATATGCAGGTTTTTTTCACACATGGAGGAAAGTCTCATTAGAAGGTTTCATTTCATGGCCTGATAATGGCCCTCTCAAACTAATAGTAGGTGTGGCAGGACCCTACCGACCCATGTCTATGAGGCTTATAATCAAAGATAACTGTCATTAAATGGGCTGATAACATCTCATTTGGGTGTGCAAAGTGGTGGGAGTCTAATTCAAATGAGCCAGGGCAGGACAAGCTGTCAGTATGTTGGTGGAATATGGGTCCAGAAATTGCACAGAGAAATTCAAGAAGAGCAAATTAAACACTTGGAGCAGAAATTATGGATTAATGCTTGAAATGTGAATAAGCTGCTGTCAGTAAACACTCTCCAACCAGTGGATGCATTAAAATTGACATCAGAAATTTCAGTTTCACGTGGTTTGAGCGTCAATTTTGTTAAAGCAGTCTGCACTTACTTATGAATAAATATTGGTGTTTTTGAGTATTTATTGTCAACAGTTGGTTCATACTGAATGAAAACAGTCTCCTTCAGTTTTTAAAATTCCTGCAGCCATCTGAAATCAGAAGGTGAGATGTGTTCATCTGCAGCCTGTGTTCTAAGTTAAGAGAATGAATGCATTTAGTGAGTGGAAACTGTACATTTAATGTAAAAATTTAAGTTTATTTTAAAAAGGACACAATGTATGTAATGAGGGCAAATGGATACGCTGTCCCTGAGCATGAACTGACGCTGGAGGGGTACCTAGAACTTAATAGTTTGACTTGATGCGCCAAGCATCGGTATTTCAACTCAACTCAACTTTATTTAAAGAGCAAACATGCAGCCCAAGGTGCTTCACATGGCAAAATTGGAATGACGTAGGCACAATACAATAAAATATTAAAAAAGCAAACCAAACAAAACAGAACAAACTAACAAAATAAAAAGAGAGTAAATGAATAAATAGAATAGAAAAAAATACACAGGAAAAAGAAATCTCCAATTTATGTTTAAAAATACAGAGAGAGCTCGCCATTCTAATATCCAGATGTAGTGAATTCAACAGTTTAGGGGCATAAAACAGAAAGCGCTCTCACCAGTACTTTTATGGGACACATGAGGAACATTTAACAGTAAAGCAGTGGAGGACCTTAGAGATCTGGCTGGAATGTAAAATGATAGAAAAGCATTGAGGGATAAGGTCATTTAAAGCTTTATAGATAAGTAAAAAAAAAAAAACTTTAAAATCAATTCTAAAAGATACAGGTAGCCAGTGTAGTGACTTCAGCAGCAAGGTGATGTGATCCATTTTCTTCGTTTTAGTCAACACTCTTGCAGTATTCTAAACGGCTGGTAATAAAAGCGTGAGTGAGTATTTCGGCATCTTTCTGGGTTAAAAAAGGTCTGACCTTAGCAACATTCCAAAGATGAAAAAAGGATGTTTTGATGACCCTGTTAAAATGAGAATTGAAATTTAAATCGGAGTCTAAAATATACTCCCAAGTATATTAGTTTTAATGTGCTTGCCAGGGCCAGCAAACATTGAGTGCAGTTTTTCTCTTGCTATTGCTTCCAATTAAAAGAAGCTTTCATTTGGCTTTAAAAAGGTCTTACCCATCCATACATTAATGTCAGTGGACAGGCAATGAGAGCATCCAGTGCATTAGGGACATTTGGTGCAACAGAGACGTATAATTGTGTGTCATCAGCAAAAAAATTACATTAATTAGAAGTTAAATGAAAACAAAATTGATCCAAGAATGCTTCCTTGAGGAATACCACATTTAATGCTATGAGTCTCTGATGTATGAGTACCCAGGCTGACAAAAAAAATGTTTAGCAGTTAAATACGAGCTAAACCAATGCTAAAACAGTGTCAGAGAGACCAACCCGTATTTGTGGAGTTGAGTGTGAGAATGTTTGATCATTGCCTCCGTTCCAACTTTCTTTTTAGCAAAGACTATTTTGGACAAGCACTGTTATCATGAGCTCGGCGTTTAGGGTTCTTCCAGTGCTGTGAAACTATCTGCAGGCTATTAAAGTTACATACATTGTAATGTGTATCAAAATATAATGGATTTCTGCTCGGCCTTGCTCTTGTTACTGCTGCTATTGCCTTTGATAATTTCTGGATGGCTATAATTTTCCCTCCTACCTTATATGTAGCATTACATCACTGGTTAGTGGTCTGAAAGCCTATAAGTAGCACAAAGTAAGAATAAGACTGGAACAGACAATATTTTTAACTACATTGACACAAGTTGTGCAATATTTAACATGTTCCTTCTTCCCCCACAGTGCAGCGCACAGTTATCCAAAGGGCGCACAATCATGAACGACAGGCAGAGTAGAAAAGCGTGAGTCATTAATGCTCTTAAGTGCCATTATTCAGCCCCATCCAGACCTAGCATTCTCTCTTTTTTACTACTCTCATACTGCTACTTTCATGGCAATCAGACTAATGCAGACGCCCACGATTCAGTGGTGCAGGTAGGTGGGTTTTAAAGGAGAGAAAGATAAAGACAGACAGGGTTCACAAAGAGGAGAGAGGTTAGGAGAGGAACAAAACAGAATAGAAGGAAAAAGAGCAGGAATGTGAAAAATGTAATATTCTTCTCCAGTATGCTCAGGGTTGGGATTTGACACCTCGTTTAATTGTTGCAAGTGACCCGGGCCACGAATAAATGTGATAAAGAAATGAAAGAAAAGGAATGAGAGGCAGGCGGACAAAAGGAGATGAGAGGGAGATAATATCACATCACAGGAAGAAGCAAATCAAGGAGAGACGAGTCTGAAAAGAAAGAGCCAAAGAACGTGTCGCATTCATTCATTCAGAAGGACACCCAAACGCTGCAGGTGCACATTTAAAGCTACTGATGGAAAGGTATCATCCACGCCATTACTGAGACGATGCGTGGTTCCTGTTCTGTTCAAGAAGCATCAGAGTGATTCCTTTAAATCCCTTCTGCCCTCCTATAGCCTCCAGGTTAGAAAATATCAAAGTCAGAAGGAAAAAAGGAGGGAGAAAGAGAGTGTTCATTTTATCATCCTGGGAAGAACTGAGTCAGACTCACTTCTTATGACAGTGGGAGAGATAATACCCCATAAAAGTGACTCTCTATAGCAAAATAGGACAATTGCTGTTTATGACTGATACACAATCTCATTATTAATCCAAAGAGAAGAGTGTGTGTGCACATTTTAAGCTGCACGGTGTGACTGTTGTCACATATTCAAGAAATAAACTGTGATATTATGTTTTGCTGATCTTTATCACTGATTAACAGACTATCACAAGTGATTTAATCTATATGCAGACAGGGGCTGTCCATTGTTCCAATGGCCCAAATTTCTGATTTCTGACCAGTTAGTACGAAAAATGTCCAAATGGACCAAAAGCCCATCTCTCTGAAAATATTCTCCCTTCAGTTTGAAACCCAATCGCCAGAAAAAAATGTTCACATTTTGGCCCTTCTATGAACCATAGATACATTACAGTTGTACATTATTTTGTAGCAGATATGTTGAAACTAGGGGTGGGAATCACTAGAGGACCCATGATACGATTTTGTCACGATACTTAGGTCACAGTACGATATTGTGATATGTTGAATATTGCAATAAAATGTATTGTGATATATTGCAATTTATTACCTTTTTTAACTAAAGGAAACTTAGTCTACATCAATTTTACCTCATAAAATAAAGGTTTCAGTCTGTTCCAATGACTTTAATCATTTTTATTGCAACAAACTGTGATTCAAATCAGACAGACTGACCAACACCGTCATAAAACCTGTCAGAAATGCTGCAAACACCTGACAAACTGAACTGCTGACAGATTTAACACCATCTGTGAGGCCAGATTTAGCACGTGAGTGAAACACTTCATATGCAGGTATCCTGCTAACTGAATGGCAACACCCATGTCAGAAGCATTGTCTGTTACAACCACAGTCCCCCATTCTTGTGCTGCATTTTGCACGAGGTCTGAAGTATTTGCTCCGGTGTTACTTTCATGTACTGCTCTAGTTTGGAGAACGTACGACAGCAGTCGCCAGTCCTCTGTGAGATAATGTGTCGTTATATTCACATATGAATCCACTGACCTTGAAGTTCAGGCGTCACAAGTTAATGCCACCCTTCCTGCTGTGCTCAAAGATTCCTCAACTTTATGCTTCACTTCTCTGTAGAGCTTGGGTACGGCTGTGTTGGTGAAAAAACATCGGGACGGAGTCACATACCGATGGAATGTTTTTAGCATGTAAAAAAAGCCTTTGTTTTATGGACGCATATCTTTGCAAATGAAGTATGTGATGGACTGTTGTTTTCTTTGCTCTCTCAGAGTTGGGTGGTAGTTTTGTCAAGCTGAGTGTGTCCAGTGTTGGTTGATTTTTTGGCAGAGCAGGGTTAGCATTAGCCTGGCTGTCAGAGGCTAATGCTATCTCTGGATGGTGGAGTGTGATTTGAGCCCTCATGTTTGTAGTATTCCCAGAGTATTTTATTTTTATTTTCTTCTCATATGACACTGCTTGCAAAAAGCATTTGTCATATACAGTCCTCCTTTCCTTCTGTGTTAAAAAAATCTAAAATAAGTCCAGACGTTGTTTTTTTTTGGTTGTTTGTTTTTTTAAGATATTTTCTGGGGCATTTTTGCCTTTATAGATAGGACAGCTAAGCGTGAAGGGGGGGAAGAGAGAGAGGGAATGACATGCAGCAAAGGGCCACAGGCTGGAGTCAAACCCGGGCTGCTGTGGCAACAGCCTTGTACATGGGGCGCCTGCTCTATCCAGTAAGCCACCGACGCCCCATAAGTACAGACGTTTGATTTAAACGCCGATGGCGCATTTCTGATTTCTGTCTCCGGTGCCCCCATCTTTGTTTTGATGACCTTCCTGCCAAATGCAGCTGACTGAGACCTCTGCTGACCTCACCAGGAATAAAGCACCACCTAGTGGACTGAAACAGCAATGTATTTAATTATTCTCGTGACAAAAGTTGTATTAAAATGTGTATTCACAAAAATTAATTAAGATCGATACTTGGCATTAGTGTATCGATACAATATCGCCAGGTAAATATCGTGATACTATGCTGGATGGAATTTTTTCCCCCACCCATAGTTCAAACATTTCTCTGGTGAATATGTGGTTAGGTTTAGGCATAAAACCACTTGGTTATGGTTAGGAGAAAATCATGTTTTTGCTTGAAACCCCTTACATTTGGTGGCACAAAAGCCGCTGGAAAAGTGGGGACGAGTCAGTGAAAAACACACGGTTTCAGTGGGTTAAACACCAGCAGAAAAATGCTGTGAAGGGTCAGTGAAAACACCTGCGATCAGTGGCCTAAAGCTGCTGGGAAACTGAAACTGACTGCATGGAGTGTGTATTTTCTGAGAGACAGGACCTCAGAGCAATGGGTATTTGTTTTGGGGATAATGGGCTGTCGGAGAAATGGGCTTTTGGTCCAATGGGACATTTTTTGGACTTACAGGGCTTTGGAATTTTTGGCTGTCAGAACAATGGCATGGCTTCAGGCAGATTACAAAAGCTTTTCAATATTCTGCAGGAAGTAAAAAAGATTCTTAAAATATTTTGATTTGGGACACCTAAATGGGAATAATTCAACAAAGCACAACAAATAACAACTAATAAGATTTTTTTGGTTTATGTGAGGTGTTTATCATTCTCATAGTTCATACATAATGGCAATACTCCTTTAGAAACATCAAAAGAGAGGAAGAGAAATGGATGAAAAACAAGACAGTTATGAACAGTCTCAGATGAGGAATGAGACATACGAGTAAGCAGGTGAAGATGAAAGGACAGAGTGTAGATGATGAGCTGTAAATTTTGTTTAAATGTGACTTGTACGTATATTAGTCGACCCATTAACATAGCAGGTCAAAGGAGTCCCACTTCCATTAATTAGAGCCTCAAATCTCATGTGTACAATTAAAAGGCTGCAACAGTGCAATATATGAATACAGACACACACACACACACACACACACACACACACACACACACACACACACAGTTTTTGCTTTGTATGGTCTGTGTGTGTGTGTGCCTGTGTATGCATCTCCTGGGAGGAGTACAACACGCCACTGGTTATTATCACTGACTTCCTGGAAGGATACGGCCGTGTCACCTTCCTGGATGACACTGAGTAATCTCAGTATCTCCATGGTGACTGACATGCATCGACCCCCCCCTTCCCTCGGATGTGGAGGAGGCTCCGCTTGATGATGTCAGTGTGTAGTAATTGGATTGTAATTGGTGTTTAATGGTCTGTGTGTTAATGCCTCTGGAGCCCGTCTCCGTGGAGACTCTGTCCTCAAACACAGACGTATCGCAGTCCTGCAGTACTGTCATGGACTCCTGCCATCGATTTATGATTCCTCCCAGTCACCATGATTGCATTGATTTTCCCCTACAGTCTCTCAAGGCGTGTCTTAATTGAATATCACATGACTTTAAGATGTAGTCTCTTGAGCTGACAAAATAATTATATCTCTTTCCCTTCAGCCAATTCAGCGTTTTTCAATCCAGTGTCTTGATCCTTATCTCAACATGATGTCGTTAACATTTATCATGTCAACCTAGCTTGTGATCTCGTGCTCTTACAACTCATTCCAGATATGCCATCCCAAACCCGTTGTATGCAGTGTGAGTGTGTTTGTATGGGTGTGTGTACAGCTTCTTCCTGACTTTCTGTTTATAGGCCAGCAGACACATGTGGTGGCTCCCCAAAGGCACTAAAACCCATTAAGAATTCATCAGTGGCAAGATGGTGCTTTCTTAATCAATTCTGTGTGATCTTGCAGATGCATTCAGCCTCATTGACAGAGTGTAAGAGATGAGTGTGTGTGTGTTTTGGAAGCTTGGGTAAAACTTAAAAGGGTTTTTGAAGGCCAATTTTTGACATTTTCATTTAAACTCTTAATAGATATACATACACTGTCCTGTTTTAACATGACAATGCCCCATGCACAAAGCCCTGTCCATGAAGAAATGGTTTTCCCAACAACACTATTGTTGTAACTGGAACGGCTGAGAGCAAAGCCATATCGCCAAACATCAGTGACAAACTTTACTGATCTTCTTAAGGCTGGATGGGAGCAAATCCCTGCAGCCAGGTTCAAACATTTTGTGGAACGCCATCCCAGCAGAGTGGAGGCTGTTATACCAGCAAATTAACGCCCATGTTTTTGGAATTAAATGTTCATCTATTACATATAGTTGTTATGTTTTGGTGTCTACACACTTAATGGTCGTTTAGGTCTGTGAAACAGGATTTAGAAAAGAGGTTTCCCCCCTTTTACAGAAAAAGAGACATACCATGCTATGACATCCAGCAATGCAACAAATTGGGATAACGCATTAAAATGAATACAAAGCTGGAACTTTAGTTTGAAACATTTCATTTGGAATAAAGCCAGAGCAACAAGTAAAAACCCACAAATGTCCCAAGTCGTGCATATCTTCGAATGCCGTTTCCTCCTTCATTGTGCTCTACTGTGTGTTCCTGGGGTGTAGTCACTGTAAGGTTCATACTCAGTTTAAGAGTCACGGCTCGGGGAGAGTTTGGTACAGTGGAAAAACAAAACAAATGCATAAGGACATGGTTTTTGGGGGGTTTTTTTCATTTATTTTTAACACACAGTAGTGCAAGTGTCAAAAACCGATAAAATCCTTCTTCTGAGGCAACATTTTGCCCACTGGCAACTTTGGCAACCTATTTTCGTTATAATATAACATAATATTTATATGACAGTATAAAAGACAACTGCTCAATTGTTTCATCCCATTCTGCTCCTGCAGCTAAAGGCTGCTTGAAGTTCGGTTTGATTTTCCGGTCATGCCACTCATCGGCACATCTAGGTGATGTGTTGAATGTGTGTTAGCATGATGGCTGTGTCTCAATTTTATCCCCTATAACAGTAGAGCAACACCAGCACATCAGCTTCATCGTAAACACCACTCTCTCCATTGCTGTTGAAGCTGATTTAGGAAGCTGCTGGTGGGTCTTTCAGCTCTGGCGTTTCATTTGCACTCTGACCACAATGTGAGTGACTCGCATGCCAATCGGCTTGTTGCTGTATACCATGTATTTTTTGTGTGGCTGCGTGCACTGAACCGTGACCCCAGTACCTTGACAGTTGGGCACAAATACAATCTACAACAGCCAAGCATGTCCACCTGTAGTGTTGTAAATCTGCTTGTGTTGCTAACTGACTCTTCACTAACATAGACTGACCAATTATAGCGTAGCATCAGCCAGCTTTGACAAGGGTCTGACAACAACACAGCTGTGTTTCATTAGCTATGTTTCCATCCAAAAGTGATTCAAATCATTGGGAAATGCTCATTAAAAGAAATACGAATCCTGGGTGTTTCCATTAAATGTACGGACTTTGGTGAAAACTGCGAACTCGCGCAAGTTTTCTGCAGAACCGGAAACAAAACAAGTCTCGCATTCTTCTTCTTCTACGTTTTCTGGCGGTTGGCAACCAGCTTGTAAATGCATTACTGCCGTCCCGACCCGGAGTGTGGATATCACCATGGAGAGAGGTGCGCTACGTCAGACTTAAT
>NC_065517.1:16059293-16060767 GCF_006386435.1 Epinephelus moara
CAGCTGGTTCAATATCAGCAAAGTTTCCCTTTATATTCATTGTCTTGTGTGGCGATCAGCAGTGATGTGGTGGTTCACTTTTACACTGTGATCTGTAGCCTATAGTTCGGCTTTAGCTTCTAACTATCTTTGTCTTTTTAACCTGTTGTTGCTGCTGAGTCAGTTTGACATCCTGGATATATCCTTCAAACACAGACTGTAGACCCCTCTGTCTGCTTCTCTCTGGAATCACTCTTTCATTTGTCCAAAAACATGATAATATTTCTTCAGGGAGTGAGGTGTCAGACCATAACAAAGGTGTGCAGCTTAGAAAAGGGTCAATTAATAATAATAATAATTCTGTCCTAAACTTGATGACAGGCCAGAATTAAACCTGGCTGTTGTAGAGTTTGTGTGCTCTCTGGAGTTAATGTCTCTGTAACACCATTGTGTAAGTACTTATGGTCTTTCTATAGTAGCCATTAATCCAACAGAGTGACAGGTCCTTTCTCCAGCAGATCACTGCACTTCAGTTTCATAAGTTGCACGCTTTGATTTATATTACATCAATGATTTAAACTTATCAACTTAATAGTTTTGAACTAGGAACTCCCGATTTCGGATCTATTACAATAGCTCATGACAAGGAAGGTGAGCCAAATTTATACTTCATATCTCCTGCTGCCATTTGCTTTACTATGTAGGCCATACTGATTGAGTTAACTCTTTATTTTATGGGCAGCTGTACCATTCAGATAAATACAAGTATTCAATCAGACTCAGTATTGGCAAATACCTAATATAAAAAGTAATCAAGTCAGGATCAGGGCCAAAAATATTTACTTCCATGTCACATTTACACAAATCTATTATCTGTCTAATGCAAGTCCAAGACTTTTTCCCCCTCAAGGGAAAATAAAGTTATAACAGCAAATGTTTCCCATGAAATGAGTAAATTCAGATTATACTTTCATACAATGTGTAAATGGGGTCATAAAACAACATAAACACAATAACAATCAATAGGGATGGGTATCGTTAAGATTAACATACTTCTACTCTTATCGATACTGCTTATCGATCCGGTATTATAACAGTACTCTTATCGATACTTTTTGAGGAAGAAAAAAACAAATTAAGAACATAAATTGCTTTATTTTCTCAATTCTTATTATGCAACAAAATAGTTTTTTAACAAAAAATTTTACTTTTTACAACTTGAAATGTAAAATACATAAAATAATAGTGTTGTCACGATACCAAAATTGGGACCCATGGTACGATACCAGTGAAAGTATCACAGTTCTGAGTAGTATCACAATACCACAGCGAAAATGAGGCAGATGTGCCTTTTGTCATTTATAAAAAGATAAATCACTTTTCTATAATACATCAATGATATTTCAATGGAATAAATTACTTATTGACTTATTCATACTTCAAAAACATCATCAATAAGTGATGAACATAGGGGGGATTGAAATAAAATAAATAA
>NC_065517.1:16061222-16064975 GCF_006386435.1 Epinephelus moara
AGCATAATGTTACAAACCTGGACTGGACGTAGATGAACTAGCTGTGCTAGGGCAGTCAAACACTGTACATCTTTCTGTCTGAATATGATGCACTTTCGCAAGGTGTTTTGACAAATTACTAGTGTTGCCACCCTTACACGCAAAACATTTGTCACACTTGTGACAACACGCTGTGTCTCCATCAACTCTGAAAAGCCACACTTTTGACCGTTTGGCTCTCTCCGCCATCGTTATCTATCCAAAGGTAGGCTACGAGCTTGAGTTAGTGTATGCGCTGTCTTGTGTGTGTGTGTGTGTGTGTGTGTGTGTGTGTGTGTCACTGGAACAACAGCCCCCCCCGCTCTCCACTCACACACAGCAGGCAGCCAGGGTGAGCGAGACAGATCGCTCGTCTTCAGGGAGAATAGCAAAAATTATGATACAATGATGGATAATTGACGGAGTTGGTGAGATAAATGTGCAAGATAACGTTTATCTTGTAAAGAAAAATAAAAATAAAAATGCGACTGCTCCAGTACCGAAAGCAGAACCGTTAAGGTCAGAGCTTATCAATACTGCGGTCTTGAAGAATGTAGCCCCGGGGCTCGTTCAATACCGGGGTTCGGTACCCATCCCTAACAATCAGTGCATACATGCATATTTATGTGAAACTGAATCACATTGTCATATTAAAATCATTTCATATTATTATTCCAAGGCAGGAACAATATGATAGGAACAGTCTGGGAGTGCAGAAAATATAATTTGTTTATTTCAAAGTCTCGATCATGTGGAAGAAAACAGCTATTCAGTTTACAGTTGAAACCTGAAGCAAGGACGAGGTTTTGCGGAGTTCAACTTGGAGAGCAGCATGACCACAGAACAACAATAACAAACAACATCAACACGAGCTCTTATCTCTTTCCCTCTCCATCATTCTCTTTAACTCTCCACCTCTTCATCTGCCTGCAGATTAGAGTTCGTGTCTTTTGTTGTCGGGCTTTTACCACCGCTAAATGAGGTTGCCTGTGAAACACTTTAGAGCGTAGCCCTCAGGAGGCACGCAGAGACTTCCTAACTTTTATCTTCAATAACGCATAAACAACGCGGCTCAAATGAAGAGAACAAAGCCTCGCTGGTGTTCATGCATGAAAGTGACTGGAGAAGAGAGACGAAAGAAGACACAGAAGAGGAGAACAGAGTGTTTATTTTAGTAATGAGCTCTTGTCTTCACAGTTTCCGCTTCCAGCTGGGTCTTTTTGTTCCTCTGGCTGCATTTCATGTACACAGTGGATTTAACCGAAAAGGGAACTCTACCTTGTTTTTACTGGAGTTGCCACATACGTTCTCAGACTGAGCTGTGTGTATGTTAGCTTGGCTTGGGGGAGATATACAGCATGTAAATTGATTACACTTGGCCCGTGGCAGCATAAGCAATGTTTGCCTCGTTTCCCCTCCTCCTGTAGAATGATCTCAGACCTCGACAGAGTCTTTGAGGAAAACATTTTTTTACTGTGACTACATGTGAAGACACACACCTGTCAGACTCTACAAACTTGACAACCTCAGTCACAGCTTTCAATCTCAAAAATCCACACATACGACTGGGAATCATTGAGCATCACATATTATAAAACATCATCTTAGATATCTATATATAGTCTTTACTTAAGCATTCAGTGACAGGAGAAAAGATATAACAACAAATTGTGCAATGCTATACAGCAGCTGCTGCTACACATAGAACCCAATGTTACAGCAGAATATTTCACACTTGACTTGTCAACGAGGCAGGTATTAAGCCCATGTCTCGGTTTCTCATTATTGCCACGTTAGCGTGACCACTTGTTGTCCATTTGTCTTACTGACAACAGAAACGCTATCATGTAATAAAGCAGCAGAATGCAGGTCCGCCTTGGGGAGGCTCATCACATCGTCCGGTTGGATGGCTCAATAAAGTATATCAAATGTTTTTATGCTGGTGCTAAAATTTTGCAGGCTTCTATGTGTAAATTACAGTGTAGCTTCATTTGAATGCTGCATACATTTGTATAATTGGTTTGTGCCATTCAGTTGTTTACAATGTATAGTTCAAGGGAGACTCCAGTGATTTAGTATTGTACTTCCAAATGCCTAATTTTCGTCCTGAGTATGAGTCAAAATCAGGATCCTACAAGTCCTGCAAAAGACTTAACTTTGGCAGTTAGTTTACATTTAGTTTTAGTCCTAGTCTTTAGACAAAAATGCTGTTTAGTTTTTGTCACATTTTAGTCATTTTTAGCGTTCATAGTTTTAGTCTAGTTTTAGTCAAATTGTTTTTTCTCTTAACCCTTTGAAACTTGGAGTGACATCACCTTTCTTGTGATGATTTCAGATGTCTTTGGTATTTAAACCTTTGAACCCTTTCAAAAACATGGAAAAAAGGCAATGAGCAATTTGGAAATGTCCAGCAAATTGCAAAATGTAGATTTTTCTTTTAAAAGATAGGGAAAAGGGAAAAAGCTAGGAAAAAATATATTTCCAATTATTATTACATATTTAAAATTCTGGTACAGAATTATTATAATTTTGAGCCCTTTTTCAAGGTCACTTCCTCCTCCTGTTTGTTTTTAGCTTATTTTTTTGTTGTTGCTTTGTTTTTATTAATTTTCTTCTTTTAAATTTTCTCTTTTTATTATTTTTTTGCCGTTTATTTTTGGCTATTTCTTCTTGCCTTCTTCCAATATTTTTGTAAGAAATCAAGCCAATTTGATCAGGTTTTAAAGGATTAAACTAAACCAATTAATCTAGTACGGGTATAAGAAATTGGAATCAAGGTGACAGGGTATATTCACTGTCATTTTTTTCTACAACTAAACATATAATCTACACATCTACAAACTTAAATTTCTCAAGCAGAGTTTTTGACAGGTTTAGAGGATGATTTATGAGCACATCATGTTATTAATTTTATTAGCTCAGGAAGCTGAATGAGCGGTGCTAGCTAGCTCCCTCCATACCCAGGCAGTGTGAAGTGCAGTAAACTTAAAAGTGGCAAAATTAACCAATAGACTGACATGCGTAACCATTCGAGAACACTCTCTGCTGTTAACCAATTCATGGTTAAAGGCCTTTGCATACTGAGCCTGTTTTTGCTCTGCCAAAATTGCATGTCTAAAAATGAATACAACCTCACATTGAGTCAGTCACATTTGCACACTGAAGGCCTTTGCGCATTGAGTCCATTTTGCATATTTTAAGCCATCATCAAAAAAAAAAAAAAACATTGTCACGTACAGAAACCTTGCACACTGATTTTGATACATTTACTTGCTCTATTCATTGCAAAAATTCGCAATACATGACAAAATGAAAAGACATTTCCTCCTTTTCCTCGGTCCTACCTATCTGGCTGTCACCACTCCCTCCCTGTCTTTCATTTGGCACCGCAACTGCATGAAGGGGCGAAGCTGTCCTCCCTCTGTCTCGACATTCTGTGTGCGGTCCACATCCTCCTCCTCTTTATCATCATCCACCAGAATATTACTATTTGACCTGT
The DNA here is from genome assembly GCF_006386435.1 of Epinephelus moara. Classification (NCBI taxonomy): domain Eukaryota; kingdom Metazoa; phylum Chordata; class Actinopteri; order Perciformes; family Serranidae; genus Epinephelus; species Epinephelus moara. The sequence goes on from NC_065517.1 coordinate 16,064,740, forward strand.
TGAACGTGAGCTATCTGAGTCATGAAATGATGATTCCTCTTAAAAAGAAGTTAACAAAGCAAAGAAAGTTCGCTCCTTGGTATAACTCTCAAACCCGTAAGTTAAAACAAATATCGCGAAAATTTGAAAGGAATTGGCGATTAACCAAACTGGAAGAATCTCGTTTAATCTGGGCAGACAGTCTCAAAACGTATAAGAGGGGCCTCCGCAATGCCAGAGCAAACTACTACTCAGCA
>NC_065517.1:16066399-16066543 GCF_006386435.1 Epinephelus moara
GACATAATTGAGTGACGGACCGAGTCCCTTAAATCTCCCCTTTCACTTTGTGCAGCGCATTCTCGCATTTTGACAACATGGCAAGTGAGCCTGACGAACCTGAAGACCCACCCGCAAACCTTAAGTCCTCCATTTGGGAACACT
>NC_065517.1:16066608-16088761 GCF_006386435.1 Epinephelus moara
GTGAGCCTGACGAACCTGAAGACCCACCCGCAAACCTTAAGTCCTCCATTTGGGAACACTTTGGTTTCAGGGTAAAATACGAAGATGGAAATAAACAAGTTGACAAGACAAAAGCAGTGTGCCGACACTGCAGAACATCGGTCGGGTATGTACTTGGAGACACGTCTAATATGCTAATGCATCGAAAGCGACACCACCGAGTTTGAACGTTAACCGGCACGACTAGAAAAAGCAATCTGGTGCAAACTACGATATCGTCGTCATTTAAAAAGAAAGTGTTTCCCTGACCATCGCGCTAAAGAAATAACCAACGCCATTGGAGTTGAGTAAAATTGTTTAAGCTGCACTTTAGATATAAGCATGTTTTGTTTACTGCACTTTAACAAAGTGGGAAAGCTAAGTAAGTTCCTAGTAAAACTGAGTCTGAGCAGGCTTTAAAGCTGACCAGCTGCACTGTACTTTTTATTTTAATTGAGTAAAACTGTTAAAGCAGAAATGTATATTTATATTTTTCATTCAAAAAATGTGTTAAAAAAACAGCAGGAATTTATTTTTCACTTTTATATTTCTATTTTCATTCAAACAATGTGAAAAAGCAGGATTTTATATATATTTGTTTCATTCAAAAATTGTGTAAAAAGAGTTAACTGCTGTGGTGGTATGTTTTAATAAGGTTACCAATAAGTAAAAGATATTTAACAGTTGCTCTTCCTGAGGTTTCTACCGGGGTTTTTTCCCCGTTAAAGGGTTTTTTTGGGGGGGAGTTTTTCCTTATCCGCTGTGAGGGTCCAAAGGACAGAGGGATGTCGTATGCTGTAAAGCCCTGTGAGGCAAATTGTGGTTTGTGATATTGGGCTTTATTTGATTGATTGATTGATTGATTGAGTGATTGAGTGATTGATTGATTGAGTGATTGATTGATTGCACCCTGTTCCTCTGTCTTGTTACGGATGTGTCCCGCAGCCACATTTTCTTCACTGATTCTTGGTCGGAGGTCTCTAAAGGCTTCTGACAGATGTGAAAGACACAGGAAATCTAACCTGTCCAGAAAGTTTTAATGATGGACAAATGTTTAGGACTCAGTGTGCAAACGTCATTGACACAACGTTAGGTCCTATTTATTTTTTAGGTGTGCAAAAATTTCGGACCAAAGAAATGTACTCAGTGTGTTAAGGCCTTATCTACGAAACTTTGGGCTGTTTTTCTAAGTTGTTGGAACAGGTTTCTGTGTCTTTTTGCATCCACCAGAATTCTTAAGAGTTGTTTGACCAAAAAGCAGTGGAAAAAAATGTGGCGTAACCCTGTGGGACACATCTACAACAAGACAGAGGAACAGGTCACACAGTTTCATAACTCATATAGACTCCGTTCAACAGGTCAGATAGTAATATATAGGTGGATGATGTTGACGAGGAGGAGGATGTGGATCGTAGACAGGGAGAGTGATAGTGTGGAGACAGAGAGAGAGAACAGCTCAACCTCGTCATGTAGTCGCAATGCCAAATGCAAGACACGGCGATTAAGTGGTGACAGCCAGGGAAGTGAAGAGCAGCACGGGAAGAACTGTGTCTTTGTTTTGTCTAGTGCTGCAAATCTTAGTAACAAATAGAACAATAAAAAGCATCAGACTCAGTGTGCAAGGATTATTGAAATGTATTTATGTATTAAAAGAACACATACAAAAAAAACAAACTCAGTGTTCAAAGGCCTTGACTGTTGACATCCCTACTTTGGATTACTATTAAACGTACAAGTTGGCCAATTCATCAAGTAAAGGGCCTCTTAAAACTGTTTTCATTTTAATCTAGACACAGCCCTCACAGTTGGTTTACACAAAATGTCTGAAATACTGCCTCAAAAAATTGTCAGGACTACATCTGAGACCAGGCCTGTATTGTTTAAGTCAGAGGTTGGAGATTTATACAAACAGGCTGATAAGGTGGAGAAAAACAATCCACAATGCAAACTGAAGTGATTGTACACCTCTGCTGCAGAAGGGAAAGTGAGATGGCACTTGGGAGAGTTCATTTCGGGAGCATGGGACTATGCAAGTTTTTTTCTGTAATGATGTGCTTCAGTTGGCCAGCACCTTGTCACATTGTTTTATGTCTGCCTCTAAACTCTCCTGCTTTGCTTCACAGATGAGTAGAAACTTTGTCTCGCTACGTGAACACACCAGATGTTCCACACATAAATATGACAAGAACGACACACTTCTTCTGTACCTGAATTTTTCATTACATGATATATATTGGTCACTTAGGATTTAGAGAGTATACGAACAGAGGAGGGTATTTCAGTTATTTTGGCTCTCTGCTCTAGTCTGGTAGAAAATCTCCAGGTTTTAGTACAAGGAGCAAAAACAGTGATCCTAAACATATGGACAACCCAGCCACAAAGCGTTTTATGAACACACAGGAATGTTCTTGACCAGCCAAGTCAGTAGGCCGACCTAAATCCATGTGATCACGTCGACCAGACTCGAAGCAAAAAGGCCCCAGAATAAGAAAGAAGTGAAGATGCTGAAGTACAGGCCTGGCAGAGCATCAGCAGGAAAGATACCAAGTGTCTGCTGATGTCAGTGGGTCACATACTTAAGACACATGTATCTGGTTGGACATGATTTAAAGCTTGAATTCAAATAAAGTCGTCATGCTGACCTGAAATATTCAATACTTAAATGGCTACAATTCCTACACTGTCTCTCTGTATACTTTTAATTTCAACTGGCATTTGCTTAAACTCACTCCAGGTACACAGAGTCAGCAATTCATTTTAACATCCCCATTAACAACCTCCAACCTGGCAACCATGAATGGCAGCAAAAATGCAAAAACATAAGCAAAGTCAGCTGAACAATGAGCTTTAAGGACAAAGATGCCCTTACACCTTGCAGTACAATTCATTTTGGGTGACTGCATGGCAATCGGATAGTTCTTGACCACATGACAGTACAACAGGTACAATGCATTGAGAATGGACTGTCATATCTGATTGGCCCAGCCATCTCCAGAGGTGGTCAGGGACACATTGTGACCACATTGAACACAAGTGTAAATGCAATTGCATCGTCAATCCACTTACAGCAACTACATGGGCAGAAATAAGTAAGCTAGCACATCTTTTGCAAATCAGCGAGGCAACAGCAGCTCTCCCTCACCTGACGCTGAAGCTGTCAGGGTGCACGGTGGTCTCTCTCTCAAGTCATGCTAACACTGCTGGGGTGTCTCCATAGATTGTATATAGGAATGGACGACATGTCTCCCTTTCCACCCACTGTACTAAGATGAAGCCAAAACATCCCAGATACGGCCAGTGCCATCTTGCACTGCTGATGCCATTTGGAGCCAGAGTCTGTACAGAAGCGATCTCCTAGGTATCAAGCTCCTGCCCATTCACCTATCCAACCAAGTGCGAGCAGCAGCACTGATCAAGAACACATTGATTTGAACACATAGCTGTCAACTGTGACGTCAAATCCCCTTTTACACCATTGAAACTTAAACGGGTTTAGCATTAGCTTGGCCGTCAGCTGCTAACGCTAAGACTGAATAGTGGAGTGTGAGGTGAGCCCTCATGTTAGTAGTATTCCCACAGTATTTTATTCTCATATGACAATGCTTGCTCACGTGTCATATCCAAGTCCTCCTTTCCTTCCATGTATAAAAATAATGTCTAGATGTTTGGTTTAAATACAACAGTGCGTTTCTTATTTCGTTCTCTGGTGCTGCTGGCTGAGACCTCTGCTGACCTCACCAGGAAAAAAGAAACATCAGCAACATCTAGTGGACCGAAAAATTAATTGATTTTATTATTCTGGTACCAAAAGGTGTATTAAAATTTGAATTTGCAAAAATTAATGATGTATACAATAAAAGATTGATACATGGCATCCAAGTATCAAGACAATGTCACCACACAAAATATCGCAATACTATGCTGTATCAATTTTTTCCCCCCACCCCAACAATTGTGTTTTCTTGAAATATTTGTTATTTTTAAAATGCAGACGATATCATTATGTGTCCTCTATGTTACTGTATTATTTTCAATTTTTTTTAATGATGTAACCTCCTTTTTTAAAAATTCTAATCATAATAGCTGTTGACAGGCTGGGGCGGGGCCCGATTGGTTTTTGGCTTTTTGAGCTGGACAGAGCAATTGAATGTCAATACGATCTTGACGTTGACCCTGGAGACACATATTAATAGCAGGTGTGAATGTAATCAGGTTAAATCATATCTAGGTACAATCTGGATACAAGACGCATTTTATTGCAAGGTGTAAAGGGGGTCAAAGATGATTATCAAGTGATCAATACGGTGGTTATGAGTGTGTGTGGTTAACTGTGAACAAGCGAACATATTCCTGATCATAATCAATACTGTCTGTATCATAAATGGTTTAATATTAGATGCAACTGCAAACTGCTACAGTATGAATAATAAAGTGATAAAGTCAGCTCACAAGAGAACCCTCTATCACAAAATTACATTTTTCCATGATTTTGTTAGCAAGCAAAGAGTTATTTTTGTCTTTTCTTTGTTGAACTGGAATCATTTTAAGGGATCTAATGAGTAAAACTCTCCAGGATTTTGCAAGACAAAGATAAGGAAATAAAAAGGTCAACAGTAAATACACACAATATACACAGAAAACAGCCAATAATGGCCTTAAATAAGATCGTGTTCATAAAAAAAAAAAAAAACAGAAAAGGAAAGCAGAAAACAGGACTGACTTTCTTGTTTTCAAAAATAACAACATCCATCCAGAAATATGCACAAGAATAAAATATTCTGTATCTGCGGTATCTAAAAGACACACAAGGAAGATTAAATTTAGCAAGACAGTGACAGCAGTACAACAGAAACAGGCAGAAGAAAGTGTATTCCTCTACTCTCCCCACAGCAGAAGCTTGACTGTATCCCTCTGTGGACCGGAGAGTCAAAGACAAGGACATGAATGATTCAACATCTGGCTTCTCTGCATCTCTCTACATGTATCTGCTGTACCAAAGGGAACTACACAGACAAGTAAGAGCTCATATTCAACCCCTTCCTTACAGTGTTCAGGCCCAGGATTCAAACATGTCACTTTTGCATGTTGGAGGGCCCAAATGGCCACAAGGTGTACTCGTCTGAGGATTAGAGCATTCAAAAGCACTGTAAGGTGACGTCCGTGAACTGAACACAGCTCCATGCTTGTGTACATAATGTTTTATTTAGCTGCAGAAGATTTTGCAACATTTAAAAATGAAAAATGTGGTACTTTGTGAGAAGTAAAACTGAATAAAGTTTAATCAAATCATCAAGTCAAAATATCTTAACGTTATCTACTTTGCAGAAGATGATTGGTCGACAGTTGGTGTGCTTAAATATTTAACAGTACATGCTTAGAACTACTTTAGAGGAACATTTTCACATGTTTGGAAATATGCATATTTGCTTTCTTGCTGAGAGTCAGAAAAAAAGATCAATACCACTTTCATACTTTAATTCTGAAGCTACAACCAGCAGCCTTTTAGCTAAGCTTAACAAGAGACTGGAAATGGGGAGAAACAGTTAGCTTTGCTCCGTTCATAGGCAACAAAACCTGTCAGCCAGCATCTTTGTGTAGAACTGACTAGTTGTGATTTTACATTGGGTTATATGCTGGATTATTTGTTGGCTTGAGCTGTCACAGTGAGCACTGTCGACCTACCATACAGGCCACTCTCAGTAGATTCAGTAAATTTCCACTAACCCCGCCTCTCCACCACACCTACCTGCCACCCTATTACCTGTCCATACATCTTCCAGTCCTGCCAGTCCACCCCACCCACTTTATCAAGCCAAATGCCCTCACTTGTGGATCATTACATCCTGCCAGTATGAAGACTCCTGTTTCACAGACTCTCCTTGCAAGATTCTCCAAAGCAGATTAGAAAAAAGAACGCATCAAACTGGAACTAAAGGAAATATTACAGTTGAATTCAGGACATGAAGTATATAGAGCAATATTGACATTTTTGGAAAAGACAGGAATAGACAGAAGAAAATATAGGACTAAGACTGTTCCGATCCACACTCCATTTCATAATATCATCATCATCAGAAGGTGGCAGTAATGCACCTAAAAGCTGTTTGCCAACTGCCAATAAACATCAGAAGAAAACGACTCTCCTTGCAAGATTGTTCGTTGTCATACACTTGCAAGACTTTCCAGCATTTATTCCCAGGCTGCTTCCTTGTTGCAGGCTTCTTCTTTTTGCTGACTCTCCTGCTTCGACTGCTCCCTGGTAAACCACTCAGCCTTCTGTCCCCGACCAAGAGCTCTGCTTCAATATTCCTGGTTTCTGTTTGTCTGTTCCTCATGGCTGTTTGGAGAGACCACCACCCAGCTCTTCATAGTGAGTTAACCTGTTCTGCTGCCTGTGATTTCTTGTGCTGTGGACTGCCTCACCTCGTGGCTGCACATTCTGCCCCCCCTCGCTGTCTACAGTCGGCTCCGTACAGGTGTGTTGGCCTCCCCTGTATATACTCCTGGTTCCTGACGCCCTGCTCGTCAGACATCACCTTCTGCCTACTACCTCACGGTACTGTTGCGCACATTTGAACTGTTTGCCGTTTGTGTGCATCCAGCAGACGCCACTGACTCACCTGTTCTCTGCCTCAGTGTGCCACACCAGGAACTCTGGACTGAACCTGTGTCTTGGAAGGTTCTGAACTATTTTTTCTACTAATTTTTCATCTCCTTGCTCACTCTGTGTTTGACAAGTAGTATTATTTAAGACTATTAGAAACTGTCCTTCTTGTCTGTGGTGCTGCATCTGGGTTCTAACCACACCTGTGACAGATGCAGTGACTTCTAAACCCAGTCACCAGAAAAAAATGTTGGCATTGTATGTTCATGCAAACCACTGATATATTTCATACACATATATATTACATTTGTACATTTCATGTGTGTCATATCAACGTTTCTAAAGTGACAGTACTTCAGATTACATATATATGAGCTGTTTTTTCATCAGAAAGAGGAGGGAATGGTGGATGGTGTGATAGGTGAGACGGCTGCCAAGCAGCAGACAGCAGCAGACCACTCTCCAAGACCAACAAACAAGAAAAGCAAGTCGACACATCGGGACATTTCCAGCTGTGTTTGTCACAACAAAATCAGGTAGACAGAAGCAGGACCCAATGCAAGTGTTTTCCACCAGAACCAGGAATAAATTTGCCTTACAACAGCTCACTACCTGATAATGCCAGCAACACATCACTTTATATCAGAGTGGGAAATCAGGAGTATTGTATTCTTTCCTTTTTTGGGAGGAAACATCAGTGCAGTGACTAGAAAAAGAGTTAACAGCTGCATAAATAACAGTGAGCAGCACTGGAGTTATAGTGTTATAGAAATCAGCTTCTCTTGCATCATTAACCTCACTCTTTCCACATCATGTCCCCAGTACTCATTTCTTTTATTTTGCATTCAATTTTCCTGCATTTAAAGCTGGAGTGTTTTCATATGGCCATGGCAGGGGTCGCTCTTGATTTTTTTTTTCTCTTACTGTTCTGCAAGAACAGCTTTAAGATAATGCCAGCAAACGAAATCAAATTAATCACCACTTCAATGCCTGTACTCAGCACAGGCATTTAAGTGGTGTTGGCTGATGTTTTAAAGGCTTTGTATGAATTTTGATGTCAGAAGTAGAGTTAAAAATGCAGGAGTGGACAGCAGCACAGAGGATGGGAGTGGAGCAAAGTGACAAAACACTACATACAAAGAGTTATACCTGATAAGTTTAACATTGGTAAAGGTCATTGAAGAGAATGTAACCTACTTGTACTTTCACAGTGGCTGGTAGCAAGTCACAAGATGTCCAAGTCATAGGATTTATTTTAGCTACATGTACTGTTGTGTCAACAACATTTCAATGACTATATTTCAATGTGAAGATCTAACTGGATGTTAAAACATAGTGGATGAAAGACTATGTAACCTCAACATCTAAAAACAAACAAAGACAAGTTAAAGGTTGTTTTTTTGTGGAGTAAAGCCCTCTGAGGCAAATTGTAATTTGTGATAAAAATGGTTTATAAATAAAACTGAATTGAATTGAACAGACATCTCAATGTCTATGTTAAAACTGAGCTTAATTTTCTTAAAAAGTTCTCCACTCGCACCTCGTTTCCACTTACATATATGAATGGTGTCTGTAGATCTGTAAAAATATGGATGATGCCCCTGGCATCGAATGCAAGGAAGTCCATTTTTGGGGGGGTGGATAGAAACCAGATAGAAACTACCTGTAGCCATGGGGGAGAGGCTAATTTTATCTTTTTCACCATCCAGTAGTTTGAATTATGCGCTTGAAATATGACCTAGACAGTAACAGGACCAATATTACATGGCAACAAATAAATGACAATGTTGGCCAGACATATAAACGGCAAACATGTCATATGCCTGCACTATGTTATGCCTTTTAACTTTTCACTTAAATGTAAAACTACAGCTGTATTGCTCGTAAATCGGTTACTCTGACAGGTCTTTACTGACTGTATTTAATATCAAACTGGTAAAGAGGATGACTGTTTTTCATGTCAAACTGATAAATTTGACAGAATTTCATATCGAACTGATAAAGATGACTATATTTCATATCAGACTAATAAATTTGACAGTATTTCTTATCACACTGATAAATCTGACAGTATTTCTTATCACACTGATAAAGATGATGACAGTATTTCATATCAGACTGATAAATCTGATAGTATTACATATCAAACTGATAAATCTGACAGTATTTCTTATCAGACTGATAAAGATGACTTTATTTAATATCAAACTGATAAATCTGACAGTATTACATATCAAACTGATAGAGATGANATAGTATTACATATCAAACTGATAAATCTGACAGTATTTCTTATCAGACTGATAAAGATGACTATATTTCATATCAGACTAATAAATCTGACAGTATTTCTTATCAGACTGATAAAGATGACTTTATTTAATATCAAACTGATAAATCTGACAGTATTACATATCAAACTGATAGAGATGATGACTGTATTTCTTATATGACTGTAAGGTTAGGCTATTTCATATTAAAGTAATAAATCTGATTGTATTTCATATTCATTCATTCATTTTCCGTAACCATTATTCCTGTTAAGGGTCGTGCACGGGGGTGCTGGAGCCTATCCCAGCTGACACTGACCAGGGTTCACCCTGGACAGGTCACCAGACTATCACAGGGCTGACACATAGAGACAGACAACCATTCACGCTCACATTCACACCTACGGAGAGTCACCAATTAACCTGCATATCTTTGGACTGTGGGAGGAAGCTGGAGTACCACTAGAAAACCCATGCTGACACTCCAAACAGAAGAGTTCCCCCATCCTGGGTTTAAACCAGGAACCCTCTTGCTGTGAAGTCAATGCTAACCACTGCTGATAATGACAATCTAATTGCATGTAATGTATAACCATATTTTAGCAGAATACCATTACTCAGATTCACAATATGTTAAAACTAGATAAACAAGTTCTTTTTAATCATACAAATTCGCAGGCACATTGGATATTACAGAGATTCCCAAAGGAATCAATGGACTTCCAGTTGACTCATCTCTGTACACAAACATTAGTGAAAACGAGGCGTCAGGGTTGGAAATTAACTCTTTTGTCCACCCGCCACTCAATAGATCATTTTTCTTTTGGCTGGTGAGTGAAGTAAATCTAGCAGCCATTTGCATATTTTACCAGCATTTGGCCAGTGGCTGGTGCTAATTTCCAACCTGGTCTCCACTACAAATCTCTCCATCTAAAAAAAAGGCACTTTTTGACCATATTTATGCCACTTTTTAGGTAAATGCCTACACGTGTTTTGACCTGAAAGTTGAGCCAAATCTTACTTTCTGATCGGCCGTAACGCTGCAAATTACAACTGCGCTAAAACTGGGTATACACTGTATGATTGGAGCCCGTTTAAGAAATGCTGTTTAACTCCAACTCCTATTGTACAGGTTAATCATAAGGGGTCGTTCATACAACAACGATTTCAGTAAAAACGGAAAAGTCTGTCCTTTGCGTTTTAAAAAACTTCTGCGTTTATATGACGATGTTACTGAAACGATCCCTGTTCACACGGAGCCGCAAAATCTACTGGAAACGCTGTAGTATGCACACCAGGCCAATGGGTGGCAGTGTAAATTTGCAAAGCAACACCACGGCATGACGCCATGCGCCTGCACTGAAGCGCCTTCCTCTCCAACGCCGTGATTACAAACCAAAACAAAGAAGACACACTGGCGAAAGCATGCACAGATAACTTTGTCTGGATGGGCGACGAAGTGGAGTTGCTACAGTAACAGATCTACACTTCACTTCAAATCAACAGGGTGAGCAGCACAAGCAGAGCTCAGCATTGTTGTTGTAACGGTCGGCATGCCTGGTGACTGGAACCGTAATGCGCATGTGCGAAAAGTCTCCGTTTTCAGTGGAACTGCATATTGCACGTTTACATGACAACGGAGACGCTGCCGTTTCCAAAACGTTGCACTCTGGAACCCGTTTTCAAATCGTTGCGTTTTCAGGCACCCAAAACGCAGCTGTCGTGTAAACGATCGGCCAAAACGCAACTAAAGTTTACCGTTTTCGGTTGAAATCGTTGTCATCTAAACGGGGCCTAAGTCTGTCGGCTCCTGCCGACTGTTCTGGCTATTGACAATTAACAATAGAAATGTGTTTGAAAGCTCCAGAGCTGCAGGAAAGTGGAAGTTTGTTTGCTAGCAGAAGTACGGTTCACAATAATGTCCAGACATACCTCTTTTTCCCTCCCTCTCACACACACACTCATGCACACACAAGTTAGCAGCAACAACTGTCAGAAATTCATATGAGTGTCCAATGGTCAGTTGAAAACAGTTGATCAGGCTGTGGTCAGTCCTCACTCCCCCTTGTAGACTACACAGCAAACAACGTCCCATGAAGCTGAAATTTGGTCAAACTCTAAAATGAGTCATGCAGCTCAAAAATCAGATCAAATCTAACAGTGTATACCCGGCTTTAATATGATTCATAACTCCAGTTTCAAGACCGACAGGCTCTATTTTGGTATTATCAAGGCCACCAAGGCTGAGAAACTGTTTGTTTGTTTGACTTTGACAGTGTTTACCAGGACACTCAGCAGAGGGGACTCGGCATTAATTAGGAGGCTTAATGACTCAAAAGAGAAGCAATCAAAAGAAAGCTAAGAACATTTAAAATGTCCGCAAGCTTCAGTCAGCGGGTACAAGTCTCACTCATCCAGATGGGTTTCACCAGTCATATAAAAGCATATTAAAGTCAAGGTAAAAGATAAAAGATTTATTGCACAGGGACTTTGTGTTAAATAATTCAGGGCTGAAAGCACTATTAGGGGGTAACAGGTTGATGGACTGCTAAACAAGGAATGTGACTGACATTTACCGACACTGGGTGATCTATACAGCAATGGATCAGTTGCACATGAGATGACGTATTTATCAGATTTTTCAAAGGTTGAGTTTTATTCACTGGCAAGGACATTATTTCAGTGCATTTTAAAAGTCTTGGCATTATTGCACAAAAATCCCATAATAACCTTTGATATGAAGCATATGAAACTAGACATATGTGCCTAATCCTTGCAGTAGCTCCGGAGACAGACCCCCAGTTAGCAGCCGCAGCAACCGGAACGCAGCCAGCGCAAACCCAAGCCCTAGGGGTACGGACAGCTCTGACTCCCTGCAAAATCAGCAAACTTTCTGTTGCTGCCATTACACAGGTTAGATCTAGTGCTGCTGCTGGCCACCAGCCCACTGTGACACCCAAGGCCAATCTCCTGACCTGCTGCCTGCTCTCCTCACAGGGAAGCAGTCCACAGTGGCGGAGAGTAAGGTGGAGAGACCTTGGGGTGGCTAGCTAACGAAGTCCTGTCTCATTAGTGTTCTGATAGACAGAGAGAGAGCAGGGCAGGGAGGGACTGAGTTAATGTGCTGTGTGCAGCTGTACAATAAAATCAGATTAAATAAGTGAATGAACAGAAACACTGGGTTACTGTATGAAGCATGTGCTTATGCCCATGGTCATCTAGTGGGAGGGGCAGAGAGGAGAGCTGCGGAAGGAGGGTGTATTTTCAAATTCTGATGGGGGTTTTTTCTGCCTTTTCCAGATTTATGCCTAACCCAGCTTTAAATAGCTGTATTTTCCACCGCAACAGACTTGCCTGATTTGAGTTCCTCCTGGCAGCTGGGCTTCCTTTTGTCTTTGCATGAAGATATTAACATGAAAAACACCTCAGTGGGAGCACAGTGGTAATTATTAATAACCTTTTTAAAACAGTGTATTTAATTAAAAATAAGTCGAATCAACTCCTTGAAAATGGGAACAAACAAAGAGAACAAAACCTTCATAGATACTTCTTCTCTCCCTCAGTAGCCATGCCTCAGATAAATCTAATTCAGTTGTTCCTCTCAAGGTTACGTAGAGTGCATATATCTCTGGTCCAAAGCCATTACTCAAGATCTTTCCCGAGGAGCTGCAGCACTGTTTTGTCACAGTGGAACGGAGACAGTGGCCAGCAACCAGAGCCAATATTAGTAATGCACTCTCCTACCAACTCTCTGCTTACTGTGTGAGCGTGTAACAATGACAGTGAGCAAGTGAATGGATTTTAATTTATTCAGGCACTCAACAGTTTTGCCAGTTACAAGTAAAATGCCAATAAACACATTCTTTAGAAGAATGACTCAAGAATAAGGGACTCAGTGAGGCAGAAAATACAGCGAATGAATAAGAAAATGACCATATATATACACAAAACAAAAAAAACTGCAAAGAAAATATCTAGGAATAAAATTAAAATCACTCTCCTCCCTCTTTCTCTTTACATCTTTTCATATCTCCAAATGTCCAAAGGCGGTTTTAAATATGGCCTGGAGGAGGAGAAATGTAGGAAGGAAGTGACAGTGCCAGCGGTTATAAAGATGACTGATGTATGTAGCAGATGGAGTGTTTCACGACCTGTACCGGCACTCCATTTAAGTGTGTGTAAAATTGATGGCCAACCATAATTGACCTCTGTAGCCACTACAGTACTGAAAGCTGTTCTTCCACTTTGGTGGAAAGAGGGGAGTTTTTTTCTCTCTCTCTTCCGGACGTGGGGGGAGTGTTTGATTTATGTAACTCTGCGGCAGGTCGGCGTCTCAACATCACAGGCAGATTCTGATGGATTTTTTTTTTTCTGTGTGAGGAGAAAGGGAGGAAGAAGATGGAAGAGGAACAGATGAGAAAAGGCAAAGAAATGAGGGAGGACAGAATAGCACTGGAAGGGGGAATAAATAGAAAGTAGAAATGAGGAGAGGTAAAAGGAAGACTGTAAATGGAGAGAGAGAGGATTGAGGAGAATGAAGACGCAAGGAGAAGTGAAGAGGAGATGAGGAGGAAGAGGAAAATAGGATGGGAAGAATGTAGGAGGAGGAGGAATGGAGAAATTCAGTACATTTGCAGTAGCTGAAGAGTACTTGTCCCGTGCTAACCTCCTCAGGGCCATGATTACCTGCATAATGGATTCTGTCATCTACAACCAAATATTGGCAACCTGCATCATCTTACTGGACATGTTTCATGGCCTGGAAGTCACATGGAACTATCCCTGCCCAGTAAATAATATGTCTCTGTAGAGATACTATATACTATATTAAGTGTTGAGCTACATGAGCAGCATGCAGACATCTTCAACCCCCTGGTTTCAGTTCTGTCAGCAGACTCAGACCTATTATCCTCCATTTGCCAAATACTGTATGTAATAAGAACAAAGACAGACTTCTATACTGTTCATTATACCTGTTGTCAAGACCCCATTTTAAAGAGCTGCAATGGCTGAGGTAACAGCATGCAGTAAGCACTGCAAAAGTAGAAGAATAAACGCTTTATTCAAAAGTCTTCAGCCGTAACTTTGTTCTTTAAGAATTACTTCATCTCCAGGGTTTACGTAGTTGTAGTAGTTACGAGTTCTACGCTTCATAGATGGAGTTATTTAGGTAGACCTTCCACACACTGCAGGTTTCCTCATTGAACAGACCGGAAATCTGCTTCACTCCACCTTTTTTCTTCCCTTGCCTCTTCCATTAATTCTCTAAATAGTCACTGTGTTCAGTGGACCACCTCTTTATTCAGCTTATTTTCAAGTTATTAATTTGAAATGTTTTACTGCCAATGTAGGCTTTTATACAGCTATTTAAAACATACGTCCAATAGTTGTTCCGTATGGTTGGAATTCTGGAATATTAAAAACCATAGAGAGCCATAGAAAAGAAAAAGTCCAGCTTAAACCCTATGCAGCCCCCCAAATCACCATTTGTATATGAGTTACTCACCCCATGTTACATTGATTTGTGAAGAAAAGACTGTTTTACTTGCATGCTTCAGGTGAACAAAGAATCCAAAAACTGCAGGCCACATTAAACAACAAAAACTATTTCCAGTATGCAAGTATGAAACTATATCCAAACTCGATTCCAAACTCTGATGCAGCAAGTGCAGTACAATCCAAGTCTCACTTATACAGTCGGATGCCCGTTACTTCCCTAAAGCCTACAGACGGTGAGATTTTAGCAATCTTATAAGTTTAATACAACGTGGATCTAATAAACTTGGGTACGACATCAGGTTTGACATATGCAGACTGTACGACGACAGTACCTACTGAATCGCAGGCTACGACGTACCATGCAATAGCATATGTACTGCTGTTTGTCTGTGTGTGTGTTTGCCAGCTGCTAGGTTGCTCACCTGGCAGCTGCAACTCCGCCACTATTTCACTCCATGCTACGTCCTTCTTTACACGATCATGGGAAGTGTTGGAGGACACATCACACAGGCAAGGCTTCTGTTGTATATCACCATGTATACCAGGCTTAACAGACAGCACTTTCCGATGGTGAACTGCACGAAAAGTGAAACTTAAACTATGCTCTCCTCAAAGACAAACTCCGTGGACGAAACCAGTAATTTTACCTTGCTGAACATGGGAGCTGTTGGTCTACCACTGCCTCAATCTGTAGTTTGTTATTGTGTAAATTTGGTGTTTTGAAGGGTTAGTTTGGATTTACCAAAGTCACATAATAAAAAAAACAAACTAACTGATAAAATTACTGTTTTGTCATTAGTCTGGCTTTGAAGAGAGAAGAGATTAAGTTTCACTTCCTGTTCAGTTCCCCATCAAAAAGGGCTGTCTGTTTTGCAAGTACTGAGCATATGACTGGATAAGTGAGACATGATACTGCATGAGCTGTGTAAGAGTTTGTGAGCGGACGCTTTGATATAGTTTTCCTCTTGTTAAACGTGATCCCCCTTTACCTGAATTTATCAAGAATGTTCCATTTTTGGGTTCTTTATTAACCAGAAGCACGTGAGAAAAATTTTCTTCATGAATTTAACTCAACAGGGGTGATATACAAATGGTCATTTAGGGGTGAAATATTCCTTATAATTTCACTTCAAGCAGAAGTTCAAACATATCTTTCTTACAATGTGATATTATGTATTTTGCTTGACTTAAAGGTGCACAATTGTATTACAATGGATGTGTTCCAGCTGTGTTGTGTGTCACTTTTACACATTTGACACTGACATGTACTGTATGTGTATGTGGAGGCACAACCCACACAGGTAGGCTTGGCAGCTTCTGACAGGTTTAACCAAAACAGCAAAAATTACAATGTCTTTGAAGAGCTGTTAACCAGTTCTCTTAAAATACTATACCTATGATACAAGTAGTTAATGGGTAATGGAAATTATGTCTTAGAAGATTCATGTTTTCATGAAAAAAACATTGAACCTAAACCCTGACCTGGGATTAGATGCGAAACATGCAGACAGATAATATTAAACATCTATGTAAATACCTAATGCCTTAATACATAGTTCATTTCAGCCAAAGCATTTCGAGACATTCATATGCAACACCATTACTGATGCATGGCCCGCCATCCTATAGAAGACAAAATGCAAGTGCATAAGATTAATTTCTCCACTGGTGCATTGCAGTGAAATGTCAGACTGTGGTTCATAAGGGCCTGAGGGTCAGCTATGGATCCAAGCCAAGGTGTTCAGTCAGAAGGAGTTTAAACAGAGCTGGCAGGGTGGAAGGAGCCTGTGCACACCTTTGTAGTTTTCTGTTGGATAGTCGAACAGATGGCAGAAGGGTTGCTACCTAATAATCCTGGGCACTGTGTGACACTCTTCTCCTGAGCAGTTGTCTTGCTGAGCCGCGCTGTAAACCAGGACAGGCGCAAACACACTGCAGCGAGCTCAAAGTATGTCACGGCAGCTCGGCTATCAAACCCTCTTCATCTGCTGTGGGAAGTCAATGTCTCTTAAGGAAGTGAGTCTCATAATTAACAAATACCATCAGTGCACAGTCATGATGAAGTTAGCGCACAAGAACGTGACGGTGTAAATCTTCTAAACTTTGTAGCAGATGACCTAACACACTCTTTATTTCATTCTAAACTGTGAATATTCATGTGTCACCTGCAGGGGGCACCACTGTTCACAGCCAAACCCTGAAAAACTTAATCCAAACTTTGGTTCCACTTTAAATATGAACTGAATAATTACAAGTCAGTGCACACACTTGAGATGGATACATTTATATGCTTAAAACTCCATATACCAAGATTTGCATACTAGTAGGTTCATTTAATGTGAAGAACTTAGACACAGCCAAAGTGTGCATCTGCCTCCCCTTTCTTCCCAGCATTAAAACACTCAACCCTTTCCTTAATACTGCATATGGATCATCAATATGAACATTAAAAGGCATAGATGAATCATTAGGGAAGACACAACCTGTACAAAGTTGCATCTGAAATTTCAATGTGGCACAAACAACGACACGCAATGCCAAATGGTCAGTGGCCCTCAGCGTTAGCTTCAGACACACAATTCACCCAGTAGCATCTGTATGAGAGACGCACCATGATTTCATGCAACTTCTGTGTAAACCCATCCATGCCATTATTATACAGTCAGAGCAAGTGCGCGTAGATGGGCAGGTAGAGGAGTCCAACAAGCACAGGAATTTGACCTGAGTGTACGCGTCCGGTGTCAACCTAAAAACCAATGTTGAGTAATTTGTTTTGTCAGTCTTTAGTCACATAAGTCGTCTGACATGACTAACATCAATCCTGGTGTTTTCCTAACCCTAATCAAGTAGTTTTGTTGCCTTAACCTAACTGCCAACCCGTTCTAAAGGCCAAAACACAACGATGGAAAACACAGCCTGTCAAAAAAATACGCCCCTATTATTTACAATGTACAACCCTGCACAGCCAGCAGCTAGACGTGCTTCTGGATGTATTGCCAATTTTTCAGCCTCGCTGCCCCCAGATTTGAATGTATTTTTCCCCACTTGCTCTCTGCCTGTACATACTAGCTCCTTAACAGCTCGTCTTCTCTGCTCCTGTGGCAGCTGGACCCCTCTCCTCACCATGGAAGCATAAAGTGAACTTTGTAGCTGTTGCTGTCTCATGTCATGTGTGACAAAGACTGGATGAAGACAGATTCGGTGTTGTGGTCAAGAAATATCCTGAGCTAAATGACACATGATCCTGTCATTATAAAGACAATGACCAAAAAGATATTGCCTGGTGAGTCATAGCTCTGGAAATCGGCTCTTCAAGGGAGAAATCAACTTTGATTGGGGGCTCTCCACTCGTGGTTTTAAGCTAACGCAGAGGTGGAAAATGCACAGATCTTTCAGTAAAAGTAGTAATAACTTTGTGTGGTCATCTGTTAACGAGCTGCGGTGCAACCTGTCCGATGTGTGCTTGATGTTCCATGCCACAGCGGCCCCAGTGTGTTTTCAGCTTTAGTCATGTGAGTCAACTCATATCACCAACGTCAGCCACAATCTTTTCCTAACCCTAACCAAGTCATTTTGTTGCATATATTAACCGCCAACCCCCCTGTGAAAAGGTATAATACAAACTATGCCCCCCTGCGTCACACCAGGGAGTTCTGCCCAAGCGTCAAAATATGACGAGTCGGGTAAGATCATGTTGATAAATTGCAAGCACAGTGAAAAGAATTCAGTGTTTACTGTTGCTTGGAGGCGGGCAACACACAGCGTTTTGCATAAACCATCAGAAACGTCTCAGGAAAGCTCATCTGCATGCTGACTGTCCTCACCAGGGCCTTAACCTGACAGAGGTTTGTCAACATAATCGACTTGTGTGGATGTCAGGCTGGTTGGATGTACTGCCAAATTCACGGAAACGACACTGGAGACAGTTTATGGTGTTGAAATGAACTTTAAGTTGACAGGCAGCAGCTCTGGTGGACATTCCTGCAGACAGAATGCCAATGACACACTCCCTCAAAACTTGGCACATCTGTTGCATTGTGTTGTGTGATCAACCTACACATTTTAGAGTGGCCACACCTGTGTAGTAATGATGCTGTTTAATCAGCATCTTGATATGTCACACTTGTCAGGTGGATGGATTTTCTTGGAAAAGGAGAGGTGATCACTAACAGGGATTTTAATTCATCTGTGACCAGAATTTGAGAGAAATATATGTATTGAGAGCATAAAAAGTCTTAGATCTTTAACTTAAACCTGTGGAAAATGAGAGCTAAAACAAAGTGTTGTGTTTAAGTTTTTGTTCAGTGTATTTACACCCATGCTTTTTTTATGCTACATGTCAAAATGTCCTATGTGAAAAAGGCCCATTCAAGCAAATTCAGATTTACAAGTCAATTTTCACAAGAAAGCAGCCCAGGTGTTGAGGGGACTCAACGTTATCCAGATAAACCTGCTTTTTGGGACAGATCCCACAAGGCGGGGGGCAGGGTACACATCTGCTTTACTTGATATACATCATACATCAAACAAAATTCCAAACTTCAAGTCCTCAGTTTGACTTCCCCTTGCTTCTTGTCCCTCTTGCTACATGTCCCGTTTTTGCTTACAGTCACAGCCTCACTGCAAATCCCAGCGAGTGAGTGCAAGGTTACTGGCATATTTATCAGCCTCGAATCAGGCTCGCCACCTACAGCGAGAACTAAAACACTTCAGCTTCAACGACTTTGTAAATGTTGTTCTAATGTCACTTTTTACTCTACCATTTTATGCTACAATAAAAAAAATAATGGATGCAGTTGGATATGATACAGTGGCATTATAATTTGATGCCTTTCCATTTTCATTCTACAACAAAATTTAACAAGTACAATATTTGATTTGAGTGTTTTCCCAGCAAGTGACACAATACAAGTGTTTTACAACAACACCAAACACAATCAGGTATGGTGAGGACAAAAGCACTGATTTGTTCAACAGTTGTGAACAAAGCAGATGTTGAATTGTTTGATTCACCTTTGTATTGAGCAATACGATGTTGAGTAAAATATGTTATTACATCCTTTGTGTTTAAAGTATGACATAATGTTGAAACTGGATATCATGTAAACAAACAAGCTGAATTTGGTGGCCTACCATACCTACTAGAATTGTTACATTAATTGATTAATTGGTAATGAACATAAAAATACTGTACGTAATGACTTCACTCATAAGTTTGTGGACTCATGGTGTGAAGTCTTGAGTTTGGCATTTTTGCAGTCATTACCTTGGATTTTTGGAGCCAGACGGCAACGACAACATCATACCCGTTACACCCATGGTCATGTCTTTTTTGCCTTGCATTTCACTACTTCCATTCCTGGCTCAGAAGATAGACAACTCTGTCGCGGGAATAATGGTGCAATATTCCTGCCTTCAACAGGCAGTGTCAAAGTGGCCATAGACTGCAGTGGCGCCGGTTGCAGACAACCTGTCACTCAAAGCAACCACATCCTTGAATATGCATAACTGTAAGCCTTTATAAAATGTAAACGGCTGAGTTACAAAATTCACCCCCCGTACAGTTAACATTAATGGGGAAATTTGCTATATGGACTGAAACGGTATGTGTACCAGGCTGTAAACATTTTTATTTCAGGGCATTTAGTATTTTAACATGGAGGTCAATGGGAATTGACTCGATCTTGGAGCCAGCCTCAAGCGGCCATTAGAGGAACTGCAGTTTTTGGCGTGATTGCCAACTATTTTAATAATTGATTAATCAGATTAAGTCTATTTTTTAGAAATACAAATCAAATTATTTTATTCCAGCATCTTAAACAAGAAAATTGTTGGTTTCCTAACTCCTCTATGAGGAAAAACTGAATAACTAAAAAAAAACGGACTATCTTTGCATTTTGGACAAAAAAAGACATTTGAGGACATCATCTTGAGCTTTGGAAAATACTGATCCATATCGTTCACATTTTTTTTGTTTTTTTTTTAGATTTTTTTTGACTAAACAATTCATCTTTTCATCAACATAGTAACTGATTAGTCTACCATGAAGATAATTACTGGTTGCAGCCCTAGTTCTCGTCAATGTTTTACCAGCTGAGCGGCTGTAAGATTTTAGATCATGGAAAGTATTCAGAGAGTCTGAGAGTATATTTCATGTATTATAATCACACTGCATTTAATTTAAACACAAAGAACAAGTGTTGAGTCAGTCGAGTGACTATGAAATGTGCATATTCCCGTAAGACTTTCCGTATTTGATTTGCAGTCACTGCTCTTCCACTTAAAAGTTTTATCAGCTCCAATAAGTGAACAAAGCTGTTCCAGTGTCACTGCACTTCAATCTGAAGTGTCTGGTGGTATATGTATATGTATATATGCATAACTGCATGTAGACCTTGTATGAAAAGTCCCTGTGCTGCATCTCCTTCATTTATTCCCTTGGAAATCTTACCAGCCACTCCTCTACTGTATATATAAGCTGAAGTGGTCTCAATGCACTTCTCATCCACTTGGCTTTATCTCTCAGCGCCACATCTGAGTGCTTAAGATTACATCCAGTATTGTCATTTAAAACACAACTAAATGCTTCAAAACAATAGTGAGCTGGGGGGACATTTTCATATCTGAAAGCATGATTGAGTGCTATAATACAGTCAGGGAGTGGACCCTGAAAGTAAACACAACATGGGTCAGTTGCATGTTTAATCATTTTAAACTTTCCTTCCACACACAGAGGGAACGAGGCTATTTTACTCACAAAAACCTGCTTTACATTTACTTTCTCATCTTAACCTACCCCGATACAATAGCAAAAGCAAAGCAAGGAAAAAGGAACGTTTGTAATGAACTGACATGAAACTACACATATCACCCTGATTCCATGAACGTAGTTGTATAATCAAGGTCATTCATGAGTCTATTATTTAAGTGCATAGGCTTAAAAAAATGACACCATGGAGGAAACCTTCTGTAGTTTGACTTAACATGACAACATCCCAAGAATTATAATAAATCCATTAATTTACCTGCATTATATTTGACATCAACAGTTTTTCTCTCAAATTTGGTATTCAGAGTGTCTTGGGTTTTTTATTATTAACAATACATATACAATCAGATATTGTGATTGGATCTTTTCAGATAACTGTTTTAGTGGTTGTATTGGGGGTATTTAGACAAAGAAGGTACCACAACTTGTTGAGCCAACCAGAACTTAAAAGTGAAAAAATTCCTACTTGAGTCAAATACCACTCTATAGCCCATTTCTGCCAATCTGAAATTATCTAGACATTACCCATAGGAGCTGTAAGTGAGAACGTAAATGTCCGAACTGGGCTGTTAAAGGGAAATTTCGGTTTATTTCAACCTGTCTCCTATGGTACTAAATTTGTTTCAAGTGACTAGTGACATAAAAATAATAGTTAGCATGTTAGCCGTTAGCCTAGATACAGCCGGGGCGCATAGTAGCGTCAGACCTGTTAAAACGTAAGTGAACGGGCATACTTTAAGTGCAAAGTTAGTCCACTAAACAAGCTTTTTTCCCACAAAGACCGCCTCATATCGTTAGGATAAATGTCAGAGAACATATAGAAAACGACATGTAAACGTGTTGTCTTACCTTACCGGTGTGCTGCCATGTTTGTTTACCATTTCTCTGGCTCTGCTTTCCAAAGCGCAGCTGAAATATCGCGAGAACAAGCAGCGATCTCATACCGTGCCTGAAATCTCGCGAGAACAAGCAGCAACAGCTGGAAGGCAGAAC
>NC_065517.1:16088911-16094738 GCF_006386435.1 Epinephelus moara
TATGTTCTCTGACATTTATCCTAACGATATGAGGCGGTCTTTGTGGAAAAAAGCTTGTTTAGTGGACTAACTTTGCACTTGAAGTATGCCCGTTCACTAACGTTTTAACAGGTCTGACGCTACTATGCGCCCCGGCTTTATCTAGGTTAACAGCTAACATGCTAACTATTATTTTTAAGTCACTAGTCACTTGAAACAAATTTAGGACGATAGGAGACAGGTTGAAATAAACTGAAATTTCCCTTTAAGTTCTGGACGGTTGGTCGATTGTTTGGTTGTTGTGCTCTTGTCCAACCAATCAAAATTTGGTTGAATCACTGGTGTTACTTTAATAAGGCCATGAGTCCACCAAAGTGTTTCTCTACCTATCTGAAAAACGACAGCTGTTATTGTTCAGCACTTGTGTTCGTCCTCTGTGATGGTTGGTCTTTGCAGTGTTTTTCATGCCCCTTATCTACCGTGATTGGACGGCTGGTGACAGTGACAAGCGCAGCATTCTAATCAGAGTTAAACATTTTTCAGCTCTCATTTTTTAAAATCAGAAAAAGATAAATAATCACAGAAGACATTCAGTGTCAGAATTATCATTATGGAGTTTTTTTCTCCAAAAAGAGTTCAGTTTAAATTTCAAGACTGGATTATAAAGCTTCTGAGAGGGATACAATCACACCGGAGGATGGCTAACGTTAGCTACTGGGCTAATGATAGTAATATTATGTTGTGTATTACATCATCAACCCCAGAGTTAACTTCTATAGTGTCCATTATGTCAGATATTTTTCTTCATTCCTATTCAATGTTTAGTGGTGAGACTGACTTGCACAAGCAGGTTGGGTTGAAAAGCGCAGTTTATTTTTGGCCATTATTATATGGAGATCACATTTATATTTCACTCAGGGCATTCCACTTGCCTGAACAGAGAGTTAACTTACCCTGGGCAAGAGTTAATCTCAAGCCCTGTGACAGGAAAGACTACTTTGATGGACACACAACGCCACAAGGTAGAGTGCACTCAGTGCACTGCGGCCGATTACGTTAACCTTGAGATAACATGCAGATTTTTCTCTCCATTGACCAATCAATTGATCAAAGAGTAGGTAGGATTTCAGCTGACCAAAATTTTCTTTGGTTGATTACAACCTCAGTCCAAATAAGTTGGATTGGACATTAAATGACTTTACCTTGCCAGCTCCCTAGTGCAAAGTCTGTGTAATGCCTAATTGAGTTCATGTGTGAATAGAGCAAGTAAATATCCGGAAAATTCACAGCGAGCCAGTGGGCATTGATGACGTTTCTATCATGCAGGTCGCACGAAACCGGAAGTAAACAAACATCCCAAGGTGAAGAAGAGGGGTCATTTACACGAAGACGGCAACAAAAAAATCTTACTGGAGAGATGATGAGATTCGGAAACCACTGTCGGTAAGGGCCGAAGTTAAAATCATCACACAAAGTCAAAAAACAAGAAGAGACTCAAATGTTTACAACCAAATTACAAACTGGCTACATGACCACAGTGTTATCTGCATCATGTCCTGCCTCCTGCATGCTCTACCCAGGCACCATCCCTCGTCTAAACCAACAGAGTATTTCCAGTAGGTGAGAACGCTTCTGACACAGACAATGTCCTGTTGTGTACTACACGTTTGACTCTGGACAATGCCTTGACCTGATTCTCCAGACACTGTATGGAGTTCCTATGAGGTAACAGCTTAATACTACAAACCATCAAGTCTGGAGTTTCTGTAATGATTTTATTAAGAAAGTTTTTGTCAGGATTTAGGTTACAGAACCTACTTACATCTATGAGCCAACCTGCTCATGGCTGGCTGAGCAGTCTCAGAAGTGTGTTGTACCCTAGGTGACTGCAGACTTCTAAAAAGTTTAGATTCTTTTCTCAAAGCTGTTTAGATTCAAGAGTTGTAGAGTTACTGTCAACCCAGTTTAAGTGGGACCACCACATGATGTAGAGCCTCCTTAAGTAGAGCACAAACAATTTAAAACTTTACATAGCAAGGCTGCACACACACACACACATACACACACAGCTCCAGTGGTGAAACACTTATTTGGTGCATATTCCCAAACCTAATACTGCACCTCTAAACATAAATCTGCTCTGTCAGCTCCGTCTTGTCATTTTCATGCACAGATTTAGTGGCTGCAGTTTGAAAGTTCCCGTGCCCTTTGAATATGACACAGTTTCACTGTCAGCTGCGACTGGAGAGTGGTGAGGGTGTAACATTCGATGTTTATTTAATGGAGCTGGAGAAGAGAGTTCCAAACTTTGTCCTCTGTCTTACATCAAGGACACGCTTTTGAATAAGCTTGATCAGTGAGAGTGTCTTCTGGCACGCAGATATGGGACTTGTAGGATTGAAAAGAACTGCACTCATTGAAGAGGAACACATTGTTCTTGACTAGATTAAGATTAAACAAAAACACAAAAATGGAAAGCGAGGGTTATTTTAGAGGTTTTTTGTCAGGCTTTATGTTCTCAGTACTTAAAAGTGTTTACTAGTGGTATAAACTAATTGTGTTCTTTAGCTGGATGTGCAGATCTGCCACAGCTGTCTCACAAACATTATGACCGTTTACTTTGAATCGCTTGCAGTCTTCTCCTAGATGCTAAATACGGTGGGTTACATTATTTGCATATGCTTTGCGTAAGTGTTGGATTTCTTGGTGTGGCTACAAGTTATCATCAAAACTGCTCATTTAATTGGTGCTTGCTGTTGGGAGAATTTGGCAAGTAACGTGGTACGACAACAGCTTTAGAGGATTGTATATTTCTTTGGATATTCTTTTAAAGGAGCAGTGTGTAGGATTTATTGTCAGGCTTTAGCGGTCAGGATTGCAGATTGCAACCAGCTGAAACTTCTCCCATGTGCCAAGCACGAACTCCTGGTTAGAATTCCTTCAGTGTTCATTGTTCACCCCCTTTGTTGACAGAAAGTTGAACTCGCCCACCCTAACGCTCAGCGTCGTGGTGACGCAGACCTGTCAGTTACTGTAAGCTGAAACCATTTCCCTCAGTGGAAACAAAGCTTGTATTCACTCGTATTTCACAGATAAGAAACAAAAAATTGTGAAGACGGTAAAGCCTCCACTAAAATAGCATTTTAAGTCGTGTGTGTGATCTATTCTTAAGGGATTTATACTTCGGGATTTATCCTGGCTTCATGTGAGCAGAGGAAATCTTCGCTCGTCGCTAGGCTCATGTATACCATGCAAAATGCCATAGGCTGGCGCTAATAATGTTAGCATGTTGTAAATGCTTGTAAAACGTGTTTAGTATAAGACAGTTGTTTTGTAGGTGAATCTTGTGAGTTCTAATGGAGCCAAATTATGTGCCGTTACTTTTGTTGAATGTTGCTGTTGTCCCTGGTTTCATATGAGAAGAGGAAAATATCGCTAGACGCTAGGCTAATTTATACAATGTAAAGCACCATAGACTAATAACGTTAGCATGTTGTATTGGTGGGGGAAATGTGTCCAGATAAAGACAATTGTTTGTCTGTCAGTTCTGCGATTTATAGTGAAGCCAATTTGCGTACTTGTGTTTGAAATTGTCTCTATTAACCAATATTTAATGTGACAACTAATCGATTAGTTGAAGATTATGTGCAACTTTAGTTGACCAAGATTTTCTTTGGTTGACTACAGCCCTATTTATATCATGACATGGAAACTGACTTCATTAAGGCAAAGTTCTTCTTTGGTTGCTTATGCAAAAATATTAGCATTATTTTGTTAAATTACAATATGGGTTTTGTAGAAAAACATTTAAAATATTTCAACTGTATGATATTTGTGCCAATAACCATGGATCACTGTGTTATAGAGGCCACATGTTTATCTGGTTGTTGCAGCTCTCCTTTAAAGTGATTCTCAAGGACACTTTCATGTCTATAAAGTTTGATATAACACCACCACCACTACTCACCCTGTGGCTTGTTCATAAAAGTTTTACATTTGCTGTCACAAACATTGAGTGTATGGCAGGTTTTTATCTCCCAACTGTTCACTGGATTCTGTTGATGATCACAGATGGGATTTATTTTTGTTCATCATTCTTTTTTTTGTCTTGCGATATCTTTAGCACAGTGTACTTCTTAACAACACTTTATATCACCTACTCTTTTGGAACTGTTGGCATATATTCAAAACGTAAAATAATCATCCAAGGGTCACCAGTAGTTCATCTTTTTTGCCCGTTTAATTTCCTTTCTTAGTGTCCCTGAAATATGATTAAATTTGCATGTCATGCTCTACTGTTTGATGCTCTACAGTATGTTCTAATAAATTCATATAAAGTGCAGCAGAGGTCAGAGAGACAAAGAGCGAGAACAAGCAGCCCAAAGTCTGACTGTGGAAGAGTTTAATGAAGTTTTTAGAGTGAATGAAGAGGCGGTTGCGAAGGGGACAAACAGATCTGAGACGAGTCAAGTGCAGCTGAAGTGAAAACGATAGTGAATTTGATGTGGAGATAACGGGATGAGCTGACACTCCAATGAATGCTGCTGCCTCCGCTGCCGCTGACTGGGAGAGTGAACAAATTTAATGAATAGAGAGAGTTTTCACTTGGCCAGACTCTATTTTGTCAACACAATTGTTTTTTGCAAATACAGCATGGCCCAGAAGAAGGTGTCAGGCAGCTCTTATTTATTTATTTTTATTTTTTATTTTTGCAGGAAATCTACTTTAGGAAAGACTGCAAAGTGAAATAAACTTTAATACCTGCAGAAGCCCTGCAATATTGTGTGGAAAAATAGAAAATGTGGTATTGCAGCACTGATGGGAAACTGCAAAGAAACATTGTCTACATTTATTACTGTCACCTCATCATAGATCTGCGGTTTGAAGAGGCATACGGGGACTAATTATAACATGATAACTTTTCATTCCCTGAAACTTGGCAACTGAGCCATCATTGAAGATCTGTTCTGGGGCTTCATAAACAAAAGGGTCTGAGGAAAGACGGAGCTGTGGGTTAGAGCATAAACAAATTGTGTGTGTCCCCTGCCGTCGCTATGCTTGTTGGCACTGTACACAGCTATGCAGCATGATAAACTTGCTTCATATAAAAGGGTGAAGAAAGGAGTTGGCTTTTAAGGTTTTACAGAGAGCAATTGTTAAATACAAAATAATATAGGACAACCAGAAGCACATAAGATCTATACTTTCAGCAAATGTCTCTCCTTCTGTTCCTGAGGTATGACATTGAATAATGGTCAGGAAAATGTTGTTGCAGGACATTATGATGTCACAGTGAAGTTTACCTTTGACCTTGTGTAAATAAAATGTCATCACTTAATCATTTTATCCTATTAGACATTTGTGTGAAATTTTGTCATAATTAGCTTATGAATTCTTGAGGTATGGACAAAAACATGTTTTGGGAGGTCACAGTAACCTTGGCCTTTGATCACCAAATTCTACTCAGCTCATCCTCGAATCCATGTGGACGTGCCAAATTTGAAGAAATTCCCTCAAGGCACTCATGAAATATTGCATTCACAAGAATGGGACGGACGAATAGACAACCCAAAACTATGATGCCTCCAGCCACAGCTGGTACTGCCGTGGAGGCAGAAAAATATATGTTAAAAAGTACTTACAGATTATGCTTCAACAAGAAATAAAAATGCCCTTTAATATTTTCTTAATCCCAGCCATGAAAATATTCTATATGGTCACAGATCTAATAAAAGACATCAATGTAAGTTTAAAGGGCCAGTGTGTAAAATGGGTTGAAAACAGTGACATCAGTGGTCAAATCCTAGATTGCAGGGCTCACTCGCTCACCCCTCCCGTCGGGTAAATG
>NC_065517.1:16095370-16101919 GCF_006386435.1 Epinephelus moara
CTATATATATATATATATATATAAAAGCATAATTATAAGGCTACGAAAACCAAGCAAATTTTATTTTATAGCGATTATACACTTGTATAAACATATTAATGGGTAGAATATTCAGATTCAGATTGACAATAAACCATGCCAAATATTACACACTGGCCCTTTAACTGTAGCTGCTATAGAGTTGTGCCAGTAGGGGTTGCTATAGCAATGCAATGTTCAACTAATACCAACTGTTGGTGGCAGAATTAGCTGTCAATGTAATATTCAGGCTAGAAGAGCTACAGAACAGGGAGTTCCCCAAACTGTATTGTGTAGACAGCCAGATAGGATAAGTAGCCAGCAAATGGTGGCAACACAAATTCTTCATTCTAAATAAATTCATAAATGTCTGAGAAAAGTTGAGAAAACATTGCTTTTTTTAATAGGGTTAGTACGCAAGGGATGATAAGAAACACAATGAAGTGTTAGAAAATGTGAAGAAGTTCAGTATGGTTATTTTAAATAATTTCTTAACCCTTTGAAATCTGGAGTGACATCACTTTTCTTGAGCTGCTTTCAGACACCTTTCAAAAGAATTTAAAGCTTTGAACCCTGAGCAAATTGGTCCGATTTCCTTCGAAAACATGGAGAAAAAACGCAATGCGCAAAATTGCAAAAAAGGAATAAAAAATTGATTTAGAAATGTATTTTTTTTTAAAAATTTAAATAAAAATAAAAAACGGGGGGAAAAAAACAGAAAAGTTTTGGAAAAACCATATTCACAATTGATATTAGGGTTGGGTCGGTATGAGAAAAAAAAAAACGGTCCGGTTTTTGTGAAAAACCGCATCAAGTTGGTAATACTGGATTTTTGCCACTTGGGGGCGCAATTGACTCATTTAAAATAAAAAACGACCACAGGACAACAGAGTGACAGTAACACGTTGTTTCTTTCATTCCTTACAAATAAATTTGCAGGTTTAGCTTACTCAATCAGTGCAAACAAGGGTCACCTCCTTCGTCTGGCTCAAAGCCAAAGTGTTGCCATATTGCCGCATTCTTTGATTTCTTCGAGACTAAATTGTCCGCCATTATTGACTCCCCGTCACTGTTAAACAAAATTGTCCGCCATTATTGACTCCCCGTCACTGTTAAACAAACTCCAGGCTACAGTAGAGGCCTTGGCGCATGTGCACTCGCACCCCCTAGCTCATCCCCGCCCCGCCCCACCCACACCCCCCTCTCTCTCCTGCTCGCTGTGCGCTTGGTGAAGAGGCACACATAGGTGCTCATAGACTCGGGCGTTCTATAAGCGGAGCAGACTCTGCAAGGAATGTCGGCAGTCATTCGGGCTTCCATAGTCGAGCGCACTTCAGCATTGTAGTTTCCTGTAAAAATGTCCGTGAAAAATCCCCGCGATGTGAAAAATACATGCCGAGTAGTCTTCGTGTGACACTGGTGCGCGGGGCAGAGTCCGCGCGGTCGTAAAATCTGAGCTTTGCGGGCACAGGGCTAGCGGACGTCTGCTTTTAGTCCGGGTGGACCTCCGCGGAGTCCGCTCCGCGTACGTGCCGCCCGAGTATGTTTGGGCCTGACGTATGCGGTCCTGTCGGTCTCCAAAAAAAAAAAAAAAAAAAAAACCTGGTCCAAGACGGAGTACTGAACCGAATTGGTATTACCCAACCCTAATTAATATAATATTAGATTTTAAAATCATGTTATCGAATTATTAGAATTTTTAAGCACCCTTTCCAGGTAATTTCCATGTTTCTGTTTTGTTTTTGTTTTTTCTTTAGGATAATTTTTTTTGGGAGTTTTTGCCTTTAATGTATAGGATAGTTGAGTGTGAGAAGGGGGAGCGAGGTAGGGAGTGACATGCAGCCGGGGGCCACAAGCCGGAGTCAAACGCAGGCCACTGCAGCAAGGACGGAGCCTCTGAACATGAGGTGCCTGCTCTAACCACTAAGCCACCGACGCTGTTTCTGTTTTTAACCTCCTTTCTTTCCTTCTTTTTTTTGTTTCTTTTTATTTATTTTCTTTTTCTCTATTTACTAATTTCTTGCTAATTTTCTGGGTCATTTCTTCTTTCTTTGCTCATTGCCTTAATCCCATGTTTTCAAAGAAATCAAGCCAATTTACTCAGGTTTCAAAGGCCTAACTAAATTACAGAAAAATAACTGTATTCTGATACACAGTCTACTGCTACTATGACATTAAACTACAACGCCCTATATCGGGACACAAGATTTCACCCACCCCTGTGATGAAATTAAAATATGTTCAGCTGCAGAAGTAGCTGTTCAGAGAACCTGGCTGTTGAGGCAGCAACCAGCACTCTGGGAACCCCCTGCAGAACAGTTCCTGAGTCATGAGTAGACAATTTGTTGAGCCAACTTTCACAGAAAAACACCTCGGGACCTTTCCAAAAAAGATACTGACGTGTTAAATTGCCAAAATGTTTCCATGTGAAAGAAGCTAAATATCAAGAATGCTTATGTTAATAACACTAATAAAATGGTTTAGTATCTCATAAATATCACATACTCTCCTGAGCAGAAAGCCTTGGCCTCCTCTGTTTGACTGTGACTGTTTGACTTGCCGTTTGTATTTTTTCCTCCAGTCACCCTGTCTGTTTGTTTCTGCCTCCATTTCTGATTCCCTCTGTTGGTCTGATTCTCCGGTTGATCGTCCATGCCTCGCCGGCACTTGTTTGCGTCCCTGCATCTTTGCCACTGTGTACAGCATGTCCTCATTACTAAAACATCAAGCGTGTTGCATTAATGCTCCCTGACAGCCCCGCCCTGCCTCCATTGATGTATGCTTAGCTTGACATTTCTCCAGGATCCCCAACCAAGCGCTCCCCCATCTCCCCACCGGCTCCCGGCACCATAGGGTGGAATCGTTTGTTTTCAGCTGTTTGTGTCTGTCTGTCCCCCTGTGTGTCTGTGTGGACGCCAAACCTTATCCCCTCCAACACCGGTGCTGGAATGACAAAAAAAAAATCCAGGTAGACTTGCAATTAATTTCAGTTGCAGAGATACTGTAATATTGCCCAACCTTATGATTTCTGTTGTCTTTTTTCAGCTGTAACTGTCACATTTAAAGATCTATAGTTAAACACTATGGTCTGACCTACCTGACATTTATGCTGTGCTTATTTTATGTGCTTTGTTGCTTTCCTATCATCTTTGATGAACCAAATCTACCAGCACGGACACCAAAAATGATTCTGCTGTGGACAGGGCTGCAGTAAAATGTATTATAGCCACCAAAAAAAAAAAAAAATTATTATTACTTATTATTAAATTACATATTTTGGGCAGGGCAACACAATGGTTTGAGTTGAAGGTGTGAGAAAGAATAGTATCAGTAACATTGTTAACACTGTGCTACATTACAGAGAAATACACAATATTGTACAAAATGATCCCACACTTTGGATTTCCTGCCCGACATGTTATTAACTAGCCTGTGGAATAACCGCAGGTACCAGCCCTGGAAATTAGAGGCTGTGCACATGCCGCATCTTTAACTGCCTGGAAACGCGAGGTCGGGCTCTGGGCGCTACTCTTGTTCCTTTTTTGCACCAGCTTTCAAGAGCACAGCGGCAGGTTGCGTCTGAGGTTGCTAAGTACCCTTAACAAGCATGATATAGCCTATTTACCTGAAATCCTGAGTGCAGAGCTGATCTTCTTCCAGGTGCTGTTTTTAAGTGTGTAGGCCTATCGTCCGTGGGACAGATGTAAAGCTCTGGGTAGCCCTGCACTAACATGATCAACTTTATTTATCGCAGACTGAATATTTAAGCAAGAAAGGAAAAGATATCTGTCGGCTGTGATTGGTTTGTAACGTGACTCCTGTCTGCTGAGCATGGCCTCTTCCTATGTCTGTCCTTTCAAATTAAATTCCCACATGGTCCACTCATATAGGTTTTGATTTATTTTGATTTTTTTTTTCCTGCAACTAAGCAACTGATGAAATCTTGCTGACTAATGACCTTTCTGTACAACTAACGTTTGGTCCAACATTAGGGGGCAGCCATTCTAAAAACTAAACAACTGAGGCAGCATTTGCTCAGCGCCATTTCGTTTTATGTACGTGACGCTAGGGGTTTCTATCCAGAAGTTATTGTAAATAAACATTGTGATTCAGTCAATACTTAATATCTAAACAAAGTGTCTAAAATTGACTCCACATTGAGAAATGACACATTACGTGTACTCCTACGTGTATTTTTTTGATGCTAAAAACAGAATATTATAATATTCCACAACAATATAACACCGTTTATAGAGCCAGTCTGTCGAATTAGTGCTTTTCCATTTGATACTTTAAGTACCTTTTGCTTAAATATACCTTTGTACCTTCACTTACATCAAGACTTATACTTGTAATAAAGTATTCTTAGACTGTGGTATTTCTCCTTCCACCACAGCCCAACTTTCTTACATCACAGCTGACAGTGCTTTTTCTGCTACTTTCTTACATGAGGGAGTACTTAAACTCAATCCTTCAGGTTCTCCTTGCACAATGTTACTCATACATCTTGAATCTTGTAATGTCCAACCAGTATCAAATATTAAAGATGACAAGATGGTGTATTTTTATGAATCTCGCAGTCATCTGTCTCTGCTGTTGGATGAATTATGTGACAGAGGACTGTCGAGGACACTTAAGTGAGGTGAGCTTCAACTGGATGCCTAGTGGGCGCCAACCATGGCAAACGGATTGAGCTGGCTCAGCTGTTCCAGCAAATTTGGACAACCCTGAGGAATTTAACACAGATACTGTGCATTGTGCATTGTGCTACTGACCACCTATCCTGGCAAAGAAGCTCTTACTCGTGATGTTTTTTTTTCCATTTTCTTCTGTATCTTGTGATTTTGCTCAAGTGCTCTTTGAAATTCTTCAGTCAGAGTTCTGCACTGCGTGCGTGCAGGGACAATTTGACAGCCTCTTTAAGAGGATGGCGGATGATGTATCAAAGTAAAGCCTAGGATTCATTTCAGAGAGCTGTACACAACTGTGATCAACAATGTCCTCACTCAATAACAAATCAGTGCAGTGACAATCAAAGACTGCTGCTTGCTGCATTACTTGATCCGCAGCTATTCAAGCAATATAAGCAATTCTTCCCAAAGACAGCGTGACAGACGGATAGAGCAGGATGTACGCAGACAGCTTTCAAATTATCTGGGGGGACATTGAAAATTGAAACAGAGACCTCATGCAGATTGACAGAAATCCTTAAACCTATCAGACAGTTTCCATCACGCACAATTCAGCATGCAAAATCCAAAATAATTAGAGATACACAGAGCAATACACACAAATTTATTCATGAGCTCAACAGTCAACAACTGCCTTAATACCGTTTCCTAATCACAGACATTTTCCATCATAAAGACCATAATGAAACAGCCAAAACTGACAAATCAGATGCTGAAACAAAGCTTCACTCAGGATGATTTACGAAAATATAGTCTGTAAGTGCTGTTTAAAATGTGCATGATGCATAACCAAGTTCATTATTTAATGAATACATTGATACATAATTCTATTCATTTAGGCTAAAATTAAAAGCTTTTGTGATTGAGTTGATGTATAAAGAGTAAAGTGTACATGATTGCAAAGGTTAAAGCTAAGGAAGTAGTGAATTGTTTATTACCTGTATGTTTGTGGCAGAACTAATGTTCATTGTCATGTGTGTTGCTATGGCAGAATTTGCTGTGGGACTGTGTATAGCGCAGTGTTGAGAATGTCTTGCTACACTCGACTATGGTAAATGGACCTGCACTCGTATAGCGCCTTTCTAGTCATCTGACCATTCAAAAGTGCTTTTTACACTACATGTCACATTCACACACACATTTACACACTGGTGGCTGAGGCTACCATACAGGGTGCAACCTGCTTCTCAGTTTTTAACACACTCACACACTGATGGAACAGCCATCAAGAGCAATTTGGGAATCAGTATCTTGCTCAAGGATACTTCGACATGTAGGCTGCAGAAGCCCGGGATCAAACCGCTGATCTTTGGATCAGAAAGATGTCTGATGGACTTCAAGAGCTTTGGGGGGAAAAAAATTTACCTACAAGTACCCAAGAACCAGCCTGCATCCGTGTTGTCGTGAAAGGAGCTTCATTACAGCTAAAACATTAGCTGACGGATTAATTATTTGGTCACAGTAAATCATCAAGATAAACGAAAAAAAGTATAGATTATCGAATCATATAAAAACTGTTTAATCAACCGAAAGTGCCAAATGCTTGCTGGTTCAAGCTTCTTAAATGTAATCAATTTTGGCTTCTTTGTTTCTTTTATATTACTTAAAATCAAATATCTTGGGTTTTGGACTGTTGATAGAACACAAGGCTTCTGAAAACATCCACTGGAAATTGTAGTATTAGTTAGTGCTGCACGATTTGATAAAAATGTGCGATTGCGATTATGGTGGACAATATCACGATTTGCGATTGCGATTACAATATAATTACAATAAAATATACTAAATAAATGGTATCATGAGTCTTTTTGCTTGATTCAGTGTTTCCCCTACATTATAT
>NC_065517.1:16102659-16182771 GCF_006386435.1 Epinephelus moara
GTGATGTCAACAAACTCCACACACTACAGGAGAGGCAGTCACGTTCACAGGCACACTGATAACATTTATTTAGCCTACATTAAATCACAAATCGCAGCCTTTTATGCAGTTATGTAATCGCACAGCCTGACATCGCGATTGCGATTGCGATTGCGATTAGATTAATCGTGCAGCACTAGTATTAGTATTTCTATGTCAGTAACTGTTGCTTGCAACCCCAATATTGTATACTGTAGTACTTTCAAGGTAAGGAGTAATAGCAAAAAGAAGAAGAAGAACTCTGCAGGATATTAGAACAATGGTATCAGCCATGTTAAAAGACTTAATATTACTTAATGATGTGGGATAATTGGTGACTGTTAGAGCTTTTTGTACATCCCTGCACCACTGTGATGTTACCATCTATGTCAGTGTGCATGCAGTCTACTGTTACCAAAACCACCTGGTTGCTAATTGCTTCAGTTACAACCTGCTGTCTTTAAAACGGCTGAGCCAGGCAAGACAACATGATGAAACAATGAGCAAAGCCTCGGGCCAAAACGTCTGTCTTCTCCTCTCCCTTCTCCCTCTTCTCTTGTCAAAAACGTTGAAAGGAATTTTGTGTGAATTCTTTTATTGCAACAGATCATTAAATTCATGAAAGGCATTTCAAATTTACAGGATTCTGGAAACGTACTAGTAATCTGCCTCCAGCTGTCTATTCTGGACACCTTCCATGTGTAAAGCTATAGCCGACGTATAATAGAGGTCCACTTTTGAACCACCCCACCCCAGGTTTGAACCGTAAACCTTGCTGTGAGGTGACAGTGCTAACCACTGCACCACTGCAGCACATAGTTCAATATTTGGGTCTAGCCCTAGTTTTACAGTTGGGATGGGCAATATAACAGCTTATTACATTAACAATAAAAAATTTGTCAACTGTATTACATTTTTTCTACTCGGTTTCCATCCCCCAGGGGCATTTTATAAAGTCGACAGTAGGGAGATGCCCAAAAAAATTTGAGTTCCTGGCTGAACTCAAATGGGATCCATTGGCAATGCCTGAAAAGTCTTGGTCAGCATGGTGCCTCTACAGGATTTTTAAGCCAATAAAAACCTTTGACTGTATTGGGGCATCCGACGCTGCAAAGTACCGGCACAGATGGTCCAGGACCTCGGGTCTGGGAGGAGATCCCCCAGGACACCATCTGCCAACTCATCAGGAGCATGCCCAGACATTTTTGGTAATGCATACAGGCACAAGGGGGCCACACACGCTACTGAGTCACATTATGTGTTGCAGTGATAAAATTCACGAAAGTTGGATCAGCCTGTGATCTCAATTTTTTTACTTTCATTTTCAGTGTGATTTGGAATCCAGCCCTCTGTTGTTAAATCTTCACTTTGCTGCCAAAGAATTCTACAATGTACATCGGTAAAGATTTCCAACTTGAATAATTCATTAATCAAGATCTGATGTGTGATTTAAGTGTTCCCTTAATTTTTTCTGGGCAGTGAAATTCAGAAGATAAGCCAAAACTAAATATTCACAACCAGTTGTTTTACCTACAAACTGTTTCTCACGACTGATTTATATTGTAATATAAAAAGTTCAACTTAGTGCTTTCACCAACCTCTCACTGGTACCATGTAGCAACACGTGAGTTGTTTTGCAGCCTGAACCGCAACTAAAACAGCACTGAATACTGGAATTTAATCAACAGTGAATGACTTAACTTCACTACATTCAACAACTGTAAACACATTGGTTAGAAGACCTTGATAATTTAATTGTATTTAAGGTCCCAGTACGGTGCTTTGGTTTTAGAGTCTCCTTCCTGCCCTCTAGCGGTCAAAGTCACTTGCATCTTGCAGCTTTAATAGAAAATGTTATTTTCCAAAAGCAGTGTGTGGCATTTTTTTTCAAAGCCTCGACTAAATCACTGAGATATGCCTTCTTAATGCACATCCACACAAAAAAAATAAACAGCTGTGTACCTACAGCATATGTGCCCTGCCAGATCTCTGGAGCCATTGTTACGCAGCAAGTAGGGAAATGTCATTGTTCACTGCAGTGCCTAGAGGAGGGTTGTCATACACTATACAGATCTCTGTTTGTTTGGCTTATCCTGACAGGACCAATTCATCACTGCTGGGCATGTTGGCTTAGCCTTCAGCACAACCACCGCAAGCACAGCAACATTTCCACGGGATGAATGCTCATACGCTTCGTCCTATCTCCTCTGGCTCGCTGCCTTTTTCCCTTTCATGTGTCCTTTATGCCTTTTATTCTTTTATCTTGCATTGTCTCTGAGCTCTTGATCTTCTCTGGCCCTCTTTTGGAAAGCGTCTTTCTCGATTGTATTGTCTTTTTGCTCTCCTTTTCTTCTCCTCTATACTCATCCTTCCCTTTGTTGACATATTCCTGTTGATCCTCTTTGAGAATGTCTTCATCCTTTTCACATTATTCTACCAAAGCCCACTACTATTATAGACAAAATTACATTTTATACATATTTAAATATTCAATACACAGCTGTACATAGGGTGAAAGGGTGGAGGTGATTGGGTGCTCCAGGGCAATATGAGTTTTTGTAACGGTGAATGTGACAGCTGAACAAAATCAATGAACACTGATTATATAGGGAAAAAAACACAGCTTCATATATGAAATTATACATAATCATTACCACATTACAAAGTCTAATTTCATGTTCAAATGTTCTGCTACACAAATTTTTTATCTTATGCTATACTAACTTGAAAAACATTGCTTTTAATGACTAAATCATCTGTGTTTCAAGTCATGTCAGTGCTGATAAAATTGCCATTTAACCTTCAGTTTCCCTTCTAAGCATCTGATAGCTTTGTTTTTCTCTGCAACTGTAACCAAGCTCATGAGAATCAGTCTGGTAGCTGTAATCTAACTCCATCACCCCTGGCCATATTCACTGTCACATTATATTGACTCAGGTTAAATGGACTCCATTGTGTGTATTACATGCAAAAAACATGCTTTTCTTCCCGGCTACCAAAACATGATGAATGGGGAATCATTGTCTTGGTCCCTGCAGTCAGATATCTTCTGTCATAATGATGAAACCGTGGTCTTTTTCCCTCACTCTCTACTATAGTATTGATGACCAAGCATGTCTACTGGGACACGGAATTGCATCGAGTATGAATAGCTGGTTTGTTGAAGAACGTATCCTTTTTCCAGGACCGGGATGAGTCATATTTGTATGTAAATGCATGTCTGTGTTTGTGCAACCTGTGCACATTTTATGTTGCAAGTTGCCACTTGAAAACTTGGTTTTAAAAAGAATACATTATGAATTCACACTCCACAAACCATTGCTCTAACGCACAGCGTACTGTACTTCAAAAAGGCCACAAAAGCAGCAAAGGCCAAAGCAACTTTGTAAATCGAGTGGCTTTCCAGTGCTGCTACAGTTTGTGCTTAGAATAAAAGTGAAGAAGATGTAAACAAGTAAAGCTTTCTCTCAAAGGCTAAGTGTGGCTGCAGGGTAATGTTGTGAGGCTGTTTAGTACTGTAACTAACACTGAGAAACCGGTAGGAAACACATCTAAGCAACTGTGAATCTGAGTCAAATCTCTAGTTTTTGAGGAACAATTGAGAGACAAGTCTTAAAGAAGTATCTCACAGCTGGAAAAATGTTTTGTTTTTCATAAAACTGGGCTGTCTGTGTAGTAGAAAGATGCAAATACTATTGAAAACGGTGCCACATGACCAGATAAAACTGAGACAAAGGGTTGTGGCATTTGCTTTTGCTCAAGAAGTTGAAAACCTACAAACTAACAGAATGCACTATGCCAGTGGTTCCCAACTGGTCCAGCGATGGGGTCCAAATTTCTCCTTGGTCATTAGTTCAAGGTCCACACAGTTTAATACATTTAGCATCATACTTGTGTTTGGCTATGTTGTCAAGCTAGTTTGCCCTTTCTGTCCAAGAAGCTGTCCATTCGTGAGTCACTCTACAGCAGGAAACAGCACTTCAAATTAAAAGCTCTGTCACAATGCTTCAAAATAAAGTGTGTTTTTTACAAACTTGACACATTTGCAGTCCATTCAGAATAAACCCGTGACCCAACCAGTTGGGAACCACTGCACTACGCCGCACCGGACCAATAAGGTTCCTGCTGGTTGGTGATGGACTGTTGCTCATCCAAAAACAAAATGGCAGCCAACTGGTTACAAACAATTTCGTACTACAGTTAAACAGTAAGCTAAAATTTGTTTCTGAAAGCATTTGAGCATGAGATATAGGCAATGCAGTAACAGATTCTTGGTTCATGTTGGCGCAGCTCTTTCTAGTTTCCCGTTTGAGCTCGGTTTTTCACAAAACAGAAAGCAATATGACATCCACTTCATGTTCACAAATTATTGTATTACAGCTAAACAGTGCACTAAAACATTTGAGGTGACAAATAGACAATGCAGTAACTGATCTTGGTTATATATTTGACCAGCACTGCCTAACTGGACAGTTTAGTCAGAGATGGTCTGAGATTGAGGGAGGCTGAGAAAGAGAGAAGTAGAGGAGTCCTTTCAGTCAGCTGGTCCTGATGCTCACCTCCTCTAACAGCACAAGGCCTCAGGACAGCCCTCACACAATCTGGCCCAACCACATTATAGCTAAAGAAAAACAAAACTACATCAACTATTGGACATCTGCCACAAAACCCAAAACAAACTTTCAGTAACTGAGACAGATACTGACTATGTACAGACTCAGTGATCACAGTCTGGTCATAGAGACTGGCAGACACAGGCAGACCTGGCTGTCTAGAGAAGACAGGCTGCGTCAGCTCTGTCCTCAGAGACAGGTGGAGACAGAGCAACATTTCCTGCTACAATGACAAAGACATCAGAACAAAGCTCTTTACCAAAATTAAATATAAACTCAAAGATTTTGATTCACTTTCTGACCAGACTCAAATGCAACATCTGCTTGGAGAAAATACTGTCATAGATGCAGCAAGATATGTCAGTGCATGTCACAGCGTAACAGACACCAACACAGCAACATAACGTTCATCTTATCACAGATCACACTCTGCCTTTTTATTTACTCCTCCACTTAATAAGTTTTTTCTCCTTTAAAATGTATGCCTTTGCATTTATAATATTACAACGTTGTTGACTGTTTTGAATTTTAACTGTCTTAAGCTGTAATTGTGCTTTGGGAACACATAAGAAATGTCATGCCAATAAAGTTAATTGAATTGAAAAATTGAGAGGGGTGGAGCTCTCTCTCAATCCACTTCTATACTCTTTGTGTCCAGGGTGTCAGTGGGCATACAAAAATGAGGAAATACAATCTACAGTTCAAGGAACAGCCCAAGAGCAGGCCAAATTCCGCCACATGACACACATGAACAGGGAGATCTGGGCGCTGGTAAGTTTACCATATTTAGACATACTACACACATTGTTATGATATTAGTTTGGTTGAAAATCGGCACAGTGTCCCTTTAAGACTTTGGTTATAGGATTAGGATGTTTTGCGTTCGCAGTTGTACATAATTGTCAACTATCAGCTACTTTCTCAATAAAATGTACTGCATTTTCAAACTTAGATAAGCCCATCACATTATCCTGTATGACTTATATGAATTGGTATACACAACATACTCTAACATGAAAATACTTTCTTGAAGACTTTAGTATTTTAATATAGCAAAATGGCTCATAAGACCTTGACACATAAATACATGGGAGAGGTACAGTATATTTCTATTAAGCTGCATGTTGTGGCATTCGTGTGTTTAACACATACTGCCATATTTAACCACTGTACCCTCTTCTATTTACAGTATACTTATGGTCTCATTCAAATCCTGAAGGTTCCCCACTTGCTAATTTTGTCTTTTATGGTAACCACTTAAAAAATTAATGAGGAAAATGTTGTATGTGTGTGTACAAATAATATCATGGTTTACAAATCAGCAGATAATAAGACAATCCCCTCTGTGTACAAACATTATGTTGTTTTTCATTAGTCAGCATACTAACCAGTCAGTAAACAAGGAAATGTCACCACTTTGCTGTCGGTTTGCATTAAACACACATCGTCAACCATGCTAACTGCAGCACAGAATGCTTTGTGTTTTCCAGAATTATGAAATGAGACAGCAAAAGTCAGTACGCCTCAAAATAACCATATTACTGCCGTTTGTCACGTAATTAATTCATCGATCAACATAGAATTATTTTATTGTTTGAATGATTGTCAAACATTTGCTGGTTTCAATTCCTCAGATGTGAGGATTTGCTGCCTTTCTTTGTATTATGTGACAGCTCAATACATTTCTGTTTTGATCTGTTAGTCCGACAAAATGTTGCTGTCAGTCCTGGGAAATAATTTCCTGACATTTAGAATACCTTGGATCACAGAAATGTTGCAGCTTTCAGCCATTTCAAAAGTAGTCTGACAAATCTGTGATGATTGATCACACATGAGCTTTAAATGTAACACGTATGAAACTGTCTAACTACATAAAGAAAAAACTGAGAAAACGACAATATTTTAATTAACGGATGGTTTACATGTCTTTTCTGTGGACATGGTGCAAATCTGAATACCAAAACTGATAACTGAGCTAGAGTATTAAAGGCTCTCCAAGT
This sequence comes from Epinephelus moara, assembly GCF_006386435.1. NCBI lineage: Eukaryota > Metazoa > Chordata > Actinopteri > Perciformes > Serranidae > Epinephelus > Epinephelus moara. Next base: position 16,109,291 of record NC_065517.1, read on the forward strand.
CTTCCTAAGCTTGAAAAGTTTTTGTCACATACAGCAAACATCGCCTCATGATCCACTGGCTACACGTCCTCTGAATATGCTGTGAAAAAGTCTGGTCTCTGTAGGCAGCCCAGGCTCCGCAAATGGCAACAAAAACACTTCACTTCTGTTTACGTTCAACAGTGTTGTCAAACACAACGGAGCTAGCTCGCCTTTTAGCCTCATTGTAGCCTGTAGCTCTAACTGCCTCTTTGGGCACCACGTTCACGTGTGTGCTTGCTTTCGCTGGTCTCGCGCAGGCTGGTTGGTGCAGCCTGGACCCAAATGTTTTTGTTGCCATTTGCAGAGCCTGGGCTGCCTACAGAGACCGGACTTTTTCACAGCATATTCAGAGGACAAGTAGCTAGCGGATCGTGAGGAGATGTTTGCTGTATGTGACAAAAGCTTAGGAAGATTTAGAGAGCTGACTGTGTGAGCTTTTCTTAACATCTGTATTGCTTTCTGGAACCAGTACCCATCACACAAGACCTCCTTCCTTTTATGTAAAATAAAGCTATCTGAAATTGGTAAAGGTTAATATAGTTTGCTATTCATAGGTTGTATTTGGCAGAATTGTGACTATACCAACACTTCTCTAAATATGAATCTATACTTGAAAGAAAACCATACGGATGAAATCAGCAGTGAAAGCAATAAGCAAGAAAAGAACATTAAAGAACGTCTAAAAACATCAAAGCCAAAGATAAAAAGAAGGAGAGTCATGGACAATTAATTAAAGTTTATTACCAGACTGTTTTTCTATACCGGTGGGGTTTAAGAAGTGATTTAAAAGATTACACAGATTTAGCAGTCAGGGATGAACAGGCAGGTTCATTTGAAGTCTGTAGAACTTAAACCTATAGCTAAGTGAATTTCTTTGTGTTCCACGATGTAAAGTGAATCTGATCTTGAGGTTGTTTTTAAAGGCAGAGTGAAAAAGTAAAAGATAAAAGTTATTCACAAAGCATTTTAGGCCTTAAAACAGCTCCTAAGGTGAAAAACTGTTAGGAGCAGAGAGGAGGACTTTTAAGAGGCTCAAGAGTTTCTTAAGCAGGGAAAATGGTGGAAGGCAAGTAAAGAGAAATATTGGAGGAATATTTTCCACACGCTGAAAGACAGTGAGTAAATAAAATGCTACAAATTAGATGGTACAGTGATAATATGTGTGGTTAATGTCATTAGGGATTTGCACACATTTCCCACCTAACGCTATAACACCAGAAATATAATAATCATAATACTAAGATATTTGGGAAACTGGTAAAATGTGATGACTTGGGTCTGTCTCAACCTTTCATCAGAAGAGTGATCACCCAATAACAACACTTTCACTAGGGTTGGGTCGGTTCTCGGTAATACCAATTCGGTCCGGTACTCTGTCTTGGACCAGGTTTTATTTTTTGAGACCGACCAGACCGCATACTCGGGCAGAATGTATGCAGAGCGGACGCCGCGGAGGTCTAAAAGTGGACGTCCGCAAGCCCTGTGCGCGCAAAGCACGACCGCGCGGACTCCGCGCACAGACTGTTCGGCATGTATTTTTCACATCGCGGGGATTTTTCACGGACATTTTTACACGGAGTCCACTCCGCTTATAGTACGCCCGAGTCTGTGAGCACCTGTGTCTGCCTCTTCGCCAAGCGCACAGCCAGCAGGAGAGAGATGGGGGTGGGGCGGGGACTGAGCTAGGAGGTGCGAGTGCGCATGCGCCTCTACTGTGATAATGGCGGACAATTTAGTCTCGACGAAATCAAAGAATGCGCCACTATGGCAACACTTTGGCTTTGAGCCAGACGAAGGAGGCAACCCTTGTTTGCACTGATTGAGTAAGCTGCAAAATTTATTTGTAAGGAATAAAAGAAACAACTTGTTACTGTCACTCTGTTGTCCTAAGGTTGTTTTTTTTTTTTTTAAATGAGTCAATTGCGCCCCCAAGTGGCGAAAATCAGACCTTTTTTTTTTTTTTCTCATACCGACCCAACCCTAACTTTCACAGTCAGCAATTCATTTCATTTCCACTGGGTGTCCACACCTTGCAGGCTCACTAAAAAGGGCGTGTCTCTGACAACCAATCACATCTGTTAAGAGTGCATCACACCTAGTCATGGGGTCAAACATACCTCACTAAAGATAAAAGTTTCTGTCCCTTCCTTGCTCAGAGTTGCTCTGAGAACTTTCCTAAGTCACTCCTAAGCTAGGACTCCTTACTAAATAATTTTAGGCTAAGTTAGGAGATCCCTGAGAGTGTTCTCAGAATGATTGTGATTAAGGCCTCCTGGGTGTTGAAGGAGGTTACTGATTATGTTTTCATAATACTGTTATATTGTTATAACACAGTCATCATACACTAGCCTGGAAATCCAGACTCAAATCTAGAAAGATTTTGAGTCTGGCCCTCACCGATACACCCTTCCTACACAAGGGGCGGCACTAACTGAGGCATATTAAATGCCGCCGCACACAATTGGATAGCAGGATAGCCAATCGGAGCAAAAAACAAGGTGATATATTCACTGCACTAAGCCCCATTTGTTTGCCGATCAGTGGGGCTAACTGATATATTATGCTTTTGCCATATCTCCTCAGCAAAACGGCAAAAACGTCCTTCATGGAAACAAAGGCTTCTTGGGCAGTCTTCTGTTCTTCTCTCAAGGAAAAAGATAAGTGTAGCTGGCTTAGCGTTTCTTCGAAAGCTACACTGAATGGACGCGGTAGCTGCCATCTTGGCTATTTACTTTTCGACTCCTACGGCGCAGCGCTGTCTTCATCATGTTACACCCGCCCAGAGCCCGCCTCTATCAGATAGACTGATCTGATTGGTCCGATGGCGATTCACCGGGCTCTGCTCTTCGGTTAGTTACAGTTGGTTTAGGGAGCACTCTAGTATCATGACGCCCAGATTAAGTACACTGCCAAAATGGAGGGAGACCAAAGGAAATTACTCTAACTGATTTTTGCAGTTTGACCAGCCGAACAATCATCTAAAACAACTGATTCCTGTAAAGGACAAGGCTGGATTTAATTTCCTTTTCCTATCTCCAGCTTTCAGCATGCTGGATAAGTATGGATAGTAAATTCCTAAAATAGCTGGACACTGTCATTTCCAGCAATCTTTACTCAAACAGGAGTAAGTGTTGCATTTGTTGGGGACTATTTTCAGCCTTGGATTAATACACATTTAGTGCGCTCATGTGTATTTTAGGAAGCAGGACGGTACAGGGTTCCTACACATTTGGAATTTCAAAATTCCATACTTTTCCATACCCTAATTTCCAGACTTCTGTGTTTTTTTTGTTTTTTTTTCCAGAGAATATGCGACATCTGAGTAAATATTTCAGTGTATCATATTTCACATCATATTTCATTACTCTTAATAGGTGATTGTAGCCAAGTACCATAATGGCATGCAAATATAAACTCAGGTAAGTTCAATGTCTGGGCTGAGGCAAAAAGGCTGGGACTCTGGGTGCAAGCGATGCAGTAACGAGACATCTGTGTTTTTTCCTTTCATGTAGTATTTATATAAGGTATTGTCAAGCCATCCATCCAAAACCTTGCATCTACCCATTGTGAACCACGTGAAACTCGTCTTCTTGTCGAAGGTGCATTGTTGGAGTGACACTTGATACCTGGGGGGGTTGGAGGAGGGTCATGATTCAGCGGACTGGACATACCACTTGTCAATCAGGTAAAAGGGGCGGTATGTTTTCTGAGACGTTTGCTCTCACACAAACTGTGCTTGGCCCAGCATAAAACACGATCCGGATTGATTAAATTATTTTTGGAAATACCTAATTTTCTATTTTAGAAAACAATATTTTAGAACAGTGGTAATAGTCTGGAAACAAATATTTTCCCATACTTTATTTTTCATTTTCCATACTTTTTAATACCTGGAAATTGATCAAATTTATTTCCATACTTTTCCATACTTTCCACACTTGCGTAGGAACCCTGAGTGTATGTGGGGTTGACTCAGAATAAACTACAGTGCTGTTGCTCATAATAATGAAGGTACATCACATTCAATGCATGGGTGCGGCTTATTGATGTGTATATAATAGTTTATTTGGAGGCGTACATTAGGCTTGTATGGCAAAGAGGACTGCACTATATCGGGCTTTGGATACACAGACGATACTTGTGTTAGGATCAATTCATTTTTAGTTTTGGCCTTTCATTGAAAAATTAATACAATATTTCCATATCCGTTAAGGAGTTTTCCTTTCAGGTTTGTTCTGGGTTTTTTCAAAAATGACATCAAAAGTCAAAGTCTCTCTGTCTCTGTCTCCCTCAGCTGTTCATGGTGATCCTCCAGATGCAGCTGGACCAGAGGACCAGACTGAGATCTGTCCCACAGTGTGTCACAGCCTGCCAAGGTTCACGTCAGCAGGATGGATGCCAGTTTTACCCCTCTGCCTCATCCTCAACCATACATTCATTCATACAAACAAGCCTTGCTTTATTAGTGTTCACTTTATTCATCTTGTTGTTCTTTTAATCTGCAGGCTCGTTTCTTTAATCTGAAAGCTGGAAGATGGAGTGTGGCCAAAATAGCACAGTGTTTGGTTTCTATTTAAGCAAAGCAGACTGAGAAGTTAGTTACGGCTGACAATTTGTAATAACCAGGATAAAATAAATCCAGGGGAGGGAAGTACGTGTCAGCATTTCTAAAAACTACTTATCAGTCAAGGCCTGGATGTGAGTTGTTGCTACCTGCTACTTGCTGTGGAAGCACTTTTTGGCTGTTCCCTTGATGGCTTTTTTGACCCCTTTACTGACTTTATTTTTAACCTAACATTTATCTTTATTTTCTTACCTTAAGTCATGAATATGTTGTTATTATTGTGATAGGATGCATAACCTTTAAAAGAGCCAAAGGCATAAAAATCAAGGTTTTCTAAACTAGATAAGGTATGACAGACTAAAATAAATGTTGTATGAGCCTATATTATATCTGTTTTAAGATAAGTTACTTAGATTATGTCAGGCTAATCAGAATCAAATGTCAAAGCATATCGGAGATTACATTTCTCTTGTATAATGTCAACCAATTTTAAGGGTGAAACTGATGTTTTTGGACCTGCTAAAAGCACATTATGGGGCTTTGTTCGAGATCTATAAGTCTGATAATGCCCAAAAAAAAATTACTGTTACAAAAAAATTAATTTCTTGGAATTGAAGTTTTTTCTTCAGAATTTAAACTTTCTTCTCAAGATAAGAGAGCCTCAAAACCACACCAAGACTGTAAGACTCTAAAACATAATAAAAATAATAAAATGTATTGTAAAGTGTTTGAAGCAGAGACCACTTTGGAGATCTTATAAGGTCCTAAAGGACTCTGTCAGATCATGGTAATGGTAGCAACTCAGTCTTTACACCTTTATGTTGAATCAGTTGCATTACATCACTTAAGTACTTCCAATGCATAACATGTAACACTGTGCTATGGTGTGATAGTGATCAATTACTGAATATCTAATAACCAATGAAAATAATTGTTGCACCAACAACAGTTGTGCTGATGCAGGTATATTTAGCACTTTCCATCCTTGAGTGAATTTATTAAGTTAAAGCTTCCAACATGTCTCCTCCCCCTCACGTCCTGTCCATCCCTCCTGCCTTTTACACGCTCCACAACGTCATCAATTTGCTTGTTTTCTTCAGCCAACACAACAGGTCAGTCTGGCAAGGACAAACAAGATGCTTTGCGCGCGCGTGTGTGTGTGTGTGTGTGTGCGTGCGTGCGTGCGTGCGTGCGTGCGTGCGTGCGTGCGTGCGTGCGTGCGTGTGCGTGTGTTTGTGCAAGGGCCCATCCTCCCCATCACTCCTCTCATCTATCTCTCCAGATGTACACCATATAAGTTATGTATTACAGCTCACTTCTTGTTTTGAAGGGCCAGTAATAAATTATATTATTATTAATGTACAATAAATCATTTTCTGCCGGCCTGTCTGGTGGAGATAAATATGTTGTGTTTGTAAAGACAAGGAAAATTCACTGATTAATTTTGGACTGGCTGACCATCTGACCATATCAGTCCTGGCTTGGTCAAAGTCACTTCTAATTTAGTCGCCACTTGTTAGGCACATGTACAAGAGGACATGTTGGAAATTAGTGGAAAAGTAATGGAATGATGAAAATATAAAAGAAACCATAGACTGAAAAACTGTTTTCAATGGCTATCGTTTATTTATATAGTTTTATTTCTGACTATACAATGTATTCTTTTGTCAGTCTTTTGACTTAAGAAATTATATCAGCAGGCTACTCCCCATTTTCAACAAATGTTCAGCAAACTGGCAAAATCGCAGACACAAGTGGCAGAAATAAGTTTCCTCCGTGAGGTGGCTGGGCTCAGCCTTAGAGATAGGGTAAGGACCTTGGACATCCGAAGGGAGGTCGGAGTAAAGCCGCTGCTTCTTTGAGTTGAAAGGGGTCAGTTTCGGGCATCTAATCAGAATGCCTCCTGGGCGCCTCCAATTAGAGGGGTTCTCATCTGGCCTGGAAACGCCTTGGGATCCCCCAGGGGGAGCTGGAAAGCATTGCTGGGGAGAGCAACGTCTGGGATGCTTTGCTTGGCCTGCTGCTCCTGCAACTCAGCCCTTGACAAGTGGGTGGGTGGATGGATGGATGGATGGATGGATGGATGGATGGATGGATGGATGGACAGACGGTTCAGCAAAATGATATGTCTCCTACAACTTAATTGTTAAAAGCTTTCCAAATTTGGTATGTAACTATGCCTAAAGTGCAAAACATGTCCTCTGAATCAGGGTAAAAATGCCCCATTTATACATCTAAATAAGAATTAAACAACTGTTTTAAAATTGATGCAGCAAAATTGCATTCCACCACTCACTGGTTACCACTCTGTTTTACACCACTGTAAACTGAATAGCTTTGGGTTTTGGACTTTGGACTGAACAAAAAATCTGAAGATGCCATTTTGGCTTTTAATTTACATTGAGTACATGAGACATTATGGATTAATGAAGAATATGATCAGCATATTCGTCGACAATAAAAATGTTTGTTCGTTGCAGCCCCACTTTGTTTAAAAGAAGTGGTTTCAACTTTTCCCAATTCAATCAATGAATAACATTCTGACATCAAAACGAGTCCGTACTGTCAGAATATCTCAACTTTATGCATGAGCTTGCACCCTACAAGACATTTTCTAGTTTCCAGGAGAGTGCAAATCATGTCAGGTACTGCAGGTGTCTTTTCAGTCTTCTGTTTAATAACTGCAGGAGTTTCTTCTGAAAGCACAGCAGTAGACCAAAATACTAATGCCAAACGCTCCATCCTTGTCAAAGCCCTTTCCATCTGACTGCAGGTGGAAACCACGAGAACACAGGGAGGGAATGTAAACTTCAACAAGCTATCAATTCCACAATCTTTTGGCTGTAAGGCCACAGCGCTGAACACCAAAACACCATGCTGTTCTTATGTGTGATTCATAGATACAGAAAAACACAGCAACCAGAGTTAAGACCCAACTATATAATAAGCAATATACCTGTTTGAAGAGGGATCAAAGTTCAGCTGAAAACTGTCAAATTAAAGGATTGTACACTGAAAAAAACATGAATAGAATAGAAAGAGTGATTTGAAGTTTTAGAAAATAACGCCGTGAACACTTTTCTGTTGACAGTGTAGACAAGCTGAGACAGGAAATTAGACTGACGATAATAAGTTGATCATTTGGTCTATTGACAAAAATGTAATGATCTTGGAAGCAATTTTCAGAATTGATTAATTGTTTGAAGTCATTTTTTAACACAAATACAATCTATTTTCTTTGATTCTAACTTCTTACATGGGAATAGTTGCTGTTTTCTTTGTCTTCTATCAAAGTAATCCGAATATTTAAACTATCAATCAGAGAAAAAAAAAAACAAGACTTTCAGACTGATATGAATATATATATATATATATATATATATATAGACTGATATATAAAATATATATATATATATATATTTTTGATATATATATTTTTTAGAACTGACTAATATTAATCAAGACAACAAACCAATCAATCAATCAATCAATCAATCAATCAATCATGACAGCATTATTATTATTATTATTATTATTATTAGATTTTATTTGCTATGGACATCACAATTACATTGGACAAATCAGATACACTGCTTGAGTGTTTTAGCATACAGTGCATGCTAATTCTCAACACTTGTCCACAGCAGGCTTTTTAAAAAGTACAGACAATAAAATATGCATTAAAATTACAAGGGAAAACAACATGAGCTATGAAGCAAAGGCAACATAATCCGAGAACAGAACCAGACCTGACCTATTCATGTGGGCACTGTTGTTTAGATTTGAGCCATAGTTTTGAGTCCTCTGTTAAAAATATTGTTACGTGTCTCTAATTTTAAATTAACAGGCAAAGAGTTCCAGAGTTTTGCCCCCTTCACAGAATGAACAGACTGACCAAAAGAGGTCTTGTGCATTGCACTGAAAATATGATACTAAAATTGTCCTTCCTCAGCCCAGTTGCCAGATGAAAATGTTGACATTGTGCATTTCTGCAAGCCATGGGCATGTTACATTTGTACATTTCACGAGAATCGCTTCTGAAGTGACGCAGTGTATGAGCTGACTTGGTCTTACAGAGGGTGAAGGGATGAGACGGCTGCCAAGCTGCAGACCGCTGCTCGAGATCAACCAACAACAAACATACATAAATGTAACATATCCATAGTTTGCAGATACGTACATGTACATCAACGTACTTTACTGTGGCGATTGGGTTGGCTTACAAGAGATGTTTCAAGCTAAATAGGAAAGTGCCAATTATATGACACAGAAAATACTGAACTGCTACATATTAAATATACTTATATCAAAATATACATCCTGTTATTGATCTAAACTGGTGCTTTGTTTGCTTTTTTCAATCATATCTATGTCTGCTTTAAAAGATAAAATTCTGAGTCAGAAATCAATAGAGAGGTGCAAGAGACCCATGGGTGACAGAGAGGAAATTATGAAGTGAGGTGAGAGGATGATGAATGAAGGGTGCTTAAGTGGGTCCCAGGTGTACAGCTGCATGGCAGGTAAGGACAAAGCCAGACAGGATGATCTGTGATGATGGGAAACAGGTGATAGAGGGAGAGAAATGACAGGTTGGGGGAAGAAGAGACACCTAATCACTGCTGGCGTTGTCGCCCAGGGCATATTTTTATGTAAAATTCAGTGATATCAGCTGAGGCCACGGCGGCCATGGCAAAAGAGAAATGCATCCCACCGCATCAGATTCTGGTTTTCTGTCACCACACAGGGGGTAATGAGTCGGAAATTCAGCATTGAATACAAAACTGTCTCCTCAAAAGCTGCTTCATGTAAAAAAAAAAAAGCCTGGTCTTGGAGAAAATATGAGTTTTGTTCCTGAGTTAGTATTACAGCAGAAACAACAAGTCAGCTGAAATACAATCAACCAGCAACTATCTTGATTATTGATTAATCATTAACTCTACATTTAACATTCACAGAACAGAACAAGTGCAGGTTTTGCGCCGAAACGTTTAGCTGTAGCCCTGCACTGTTAGCAAATGTGCTGAGGTTAGCACAAGACAACTGACTGGCATGCTAGTAAGTCGCAGTACAGCAACAGCAAATAAAACAGTGGTGTTGGTAGACCACCTGCATGTTCGCGGTCAGCTAAAACAGCAACAGAGAGAAAGTTGTGTATCATTGTGTACAGAACAGTGTATTGGCATTGCTCCACTGTTGTAGGGCCTGTGAATGGAAACACATCTAACATGCTAATGCACATTCAACGGCATCACCCAGATGTGCCGATCACTGGTACGAGAGATAAACAAACCAAGCCTAGCTCCTCATCTCCACTACTTAAGATGTAAAAGCACAACAGGAAAAAAAATATTGGTGGTACAGTGGTTAGCATTGTCACTTCATAACGAGGGTTCCTGGTTCGACCCGCGGAGTAGAGTTTGCATGTTCTCCCTGTGTCAGCGTGGGTATTCTCCTGGTACTCTAGCTTCCTCCCACAGTCCAAAGACATGCAGGTTAATTGGTGACTCTAAATTGTCCGTAGGTGTGAATGTGAGTGTGAATGGTTGTTTGTCTCTATGTGTCAGCCCTGTGATAGTCTGGTGACCTGTCCAGGGTGTACCCCGCCTCCCACCCAATGTCACCTGGGAGAGGCTCCAGCCCCCGCAACCCCCAACAAGATAAGCGGAAAATGAGTGAATGAATGAATGAAAAAGCCAAGGTGCAACATACTGAAACACTCCTACTGAGCAGATTTTTTAAATTATTTCTATATTTATTTTGTATTTTCAATTTCATATCATAAGAGATGCTTTTCAGTTTTATAGCCTGTTGTAACCTGTTGTCTTTGGGGAAAGTGTTCAGTGCTCATAAAGTGTAATACAAAAGGGTTTGAAATTATCTTTATTTTTATAATAAATAGTTTTTCTTCCGTCTTTGACACTTGCGCTACTGTCTGTTTAAAGTAAATCAAAACAAACGGATCCCTATGTATTGGTTTTTCCCCTGTACCAAACTCGCACTAAACAGTGACTTCTGTGCACCCTGAGACTACTATTTAAGTAATTACCAACGTTTATGGCAAATAACAAAACAGTAATGCCTAAAAGGTATTATTGCCGCACCAAAGCGTGTGTTGAAAAGTTTTAGGTGCATCTTAAAAATGTGCTCATGAACCTAAATAAAAAAATTAGGTGCACCTATAAAACCAAAGTAAAACGTTAGTGTGAAGCCACGATATTTGCTCAGATGTACATAAACTCTAACTCTAACTATATTTTGGTTATGGACAGCTGGTCAGACAAATGAAGCAAATCATTTTGTAATCTGTATAATATAATATGAGCCTGCCAAGGGCAGACACCAGGAGAGTGAAAGTAGAGATATGAATGCTTTAGAGTTGCGTGCTGCAAATGAATGTAAACTTTTAATTGAGACAGCAGTCAACAACAAATGATAAACTTCATTCCCTCTGGGCTGTCCGTTCCAGACTGAGAGCTAACTTAAACTCTGGGACAGTTACCATGGCGTTGGTTTTTATCAATATAAGTTAGAGTCACTATGAGTTAGAGTGAGTATGAGAATAGGAGGCATGCAGGGCGGGGCTCTTGTCATGTACAGAAATTTTGAAGCAGTTAGGATGAAGTATGTGGGAGAGAGAGTTGCTCGAATATGCATGGCGATGCATAGCGGCAACACCCCTTGACATAGAGAAAAGCTTTTATTAACTTTTGATAAGCATGGTCTCAGGATGATGTGTACCAAATCTGGAGTTGATTGGACAAAATCTGTAGGAGTCATTCGTTAAAATACAAGGTGTGGAAATCACAAAATCGCTGCCAAAATGAAACGTTTAAATCAAAATGGGCGACTTCCTGTTTGGAGTAGACCATTGGTGGCAGAGACTTTTTTGGGAGGAATTTGTATTTCATTTCGTTGTACATCCATTTGTTGACCTAAACTAAAGCCTAAACCTTAGCCCATCCAAACTCACACACAAAGGATGGAAGCTTGCTGAGGTCACCTGTGGCTCAGGAGTACTTTTCTTAAGGCTTAGAAGTGATTAATCCCCCTTTATCTAAAACAAGCACTAACTGTGCTGTGACACCTACATGAGCCATTCCTCAATTTTATTTAATTCAGTATGTTTAACATGAATGTACATTATAAACCCCTATTTGTGAGACTGGTGAGCACAAGCACTGTATGTAGCCAATACTGTCTGCAGACATAATAGAAAGCAGGTTAAATTCCCAGACATTGATACAAGCTCAGTATCATGTAGGACACAAAACTGATTATTTCTGCTCCTCGCAGTGTCGCCCAGCTATTCTTCAACTTTGAAAGCTTGTGCTTTACAGAAAATATGCTGTATAATCTAAAACCAGCAGCTGTGCGAATGGTAAGTCATTTTAAATCGGAGAAAAGGAGACACAGGCCCAGGAATAGAAATATTTTTTGCTGTGCCAGTGAATGAAGGCAAACATCTGTGTATTCATGGCCGCCTTGCTATGTGCCTTGTGTGTTAGCGGGAGATATTGTGACTATTATTGCAATTGCTATTTCGATAGCATAGTCCAAACATGCAAACCTTCCAATTATTCAACTGAAAAATGAATATCCGGGAAAAAAAAAAAAATGTTCTTTTGCTTTTCAGCAGGGGAGGCTGAGCGCTGAATAGACTGGAGTGTGAAATCCCAGAATTGAAATTTAATAGGAAAAATTCAACTTGTTTGGACAGCCAAAGAGCATTGGAAATTGTGTGTTTACCCACTGTGTAAAAGTTTAATAGCAGGAGTGGATTTGTGCACAGTAATAAAAGCAGAGATCCGTGTGCCATAACAAAACACACTGAACCAGAGGAGAAGATGGGGCTGGGTAATAAACATGCACACACACATATGTGTGCACACTGTATGTTCACATACCACGCATAGTACACAATAAAAAAAAGCACATGAATGCATACATGAAAGACACTAAACGCATACAGAGCAAGATCTACCTGCATGTGTGAAAAAGACAGAGGCAGAGAGACGAATCGACAGACAGGAACACAGAGAGAGCAAGAGGTGGCAGTCAGGGGACAGAGACGTGCTTATCATGTGAGGTAAAACAGTGCAGGCAGGCCAGAAAATAGAAAGTGAAAGGTGTTTTAGAGAGAGACAGTGGATAAAAAGGTGATCCTCTCTCGCACTCAATCCCCCAGTGGTCACCCATGCCAAAATAAGAGCTGTCTGAGAGCCAAGGCAGGAGCAGGGACGGCTGGAGTGCTAAAGTGTGTGCATTGTTAACATCTACTGTATGTAAGAAGAAGGGTAAAAGGAGTGTGATTTTTCGGCTTATGTGCAATGAAACTGGAATTATGCTTAGGGCCTGGAGGCAACAGTTAGGTTACTTTTCATTTCCATTCATCATAGGGTTGGGCAATTTGGCCAAAAATGTTCCTACCAATCAATATCGGTAATTTTTTTTTTTACGATAAATGTCAAATCATTATTTCTTTCAAATTTAAAGATTGGGTTTGTCCTGAGTGAAAGCTGAAGAAACCATTATCTATACCAGGCTTAAGTGTGGAGGGGAGCATGTGATTGGTGATGTGTGTGTGTGTGTGTGTGTGTGTGTGTGTCTGTCCATCCACAGCTAATCTCACAAATCAGACTAATATTTTGTGCACACATTTATGACTGTATGTTCAAGAACCTCGATGGTTGTGGTGATTCACAATTGTTGAGAGGCCGGTTTTATTGACCGTTTCATATCCTCATTGACTGCTGACTCCTCACTCCTCTTAACCGGCCTGTAGGGGCCAAAACACTGACTGTCTGTTACAGGCGACAAAACTGACATCCAAAAAGTCTTCTGAAGATAATCTGAAGATTAATTCCACACCTGATATGTTATGATCCACTAAAATTAAGCATGTTACAAGATGAATTCTCATTTTTATTATCCTCGCTGCCATCTTTACTAAGAGAGCCAGGAGAGACAATTTAACTAGGTGCAGCTGTGACCCAGTTTTGTTTTGTCTGCCACTGTGCATCATACCACACCAGGAGCGGTTAAGAAGCAAAGTGTTTTTCCTGTCTGATTTTGTCAATTTGGTCATTTTTCCTTGATATATTGCTTCTACCATAAGTTTAAATAAGTAAGCAAGCTTTGTAGTGAAATGGTTGATTGATGTTCTTTACTTGTTTTTACTACAGATAAAGTTAATACCATTATAATTCCAGTTAGGAATGACATGGATCTTATCCGTGTTTTAGTCTTTAAAAATACATTTATCCACATAATCACATTGTATCTATATTTCACATACAGTGCTTGTTAGCAGGAAAACTATTTGCTCCATCAAAGATAGGCGAGGCTTGTATTTTAGCTTGTGAGATGCTACTGAAAGGTGCTACGGAGTGTCTGCTGGAATTACAAGAACCATGTAGAGGGGCTGCAACTAGCCCAGTTGGCTGCCTGATGGAGATTTGCACTTAATTGAGTGCATTTTTCTGGTTGTGGTTTTAATTCTTTATTGTCATTACATGACAAACACTGACCAAACAGCGGGACATTTCACAAATCTGATGTAGGTTTTAAACAATTATAATAATATAATGTGAGTCCATTTAAAAAAATAAATAGACAAAGATCTTAATTCTCTTCAGAAGCATGTCAACCCTTTGTACAGATGGTTTAAAAAAAATTGTAAGTGTTGTAGTCACAACTCTTTGTAGTCATAGTTTTAAACGCACAGTATATAACTGTCAATTCAAGACAGACTTTAATGATGTTGTGAAGTATTGTGGGATCATTCATGAGTGCTGAAAATCTAACTGACGTGACGAGAAATCATGTTCACGGACGAGAAAATGTATAAACGTTTTATTCACATTACATCTAGGGTGTGTTCAGACATCCAATCTGCTCTCTAAAATGAAAGCACTGTTGTTCAAAGAAACTGAGCTTTTTACTTCTACACATATTAACAAACATTAATCACACATTCACTCCACTTTGCCCTCTGCTGCTCTGACAGTATGGTGCTCTGAATAACCCGAAGGTACAATCCAAGCGGTCTAGTTTGTACCAGAGTGCACTATGGCACTTAGAGTGAGTACTTCCAAACGCACCCTCAGTCACATGATGTCATATCATTCTCAAGAAATAGCTGCAAGTCAGTCAAATCAACTTGCTAACTTACCATAGGCATTAAATGAGACAATTACCCATACAGTGACCACAACGTTACGTTACTAAAAATAACTTTGAGCATGTTGAATGTTATTGTAACATTATTGTCGGCTCCATATTAGCTTGGTGACTGGTTTTATCTTCTTCTGCTTCTGCCTTTTCTGTCTATTTTCCTTCATCTTTTACTGCTTCTTCTTCTGGTCTTCTGTAAATGCTTTACAAACAAAGTTTTAACACCACAACTACTGAACATTGAGGTCATTTACAAGGAGTTTAAAATATTGTTTTCTATCACAGAATCTTTGTATTTTCAAAACAAAATATTTTCATTGAAAAAGACCTTATTGAATTCACAATCCAACCTTTTTAATATATAAATATAAAAAAAAGCTTCACCGAGTCCAGCCTGTAACCTCAGATGACTTACAGATGTCCGCACCCTTTTGCTTCTAGTCCTCCACATTCGTCCATGTCCCTACAGCAGGTGGTGTGTGCATGATAGAAGAAGCATTTTCTCCTCACACAGGACACTTTAGTTTGGGAATATGTTGCATATTATCACAAATTCCCACTGAGACAGCAAATTTCCAGCCATAACAGCCAAACCACCAGATGTTTTTTGAGGCCACTCACGCTCATATATATGTGAGAAGAGTGACACATGGATGCTGGATGGATAATCATAACACCATCAATTCTGCTTCACAGCTAACAATTACCTTTTCTATTCATCAGAATCAAACCCATTTTGTTTGTTCAGAGAGACGGATTCAGGCCAGCGGCAGAGAGATAGGACGGCAACAATAGGCCGACAGACAAACGATGTAAGCTGTGGATTATGATTTATATAATTGCGCCCCTTGTGACCTTCGCTGGTGTTACTCATTGCATACCCATTGATCTGGAATCGCTCAGAAAAATAAATAAACACTAAAGCCTGACTCTCAGGCCAGCTCTCTCTTTCACTTTCCATCAGAAATGTGTCTAACTCTTCCCGCTGCGCTCTTCATTATGGCTGCTTCAAAGTAAATCGGTGAAGCAAAGTGACTTTCCAAGTCCCAACCCTCCCAGTGGGGATTCTGCAGAAATTAGATTTTTCCAGAGCAAAGGTTTCCTATAAAGGAATAAAAAGGTTGTTGTTTGTCATCTCTCATTAAGACAGACAGATTTTGCCTTTTCCTAGCTGGCGTGGTGTTATGTCAAGCAAAGCTATGATCGGTGTTGTCGTGTTATACATGTAAATACTGTCACACTGCAGAAGTGGAGAGGATGTTTCTTCAAAGCCAAGCAGCAACGCCTACATCTAATGAATTATTTAAAGCACCGAAGCAAACATGACGCATGCAGCACTCAAATATAGGTACACTGGATGAAGGTGCACGTACACTCACACTCAGATCAACATCTGGCAGTGCAAACAGTCGAAAATGAACATGATTTATAATACATGTATGTAAATCTAATTTGTGCACCAGAAGACACGTATGTGCACCTACTACTACTGCATATACCAGCACAGCTGGCGACATACAATTCCAGATGTGTGCACAGAGTTTAACTGTCACTGCAATGGCTCATTTGACAACATAATTGTGGTGTTTTCCATTAAAATTCTCAGCTTAAATAAAGAGATTCCCTGTGGTGCGAGGTAAATGCTGGTAGAGAAAGGTATTTCTTCTCCCATCTCTTTGCTTCTCTTACAATCACCCCAATCCTCATGAATGTGGTAACTGTGCATATGGGAAGGACTCATTAAGTTTTGACTAAAAAGTGGCAGACAGATTAACAAAGTAGTGATGAAATTCTTGGAATGATCTGTGATTTCTAAAGGTTAGGTTTGAGTACCATTCACATTTGAATTGGTACCTCAAATTTCAGTACTTTACTCTTTCTTTAATAACAAAACTGTTGAGAGATTCTGCACCTTTTCTCTTTTCTAATGACACAAAGAGCTAAGTCTGTCCGTTGTCTGTTTGTGTGTATGTTTGTATACGCTTGTCTGTCTCACTCTACCTTTAGACACAACCGACAAATATGTGGAATGAATACATGGTTTTGGCTCGCTGGGAAACTGTTGGAGCTCAGCTGCTGGTTTTTCGTGGCACCTCTATGTCCTTCCTGAACCTGGCAGCTCCGTCAAGCTCCATTGGCTACACTGGAAAGTGCCCCAAAGCTGGCTATGGAACCCCACCAGCAACTTTTTGGTTCTGGCTGCCTAACAGTGCTTCACTCTGTGGGAACTCACCGTTCTTACCCAGGAAAGCTCTTAGGGTGCTTTCACACTTCCTCGTTTTATTTCGGTTCAGTCGAACTTAAGTTAATTTTCCCCCTAAGTGCAGTTCATTTGGGCAGATGTGAACACAGCAATCACACTCAGGTGTGCACCAAAAAAACTAGACCGAGACCACCTCCTCAAGAAGGTCTCAGTCCAGTTCCAAACAAATTCTGGTGTGTAGGGATTAACGATACCAGAAACTCACGATACGATATCACGATAAAGAGTCCACAATATGGTGTATATCACAATATTTATACAAGGGGAAAAAAAGAGAAAATTTATTGTTAAAATAGCTATTTTATTCAAAAATAGTGCATGTACACTGTACAGCATGTTATTTTTACAGTTTCTCGATTGCTAAGACACATTTCTGGAAAGCTGCTCTCCTTTTCTCTAAACTGTGAACACAAAACCCAATTTTCAAGCTACATTCACAAAACCTCAGACTCTTCTTGCAAAACCAAACTTTCACCTCAAAACAGTTCAATCTGTGCTCAAAACTGAACTATGTTGTCAAATCGTGCCCCGAGTCAATCAAAATTAAAAACACTACTGAGCAGTCACTAAACACTACATAGAAAAATAGAAAACACAATGCTCAGGACATGAAGCTGTAGAAATAAATGTTTATTGTTCACTGTAGGCTAAATGCATGTTGCAAAACAAAAAACCTGTGCATTTAGCACTTGTACATAGTAAAAAAAAAAAAAAAAAAACAAAAAACAGAAATCCTGTGCATTTACACGTAGCACTTGTACAGTACAAAAACAAACAGAAATCTTGTGCACAAGTGCTTTAGCACTTGTATACAGTAAGCCTACGTAAAAATAAAGTACAAAAATATACAAATGAGAAGTGCATTACTCAGCCACAGCATCATTTCTCCGTACTGGGTCAGGCCACAGGACTTCATCCACATCACAGGCCACATTTTGTCTGGCCAGGCAACGGGGGAAAAAACCCCTGGCATGCCGTATCCAGGCTTGGCATGCCTCCACACCTATGTCACCACAGGCTAGTTCCATGGCTTGCAGGAGATTTACCCTGGTGTAAGGTTGGCGTTCATATACCTTCCACCGCCATGAGGAGAAGAATTCTTCAATGGGGTTCAGGAAAGGGGAGTACGGTGGAAGGCAAAGATTGATAAAACCTTGGTTCATATTGAACCACTCTCTAACCTGGAGGGCTCTGTGAAAACTCACATTGTCCCAAACAACAACATAGATGGGATGCTCATCCTGCTGCCCTAACAGAGCATCTCGCATGTGATTGAGGAAAATGAGGAGCTGGTGAGTGTTGTAGGGCCCCAGGTTGGCATGATGGTGGACAACCCCATGATTGCTGATGGCAGCACACAATGTGACATTGCCACCACGCTGCCCAGGGACACCAACAATGGCCCGTTGGCCAATCACGCTACGGCCTCTCCTTCTCCTTTTGGTGAGATTAAACCCAGCTTCATCCATGTAGATGTATTCATGGGGTCTTTCCATTGCATCCAGTTGAAAAACTCTCTGTAGAAATAGATATAGTTTTGTAAGTGATACAGAAAAAGTGATTTAGGCCACTACAGTAAATCACTACTTACAGTAATCAACATTGAATGTGTCTGGATATATACCAACCTGTACATACTGGAATCTTTGCTCTTTGACTCTGTCTGAGTTGCGTTCAAAGGGCACTCTGTACAGCTGTTTCATGCGCAGTCTGTTGCGCTTGAGGACACGATCAACAGTAGAGAGGCTGACACTGTTGATACCCTCAAAATTTACATGGTCCTCAATGATCTTCTGCTGAATTTCACGCAGTTTAATGGTGTTGTTCTCACGGACCATGTCGACAATTAGGGTCTCTTGGTGTGGGGAGAACATACCTGTCCTCCCACCCCCATGTGGCAGTCTTTCAATTCTACAAAAAGAGAACATGCAGTTACAAAAATATACATGGAATACTAGGCCTACAAACAGTTAGACTAACCCTCCATTACAATACTACAGTACATTGGCACAGTGATGTACTGAAACATATATTTAAGTATACTGTGGTACAGTATATAGTATAGTCATACAGTCATTGCTGTCAACATTTACATACTATAATGTCAAAAAAGGTAATTACCTGTTCTCTTCTCTAAATCTTCGGATTATGGTGGACACAGTGAATCTACTGATGTTTGGTTGTACCCTTTGTCCGGCCTCCCTCATGCTCATACCATGGACAAGAACATGGTCAATCACAGTAGCTCTGATTTCATCAGATATTACTGTTCTTTGTCTTCGCTGACCACCTCGACCTCCTCGACCACCTCTCACACGAACTCCTCCTCTCAGATTTCTATCCATTGTAGTGCCTCACAAACCAGTGCTCTCTGAACTGGCTTATATATGTTCCCTCGCATCATTAGCCACAAGTGTGATCAATTTTGAGTTGTTGTGTTCAACCGGTGACACCTGTGCTTTAATTGTGTTTGACTTTTGCCACCTGTGCTCACCATTATGCAACACAGGTGCATCACAATGAAAATGTGTTGGCAAGTTGTGTCTAAACAGGTGAAAAGTGCTTATGGTTTTGCCAAAAGAGTGACTGATTCAATCAGTGGGTTCAGGCAACTNATGCAACACAGGTGCATCACAATGAAAATGTGTTGGCAAGTTGTGTCTAAACAGGTGAAAAGTGCTTATGGTTTTGCCAAAAGAGTGACTGATTCAATCAGTGGGTTCAGGCAACTGAGCATTTGGTTCAGACAATAGGGTTTAGTGTTTTAGCAATTGAGAAAAACTGTAACTTGGAAGCGTATCATAAACAAATCAACACACAGTTGAACATGTGCTTTCATTTCCCCCCTATTACTGCTAGGCAGGCAGACATTAAAGTGCCATAACAAAGTCATGTCAATTAAAACTATAGTGACAGAATATGCAAAGCTGTATGAAAGCTTTGTTATACATTATTTTAGTGTAACTTTGTCATTTTTTTTTCGCTGTGAAAACATTGGACTACCGACAAGTGCTTGGTCTTGTCGGAAAGCCACGATTCCACTGTTTCACGTGATATGCGTGGCTTCTCGCTATGACGAAGGGTCGCGGAGAAAATCCACAGAGAAGAACAATCAATCTCCTTACTTTTATTCGCTGTTTCCTCCGGTCACGCACGGGTCAGAGTCGGAGGCTGAGAGGCTGAGCTGCACGAGTCTGCACGAGTCTGCTCTCATCTGCGCGCGCAGTTGCATGCAAAGGATTATGGGGAATGTAGTCACACAGTCATATTACCGGCTCTGTAGGAGAACGCAGCTATATAACTACCGTGGCATTCCCACGACGGTATCGAGAATTTATTTTATCGCGACACCGCGAAATTCGACATATCGTTACATGCCTACTAGTGTGGTTCATTTGTGGTTAGACAGTGTTCCGAACTCAATCCGAACCAACTGAAGTCGCATTACGCATTGTTTGGGTTAAACATGTGCATCTTACGGTCCTGGAGGATTATTAATGTGCGCCTCCTTTATCTTGCAAATGTACTCTTCAACGTTTTGTTAACTTCTTGGATTTTTCCCACCTGGAAATTCTTACCAATCAAGAGCAGCTTTCTCGCACAAGGCATTTTATCTGGTCTGCTTGTAAATGCTGCCTGAGAACACGAACCAACTCTAGGCAATTATACAACTTTGTACCAAAAAGTTGGTACAAAGTTAGTAAGTTGGGGGCAGCAGTAGCTCAGTCCATAGGGACTTGGGCTGGGAACCAGAGGGTCGCCAGTTCGAGTCCCTGTCCAGACCAAATATGGAGCGTGGACTGGTAGCTGGAGAGGTGCCAGTTCACCTCCTGGGCACTGCCGAGGTGCCCTTGAGCAAGGCACCGAACCCCCCAACCGCTCGGGGCGCCTGACCAAGGCAGCCCCCTCACTCTGACATCTCTCCACTTTGTGCATGTATAGGTCCTGTTTGTGCATGTGTGTCTTTCAGACTTGTGTGTAATTGACAGCAAGAGTGAAAAAATTTAATTTCCCCTCGGGGATTAATAAAGTATATAAAATTAAAAAAAAAAAATTAAAAATTAAATCAAATAAGTCCCTGATTCAGACCAAAGCAGGTGAACGCTAGGTCTGCATCCTTAGGTACTGAAATGTGGTACTGATTGTTTAAATGGTAATTTGGTACAACATTTGGTTCAAAAGTACAGAGTTTGGTACCCACCTCCACTAATTACACAATTGTGAGTTTTCAACCTCACATCAAATAAACATATACTTTCTGTACATCACAACCAAGTTTCCCAGACCCTCTTTAAGGGTATTTTACATTGGACCAAATCTCCATTGTGAAAAGCAAAACATTTCCATACACTGTATGCATTTGGCACAGGAACAATGCACACCAAATCTGGGACTAGATTGGAGACTTCTTTATGTCCTATACTGTTTTGTTTCCTAGCATCCAATCAGCGATGAATTCTCCAAGCTCTATCAACAATGACAATATTTTGTTCTTTATACTTCTCAACAAAAACAACAAAAGATGTCTGGTTAATCTAAACTCAGGGAGGCAACAGGAGGAGGAACTGGCAGTGTGTTTAAGGTTGCAGCATAATGATATATTTGTTTAAAAGGGCAACTCAAGCCGTACTGTATACGAGTAAAAGTACCATTTCCTGTTTCCATATTTCACCTTTGTCTGACAGCTTTTATTGTTATGGGGGTGTTAACCCAGATAATGCAAATGATGTGGAGTAGGTATGTTGAGAAAGGATGGCAAAATAGAGCTATTGCCATTTGATCTCATGACATGAAGCCGACAAATTTTATTGGTCAAATGCTCATGTTTAAAGCCCAACTGAAGAAGAAAAAAACACATCACCAAAATGCACTAACACTTTCTTCTCATCATCATTTGTTCAATATAATCTTGTAAAATGTAGTTTTTTAGAACTTATATTGGATCTCTCTGTAACGCTAACTTTTTAGCATATTAGCGTAACGTTAGCTTCCACAGCAAAACAAACTGGAGGAAACCGTTCAAGTGTTGTCCTCCTTTGTAAGACTGGCATAGTAATCAACCACAAAGCCGCCATCTCACCTTCAGCAATCCTGTCAAATCATCCATCCACTGAGTGAGAGCGTACAGGTCGGCCAGTCTGGTCCTGCTGGTCAGTGTTTACTTTTTCAAGTAACACTCGTGGCCATGTAGAGTGAGTAACCTGACATGGTGCATTCTAGTGTTGCACGGTATACCGGTACTAAAATAGAGTATTCCAAACGGTACTATACTGCATTTGGAAAATACCGGTACTTTTTAAATTGATTCAATTCATTAATTTACTTAATTCATTTATGCACACAAACGCCTTCCTTGTTCCTACTGGAGCACAGATTGCGCAAGTGGTGTGTATGACAACACCTGTATCAACATTCACAGCTGGCACACGTGAAAAAAGGCAAGAGAAAGTCTGCCTCGCAAAGGGAGACATCACGAGACAACACCAACTTGGTGAAACATTTGAGCAACCAAACCATGACGTCCGTATCGAGGTACTTACCGGACCATGATTTTTTTTGGTACCGTTACACCCCTACTATTTATTGTTCTAAAGGTTTTTATCCAAAAGGACTTTTCCTTACGAAAAAGTACCGAAAAGTATCGAAATTCATATTGGTATTGGTACCGAAACAAAGATTTTGGTATCGTATTGGTATTGGTACCGAAACAAAGATTTTGGTATCGTGACAACACTAGTGCATTCGTAAATTCAGTCTGATGCTCTACACTAAAAATGATTCATATAGAGTTATATTTCTATATAAATCACACATTCATTCTGCTCGGCGCTCTGCCACTCTGAGAGTGCAGTGCTCTGAATACATTCAGACAGGGCTCCAAATTTACAGAAGGTCCAGTTTGTGCCAGAGTGCACTCCGGCATTTGTCATGAATATTTCTGAATGCACCACTCGCATCATCCTCCTCCATTGTCTAAAACAAGCCAACAGAACTTGCTCGCTAGCACTAGCTAATGTCTGTGGAGAATTATTTTGCCTCCATCTAAGCCCCGCCCACCAAAAAACATCACATTGTTCACTAACGGTAAAAGGGTCCATTTCTCCTAGACATAACTGAGCTTAATATAACATCAATGTGAGATTTTGACCATTTTCTCATACTTCTAAAATTCAGCCCCTGAGAAACAGCCTTCCTCTCATCTCAGCCCAATCGTAATGAAAGATCTTAAAATGCTCTTTTTCCTCTCTCACTGCAGTAATTTTTTATTTGCCTGCAATAATCAGCTCTCGAGATAACAGTATGATACAAAAGAGAATTTGATTGGCTTATAAATGGACCTACACAATTTCAGAAATTTGCCTCTGTGATCAAATTCAAGTCTCAGCTGTGTATATTGTGTATGTTCTCAGAAGTGAGAAACCTCTGAGCACAGCATAAGAACTCCTGCTCATTTATTCTTTTGCTCCTTAGTCACCTCTAAATAATACCATATTACTGTAGTTAAAGTAATATAAATAATACATCTGTATTGACCCAGAACTTCAAAAATGGTGCAACACGAACGCAAGCTTTTACCTGGTTGGGTTTTGTGTGAATATCTTGTATGTTAATACAGCCTTGAGGTGGACCACTGGTTGACTTTTGAACCAATCTGCTGTGAATACAATCACACTGAAGTGGTTACACAGCCTATTTTGTGCCAACAATATTTTCAAACTTGTGTTTTACTGTGCCATAAAATTCAAAAGGTAGACTGACTTTGAACAATGATTCAATAAATGATGTTTGTTTCAGGGACTGCATGCTGTTTTTAACAGATATTGTCAACCAACGCGAATGACCGATGTACTGTATTTTCTGTATTTTCTTCTTATGATATAATCAAGTTTCAAAACAAAATGGGTGGTTTGGGAGTCCTCCACCGAAAAATTTTAAGCATCAAACACTGAATTTCCTGCATTCTGGTGAATTTTTCTGTACATATTTGCGCCATCAATTTATGGTGCCAGTGTCTTCAATTTTGGCAAAATAAATGTCCTCTTCTACTTTAATGTTTTCATTGAAGGGGACAAATGCACATGTTGTAAATATTGAGGTGGACATCCCCCGCCTGAATCTACACCTATGGATATAATACAATATTGATTATCACTGAATCACTAACAGTTGAAGCATGTTGCACTGAAGGTCATTCCCCGGGCAACGATGTCACAGAAGAGATTTTCCAATCAGCTGTCAAAGTCAAAACATGCATTGACATCACTGACAGAGACGCCACTACAACTTAGAATAAATTAAGGCAAACCCAATGACAAGCAGTTTGTCACCAAGTATTGATCATTACCGACTCACTGAATAATCAAACAAATTACATCATATACATCATCTTGGTGACAATCATGACAAGATTCAATTTTCATTTCATGACCAATATTGACCACAAGTATTGATCCAATCCAACCACTATTCATTCTTACAGCATCGCTGCATTGCCTGTAGTGTCTGCAATATTTCTCCTGATCCTCCTCTCCCTTGTCTCTCCTCTACAGGCCTCCCCTCCTTCCTCCACTCCTCACAAATGCCCTTTGAGACAGACGCAGAGATCTTTATTCATTATCATAATCCCCTGGTCATGTCTCCTGAATACATTGCCATTTAAAACCAAGCAGGCATGCATCATTATAATAGGCCATACCCTAAAACAAAAGCGGAGCTAAGACGAAGCACATTCTGAAATGTGGCACATTTTTCTTTTTTGAAATCCAATCGACAGTTATGGCTGTGTACGAACTCAACAGTCTGGTTCAGAGAAGAGCTGAAGGCGCTTATTAATCAATGAGTTTTTCAGGATGAAAGATTCGGGCAGCTCAGTGATTTTCTCAGAGTTATGAGAGGCGAGGATGAGCGATGACTCCATATACTATGATACTTTGTAATGATCGCAAATGATTTAGGCTAACCTGGCATCACATCCTCACTGCAATCTTGTCCCAGAGGAGCCAGCAAAATGTCAGACGCATTTAGAAGCAGTCAATTGAACTATTGCATAACCGCCGGTGATACCTGCTGTTTTGATGAGATCTCACTTGTCATGTAGATCTTTGAATTCAGCAGGGCAGAGAATTACATCCACATTTTTCCGCCAAAAACTTTTTAGTAACCGGAGCTTCCACGCAAGTCAAATGAATAAGCCAAATATAACACCGGTACATCTCCCAGGGAAGACATGGTTTAGATGTAGCTGGTGATGTAATATAAAGCACCATCAATTTTTGCTATATTGCCAATGAATCAAAAAAAACTATGTGTAATATCAAAGGGCTTCTCTTCAATGACAAATCCATAGACACTTCTTTTTCTTCTTCTTTCTGTATTTTACCAAGAAGTCCCACTGAGATAAAAAATCTCAAAACAACCACATGCCTCCATCACCACTTTCTTTATGATGCCCTTTAATTCATCGATGGATTTAAAACTCTGCCGCACTACTTGACTTCTTTGCCTTTTTTGGCCTACTGTTTCAGTTTAGTCGTACATTTCCTTTGTGGTTTGATCATGTTCCTAGGGCTGCACGATTAATCGTAATAAAATCGTGATCTCGATTCATAATCCTATGCAATCTAATTTTTCAATGACGGCGATTCTGCTGGCCCCGCCCGTGCCGGGAGTCGGGACATCATCTGCATGAAAACAAGCGCTCCCAACAACGCAGCGTTATACCACATGATGCAGAGTGACA
The DNA here is from genome assembly GCF_006386435.1 of Epinephelus moara. Lineage (NCBI taxonomy): Eukaryota > Metazoa > Chordata > Actinopteri > Perciformes > Serranidae > Epinephelus > Epinephelus moara. The sequence goes on from NC_065517.1 coordinate 16,135,052, forward strand.
GCCGGTCGGCAGTTTGGAAAGCAGCGAGAGCAGGAGAGAGCCGACAACGTGAGGAGGACCCCTTACAAGTTAACGTACTGACACTCCTCAGACAGACACACAAACACACACACACACACACACACACACACACATAAGCCGGACAGCCTCTCGGTCCTTAGCCGCTAACGTTAGCTCGTGTACAACACAGGTACCACACAGAAACTTTTACAAAGGGTCATAATGTGCTTCTAGTGACTGTCAAATCACCAGCGAAAGTTGTTTACACTGCTTATTAGTGCCTGCTCTCATGGGACAAAGATCCTCTGAGAAGAAAGACGGTTCACTCTGCTCTGTCGCCAGGAACAAACTGGGAGGCAAAGATCCTCTCTGAGGAAGAGGGTTCACTTTGCTGCAGGGTTCACCAAAACGTTTTTTGTTTTTTTTCTTACAAATTGAACACACATTAAAGAACATACAAGATCCTGTAGAGAATTAATACATATAATACAATACAATAAATATTGTCAAATTAAATGAAGGAAGAGGATTTTTTTAAAGGCAAATAAAATATTGGATTTATGTAAAAATATACATAGAGACATATAAATAATTATATAATTAAAGATATGTAGGCTATGTTAGGTGAATACTCCTGTCAAATGCATGGTGTTGAAACGTTTAATTTTGATCTTCCTTGGTCCATTTTGACTTTATTTTATCATAACAATAACTATGAATATTATGAATTGTTCACATTTTAATTTAATTTTAGTAACATTTATCACACAGCATTTTGTGGAAAAGTCAAATGTTCAGTTTACAGTTTTAATAAACTCAGTACTGTTTTTCAGCACATATATTGTTTTGTCTTCATTCAATGTAATTAGCACATATTGTTATTGTGCCATTGGTTTTGGCCGTGATGCCCCAATAAATTTGTATTTATCAAAGGCCAAAGTGGCCTTGCCCTAAAAATGACTTAATTCCAGGCCTGGAATATCTACCTCAGAAAAATGTTGTTCAACATTGATATTATTGTTAAAATTGTTCAAAAGCTGTAAGAGAAGACAAGAGACTAAAATTTATTGTTTTTACGGTCAGTGTCAGGCTGTCAGCTGTTGCATTTAAGCTAGAAACAGGAGTGTTCCCTCTCTGCTGACCAGAGTTTATGTGCCTTGTGTCTGTTGTATTAGGCACAATCATAGGTTTTGTTATTTAATGATATTTTTTTTATTATTTATTTATTTATAATTTTTGTTACTTTTCCTTTTGTATCAGGAAATAAGCACAATAAATCTTTATGTTGAAAAAAATCGTAGAGAATCGTGATCTCAATTATAAGCCAAAAAATCGTGATTCTCATTTTTCCCAGAATCGTGCAGCCCTACATGTTCCCAGCAAAAAAGCTCTGATAAAACACCAACCTCTTTGAGGTAGTGCCAGGCGGTACACAAAATATTTGTATTATGGTATTTTTTAAGAATCTGGTGGTTCCACGATAAATCACAGTATTATTATGTGTCCTTCATATAGCTTTATAGTGTGTTATTCTACTGTCAGGATACAGTCAGGATACAGATACTGTCGCATATGCGACCAAAATTTCATCTGTGTGACCTCAAAATATAATTGGGAGCACTGGTGCGAGTGTAAATAATTCTTCTGGTGCGACTGAAACTGCAATGGTAAATGTGTTGAACGAACTGCAATGTACATTTTCTTTAAAAGCAGAACAAACGGCTGCACTGAAAGCTTTTATTGAAAAAAGGATGTATTTGTCGTCCTTCCTATGGGGTTTGGTAAAAGTTTACTAACTGGCTCCATTGATCAGGAAAAAGATGGGACTCAGTGAAAACCCAGTGGCTATTGTTGTTTCTCCGCTAGTTGCTCTCATGGAGGAGCAGGTCAGGGAAGCGACCAAGCTGGGAATCACAGCCATGCAACTCGGAGTCCACAATGAAAACGAAATCCACAAAGACGGCAACACTCTTTCCCAGACATCATCACAGCTCATCTCTGCTGCACATTGCACTTGCTTGCTGGTCTGTTTACACTGGTGTTGTGCTAGCTACGTCGCACGTTTCATTAACTCTGATTGATTTTCCGTCTTTCCAATTGCGTGAAGGGGCACTGAGTGACAGCCGTTGATACCCCTCGGGAATAGAGGAAATGTACACTGTCCAGTGTCCAGACCCATTCGCATTTTGCGACCCATTCGCGTTTTGTGAATTGGGTCTGGCAACGCCAGGCTACCACTGAACACCACTGTGAATGAAAGAGAAACCTTAGATAATGATAATACTGATGACTGTCATCATCATCATCAATATTATCATCATCTAAGGTTTCTCTTTCATTCACAGTGGTGTTCAGTGGTGTTTTTTCTAAAAATGTTGTCAACTGAAAAATGTGTTAATGATAAGTGTACTATACACATAGAATGTAATAGAATAATAGAATGTATACAGTATAATGTCGACTTTTTGTTGCAATAAAAAAAAAAAAAAAAAAAAAAAAAAAATCGATTACACTGTTGGTGCTTCTTACATTACGGTGGGTGCTCCCAAAATTTTGCTGGTGCTCCTAACTTTCTGAAGTTAGGAGCACCAGTGCTACCATGTAAAAAAGTTAATTTCAAGCCCTGAATGTTATCATACTGGGGGGTGACGATTCTCTTAATCCAATTCAATTAGACTACTGATTTTAGAGTCATGATGAGATTACATTTTTTAATTTAAACATTTTTTCAGTACCGGTGGCTTAGAAAATATTGACTATCAAGTTTTGATCCCAAAAATCCACAGATTATTGGTATCATACCCTGACATCTGCCACTTATATTTTCAAATTGTTATTTAAAAAGGTTACATGATATCAAGTGTAATATACCTGCCATAATTTATTTAGCACAGGAGGATTTTAGCACAGGTTAAAAAAAAATTTTTTTTTAAAAAAAAGTAAAATAAATGTAATAAATAACAACTGATTTCATCAGTCAGTTTAACAAACTGTTAAAGACAAAATCAACAGCCACTAGACAGCAGAAGTGTACGACAACAACTTGAGTCTCACCACATGCTGGAAGCCACTTTCACTTCACTAGTGTAGCCTGCAGACTGTAGTTTTTCTATCAATTATGCAATTGTTCTTTACATAACTCACTGGGAAGGCAACATGTTACCACACCTCAACTTCGGGAAGCAAGAAGATTTTCCACTTCGGCTGTGGCCATGGTGTCTGAAAAAGTGCAGCTGCAGGCTACAGCTACCTATAAGCTACACTGTGGCATCTTTGAAGTCTTTTTTTCTTCTTTAAACGCATGTAAGTCTGACTTTATTAACCAAAAAAGCTTACATACAGCAGACAGCTCCTCTCTTGTGGATCCTCTCAGATCTTTTCTGATATTGAATTTACTGTAGCGATGGAGCCTCTCCAAACCTTTAACGGATTGTTATGCTTGATGGCTAGCTAGCATGCTGTACCCAGCATAATGTTCAGTGGTGTAATTTTGTAAATGTACAATTATTAGAATTATAAATTGTTTATGTGTTACATATTGCTGTGTGCCAGCCCTGTTGGAGAGTTATTTGTGGGTTATTAATTGTTGTAGTATAAACTTAACCGTAAGTAAGAAGGGTACGCAGTTAATACAGGTTCCCAATTCACTCTGCACAGCTTGTTCCGACCGTGGTGCGCTTCATGGTGAACACTGTTGTGCTGCCTGCTGAAGAGTTGCAGCAATTGTTTCAGCTATGCAACAGTATGGTGGTATATGAAAATTTATACCGTACAGTCAGTTTCATCCTTTGCACTACTTTGAGGGCAAATTGGCAATTTTAGATTTACAAAAAAGAGATAACTTGAATTTATAAGACTAAGAAATCTAAGGCTTTGGGATTATTAACATGTTGAGTGCTTTTGCCCCAACCGGCACAAAAAATAAAATTAATGAATGCAGCTGCCAGTAATCTTGATTATAGATCATGATAACTTATTCGCTCTACCAGAACGTACATCCATCCATCCATTTCTCTATCCTTTTGCAGCTATAACAAATTTGTCTTCAACCGACATGCTTGAGCAGCCCATGTTAGTCCCTGATCATGAGAAAGTGGGTGAAAACTTGTACAGGCATTGCACAATCTTCATTGACCATACAGAATTGGTTCTTGCATGGCTGACACAGTGCAAATCTGCATAAAATGAAATGATTTCTCAATCCTCTCCTGCCCCCTTTTCCACGTGTCATGTGCTTGCTGTGCATTTCAAGCTTCCGTGTCCCAGCATGCACTGTGCAGCCAAGTGCTCACTCCTTCATATGAAATTAATGGAGATGGAACTGGTCGCTTGCCAGGTCGCGTTGGCGTGGTGTTCACTTTGCAGGAAGTCACCACGGTTGCACGCAGTTGGCTGTGATTGATTCCTTTTGGAGACGTTGTAATTTGTGACACCTCAGCTACAAACTCCAGTGCAGGGACATGTATCATACTTTGAGTACTTTAAATAGCTATGAGATTAAGGTAATGGCCTGAGGCAGTTCTACCTGGGCAGAACCACCTATGAATTGAAAGCAGAGCCACAATGACATTCGGTGCAATTCATCTAGTAGAACATATATATCTTCCATAACTTAAAAATCATCAGGTAATACAGCACAGACCTGAAATTAACAAAACTGTGCCTGTGATATGCATGGATAGTTTAAAGAGAATACAAAGTACTGTACAGATGAAGGACTGGTGTAAAGGAAGGTTTTGAAGCATGCTTTTTGTTTCATTATATATTTTCTGTCTGCGTCTCCTGCACATAATGAGGCATATGTCCTCATGTCCCTTTACTTTATGTGCGACTGAGACAATGCTAAGGGCTGATATGTAAGCAGCACGGATGGAAGAAATGAAGAAATTGCTTCAAAGGCTTAGTCTCGCGTACTAGCCTCTGGACTACACAACAGATTTACAAAAGGGGTCACTCTATGGATTATTCATGGCGTGTAAGTAACGGATCAATTTCTGAACAGCAAACACAACAACAACAGTAATTCATACCATTGTTAGTTACAGACCTGAGGTAAAAACGGCTCAAAGACGATGTGGGACTTGAAAGAAGTATTTCTTACATCATTATCACAGTATCGAGCAGGGGTGGGACCACGTCATTGTTTTCAAAGTCACAAGTAAATCTCGAGTCTTTGCACTCAAGTCCTTATTCGAGTCCCAAGTCAAGACAGGCAAGTCCAAAGTCAAGTCAAAAGTCAAGACAGCCAAGTCCCAAGTCAGGACTAACAAGTCCCAAGTCAAGTCCCAAGCCCTAAAGTTATAGTTCAATTCCCAAATCAAGTCATAATGCCTTCATGGTCGAATATAATGCCATTTTAACAACAAAGTAATAACGTTAGCTAAGCATTAGCTTGATATGTTAATATTAGCCTCAAAATTACCATTCTTGGTGAAACTTTGAATGCCAAATAAAGTTCAAAGTTGTTGCGTCTCTGTCTGTAAATTTTGGCCCGTACATTTTGCAATTTCTTTTAGTTTTTGCATGCAAACAAAACGATCTTTGGTATTATTTTTTTCAAAATGCCGGTCACATTTTCCTTAATGTTTGGGGTAAGATATCAAGTATTTTCAAGTCAAAAGGCTCAACTGCAACTGAAGTCATGAGTAATTAGAACTAAAGCTTAAGTCTAAGTGTATTACAGGGTACAAGGGCATTTAGTATCAAGTTTTTCGTCGGTTGGTTAGATCTACCTTTCCAAAGTTAAAATATTTATAACTAGGTCTAAACCAAAAGTCAGTGTTGGTATAATCCAATATTTGCTTATTGCTGATATGTCTGTCATGTGTCTGCTGTATGAAATGTCAGAGTAGTAATGCTGAGGATGACTTTCAACCACAAAATGTATAGCTTATACATTTCATGCTCAAAATCATAGCCAATACATAATTATCTGATTTTAAACTCCAAAACATTGACATCATCCTCTAAATCCAGTACCAGTTGGGCTATGATAAAATAGTAATACTTAAATCTTCAGTATATCCTGTTTTTGGAAGCTTTTACATTTGGAGACTGAATCACCTGGTGTCTTCCCAGGGAATAATGTTTGATGTTCTAAAACTACAGAGTGTAAAGTGCTTAGCAGCAAAAATGGAAACCTTTTCTTAAAAAAATAAAATAAAAAAAAGGACCACCGCAATTACAGCTTATGGCTGCTTCATGCTTCATGCATGGTTGGACATGGGGGAGCTGCAGACCTGCCGTATGAGCTCTCTGGCTCCTCACTTTAATCTGGCACAGTTTAATATGATTTTGTATCTCCTGGCTTGGTTTGCTTTTGCCTCAGTTTGGCTTTTGATTGGTTTGAAATACCGTTAGCAGGGCAGCCACAGCGGCTCAAGCTGCCCCTGCTGCCCTCTTTGGCTGAAGTGCCCCGGGGCCAAATCAATAAATAAAACTTAAACACATATATTATTGTATCATTTTCAGAGTTGGCTTTCTTTGTTTCAATGACTGATTGAAAATAAACACTGCAAGTTGTTTTAGGCTATGAGCTTAAGAACTACAAGTAAACTTCAGGCAAGGAATACTATAATAAACACAGCCAAAAAACAATCAACAAATTTGTACAGAAGAGTAAAAATGACCTATGAACTACTGAGAAGACCAAAAGCAGAGGGGATAAAATTACTCTATCAGGCAGGTAGAGCAAAGCAACATGTTGAAGGCAGCACTGTGACATGATCAGGTGGGTTCAATATTCACAGCAATTTCCTTGTCATTTGTTAGTCAAAAAAAGAGCTGAGATCCCTTTGTTTCACTAATAATCGTAATACGTATCTTACAGTACAGTATATACAGTACGCTTGCCTGAAACTAGGATTATGTATTGTTCATAACTGGTTCTTTTGATCTTTCAGTTAGTGTGAAGTGGAGTGCACTGCATAAAGCTGAATTTGTATTTATTTTTGTGGTTAGTGTGGTGTAAACGTCAGGGTCTTGAACATTTGTAATACAAGTCTATGAATATTTTATTGCTTGGTAGTATTCATACTGGGGCTGTCAAACGATACATTTTTTAAATTGGGATTAATCGCCCGAATTTAAACAGTTAAGTCACATTTTAACATTTTTTCAAAAACAGTTTTGAATCCCATATTACCAAAGTAAAGCAATTCTTACCAGTATGTCTTGATTGTGAATCGAATGAATGCAAAGAAATTCCCTTTATGATCTTGACTTTTAGATTTATTTATTTAATTTATCTTGTTTGCACACCTGGTTGATGCAATTGCAAATTTGAGCTCCTTTTTGAATTAACCAGTTGCAATATCTCAGAGCTCATCGCAACTTAATACTGTAATAACTGTAGGGCTAAACCTAACAGTTATTTTCATGGTTATTTCATGATTTAATTATTCAAAATCGCAATCTGTCAACACAATCAATCGATAACCTGTTTAGTCTATAAAATGTCAAAAAAATCGTAAAAATATGTTCATCACAATTTCCCAGAGCCCAAAGTGATTTTTTTTTCTTTTGTCCAACCAACAATCCAAAAGACTCTTAATTTATCATATATCAATTATGATTATAAATGGCAAAGAAAAACAGCAAATTCTCACATTTAAGAAGCCATAACAAGCATTGAATGGACATTTTTGCCTGAAAAATTAATAAAAACGATTCAATTATCAAAAAAGTTGTTGATAATTTTTCTTTCAATTAACTAATCGATTATTGAAGTAATTATTGCAGCTCTAAGAAACTGTTAACTGTGTTTTGTTTTTTTGTTGTTGTTTTCTTGATTTGATCTGGACTGGTCCGGTTTTGATTTTATCTGGCATGGCTTTGATTTGATTGGGTCCTGTGTGACAGTAAATCAAGTGATTGTTGAGCTGGAGTTGCCTTCTCTGCCCGGCTTTCTACACACTGAAAGGACTGCTAGCACTCTGCAATCTATCAGTGTGTATGAGGCTAACCACACACACAGTCATGTCACGCACACTTTAAATGCTGCACATGCACACACAAATCTGGAGCTTGGCCTGTCGCCAAGTGCGACTCTGTGTGTGTGTGTGTGTGTGTGTGTGTGTGTGTGTGTGTGTGTGTGTTGAGGTGAAAAAACGTGGACAGGGAGGGAGCCATCTATAAGGGAACTCCTAATCGCCAACACAAAAGGGCTCTCTCTTGGTCTGCTGCCATCACATTTCACTTTGTATATAATGTAATCTGTTTAATATCCCGGTCAGTCCTTTCAACCCCAGGAATGCTTAGACAGACGTTTTTACCATAATTGCCTCATAGATCAGACTGGCGGCGTGGGCCACAGTATCCAGGTGCTGCACATCAGCTGATCACAGCTTCAGATAACAGCTAACACTGCCTCTCAAGGTGAGTGCATGTATCTGTGTGTGGTGGCATGTCTGTGTGTCCACATAAAACAGCTGTAGGTGCTGCTTGATGTCAGACACTCTCATGTCCGCCTTGGCTGCTTTGTTTGATAGTTGTGTGTCCCTCATCTTACATGCTCTGTCTATGCCAGGCTCGGCCTCTTCACACCACTCACGAACTTTTGACCTATGAACGCTTCATGTTTATACACTGCAAAAGTCATTTTCACACAGGTAACCTATGGGCAGTTTAGGGCAGAGTTTATTCTTTGTTCTAGGAGCTGCAATTTTCTTGATTAATCAAATAATTTGTTTATAAAATGTCAGAAAATAGTACACAACTCGAATTACTGTCTTGTGGTTGTATGTCTCAATGAACCAGTCAAGCTGCAGGTACAGTTTATATCCATGTATGTCCAGACTCATATGTAGCCATGACAGTTGACAATGCTTCAAATATGCATGTTGCTGCAATGAAGCTACAAAGTCTGACATAGATGCTTTACACACACCTTCAGCTCGGCAGCACAGACAATCTATACTTTCATCACAGTATCAAGATGGACACCCAAGATAAATGTCAATAATTCAATATCTGACCAATCTGACCATCTACCCTTCTGTTCTTGAGCTATGGGGTTAAGTAATGGCCAGAAAAGTGTTTTTGCGGACCATTATGATGTAACAGTGAAGTTGACCTTTTACCTTTTGGATATAAAATGTCATCACTTCATCACTTTATATTATTAGATGTTTGTTAAAAATGTTGTTACAATTAAAGTATGAATTGTTAAGCTATACCCAAAAATGCTTTGTGAGGTCACAGTAACTTTGACCACCTAAGTCCAATCAGTTCATCCTTGAGTGTGAGTATTAAAGTGGACATTTGTGCCAAATTTGAAGAAATTCCTTCAACGTGTTCTTGAGATACCACGTTACGAGAACATACCGACATACTGCCTCTGGTCTCAGCTCCCAGGACCGTTGCCCAGCCTTGCCTCCAATTTTTCCCAGTGGCTGCTCACGATATTGCAGCGACTACAAACCAGAAAGCATTTTCCACACAGACCACTACTGTAAAAGAGACATCTGTAAAACTGCTTCAGGACACCTAAAACTACAAACAATAATGAGTCTTTGTATTGTGAATTTGTGATCCATGGAGGCTATATATATGTTAAACGTTACTTAAGCAGAGAAAAGCCAGGAGAGCAATTCAAATGGACTAAAGAGGCGCCATCTTGTAGTCTAGTATCTAGTCATAATTATGCATCTATGCTCTGGCTTGCAGCTTTTACGGGGAAAAATTGTAATTTACAATTCCTCAAAGCCCAAGGTGACAACTACAAATTGCGCATTTCGACCCATATTTTAAAAGGTTTTTTTTTCTGCTCAACATCTGCTTGTAAAGGCCAACTTTGCAGGATACATACTGTAAGCATGAGACTCATAATAGCAAAGGAAGTTGGTCCACAATCTGGGTCTTGTTGTCATTGTTTCATCCATCCTTTCCACCACTAGAGCTAAAAAGAAATTAGTCAATTTATAGATCAGTTAATTGACTAAAACTAAGTATCAAAAATCCAATGGTTGCAGTCTCTCAAAGGCTGAATATATCCTGACTCTTACTCTTATGTGATAGCTCGATGAAAATCTTTTAGGTTTGAGCTGTTGGTCAGACAAAACAAGCAATTAAACTTGGCATATCCAATAGATCAAGGACAGTGTACATATTAAGAATAACTGAGTATAACATAAAATAATTCGACTGCACTACAAATTACAGCCTCCTAAATGACCATATCGTTGAATCAACACCTTTCTTAAAAAAAAAAAAACTGTAAATAATAACCTTCATGATTTAGTACAAGGTTGGTGTATTAGACCACATTAGCTTTTAAGCAAGGTGTACCTAATCAACTGGCAACTATGTGCAGTTGTTCTATGCAATGAAGAATTTAAATCAACCTTTTAGGGGAGGTCACTTTGCTTTCAGCTCTAAATATGTGATCAATTAACTGGGTTTATAGTTTACAGTCTTTGTTTACAAAGAGCCTGTTTTTTGTACAAATGAAAAATGAATAATACAACAACCTAATTAATATTACACAACCCTGGACCCAGTTGTAGTGATGCAGATGCCTCCCTAGATCAATTTACTTGATGAGTAAGATCTTACCCAACACAATTTTACTGTGAACACCTTGGCTGTAAAAAAAAAAAAAAAAAAAAGGAATTTGGCTTCAACACTGAATGGTTACAACTTGTGAATTGCTTAGAGACCACAGTGGGGCACAACACATAACGCCTCACCTACAAAGAGAGCTGACTGGGTGATTCAGTATTCTTTTACATTTTAATGCATCTAAAACCCCACGACAGTCACTATCCAGACTGAGGCAAAATGGAACACATGGGCTATTACACTTAAAACCCAATTCATTAACATGGTAATCCAAGGGATCTTTAATTTCACTTTTTTAATCTCAGTTTTTACAGCTCAGTTCTTATTGTGGTGTTTTTGCACTACAAGTCCCAGATATTGTCAATCAGGTAAGTGGCACTCATTTGTTTGTTCAGCACAACAACAAATGTATCCTGTGGTCATGTCTCGACAAGGCATTTCAAGCACTGTGATCCCACATTACCTGTGATGAAAAGAATTCATATTATTGGTTTTATATGGAACTAAAATGTGTAACTCCCCACAGCTTTTCATTGTTTGTGTTGTCAGAAATCAGCATCTCATAGAAACTGGGGTTGATTGGTCTTTGCCATCCCAAGGGTGAGGTTGGCTTTATTCCATAATAGTATTTACCACATGAAAAAACAGGAATGGAGGTCTCATAGGTGCAATAATCCAGGGATCATTACTCAGTCATATGTCTTTCCCACAGGTCCAGATGACTGTGACATGCAGTAACTGCTTTCTTCAAGCTTTTTAAACCTCAGCATTTCATTCTGCTCACTGGCACCATCTAAAATGAAATTATTTTAGTCCTGAGAGACATAACCCTGCTGGAACAGGGTTAGCTTGGGATTTTACAGGTTTGAAAACTGTATAAATCAGGTCTCAGCAGTCTCGCTGCCAAGATTTAAGCACGACCTTGAGCCACTGTATATAGAGCAAAAGGCATTTAGCTGAATCTCTGCAGCTACATCCACAAATATAAAGCTAAGAGGAAGGGTGAGGTAAGGATAATTAAAAAAGAATAAATAAAAAGCACTTAAGGAAATGTTGGAACATGTGCAGCCCTTGAAGTAATACTTTATGTGATTGTATTGCATGAAAGGAATTTCACACAAATTGAAAATATGCATGAGTGGAGAAGCAGCAAGGCAAAATTAATAATGTGGGCATCCATGGGTGATAGACCCGTTGAAGAGAGAAGTATGGACCAAAGGAGAAATAATAAAGAAATAGTAAGAATGAATGTGTCTGTGAAAAGGGAAAGAAAAATAAGAATGCTTGATTAATTAATAATACACTAATGCTGAAGCAAAGAACTGACCATCCATTGAACTTCTGCAGGGAGAAACAGAAACAAAAACACTTATTTTTTTCTGTATCATTCTCCCTCTCATTTGCTCCTATCTAGATTTTTCCACTTTCCTTCAACTCTACCCTCACCTTTCTGCTTTCCTCCCCAAGTCCTTCCCTATATTTGCATCATTATTTCTATCTTTTGCAGTCCTCTCCATACTTTTATATGTCTGTCTTCTTCTTCACTGCTTTCATGTTCCCCCTGCCTCCTTGTCTGTCTCAATCCAGTCTTGAGAAAGTTAATCTGAAGCATTCAAAACGTCCTGTGCTAATACCCTCATCTCTCCCACACATACAGAGAAATGCATGCACACTATTACACACCCACAAGAACTAATTCCCCCAAACCCATTGAGATTTGCCTTTAAAGGCTTCATCTACAAAGGCTCAAACTGGGGATGTTTCTCCAACACAAACACCTGATTGTATCGCCCTCGCAGCAACCTTGAGAAAACTACTTCTTGGAACATCAAGGTGATAGAAGCAGTTGCTGCATTCTCAATGAAGCCCAGTCCAAGTCCCTGGACACGAGAGTTGATCTGAGAGGATTCGGGTAGATATTAGCAAGAAGGAGAGGAACAAGATCGAGGAGCCCAATAGGTCAATCAAAGGATGACGTGAAGTTAAGGATCGGCACTGTCAAGGACTTCAAGCTGTCAAGTCAAATCAATTTCTGTGGGTCTAGGCATGTCAGGTCGAAGGAAATTCAAATCGACAGCTCCACTGTGGCAGGAATCAACAGAAACTTGCAGAACTGTGGGGAGAGCTATGGAGGCAGTATGAGGCAAACCACATCCAGCTGGGAGTTATTGCAACACCTGAAATTGTACAGCCAACTCACAACTCATATTTTGTTTTCCCACTTAAGACTTTCTGGTTTCCGTTGACCATAAAAAGAGGCATTTTCAATTCAATCAATTTTATTTATAAAGCCCAATATCACAAATCACAATTTGCCTCACAGGGCTTTACAGCATACGACATCCCTCTGTCCTTTGGATCCTCGCAGCAGATAAGGAGAAACTCCCCAAAAAAAACCTTTAAAGGGGAAAAATGGTAGAAATGTGATTCTTTTCATTTACAAGTAAAAAATAGACATTTAATATTTACTATTTTGCTATGTACAAATTGCTCGTTGGCAGTTGAGTTTGAGTCCAACTGCGTATCTCAACTCTTGGACCCTAGTACCCAGGCCAGTGGAGAAGGGAGTAGGTTTCCAATACAAGAGATGCATCGCTTCCTTCCTGCAAATGATATAAAAGCAATAACGCTACTAATTTTATGGACAATTTAATTCCTCTTAGCTCTCTTGTGCCCACATTTGTAGAGACCTGGTTCCATAATGGCATCCCAGGCTGGATTGTTGCACTTGACGGGTGAACCTTGTCCTGTTGTAGTACTTGAGATCGCTCTTAGTTTCGAGACCAGTCTCAAGACCACTTTTTGAAGGTCAGTCTCGTCTCAGCGTTGAATAAAGATGGTAAAGTTCATTTTAGCTCCTTCTTATTTGTGTTTGTTTGCTCATAGAAAGCAAATGGAAACTTTCCATACACATAATTCAGTTTTGCAATGCCTTCTGAATGATTTATTGAAACATTGCTCAACTCCTCAAAGTCTGGGTCTAGACTCGGTCTCAAAACACTTTGGTCTTGTTAATGACTTAGTCTCGGTTTAGGTGACCTTGACTACAACATTTGGACCGTGTTCACTGGACAGATTGCATGACTCCGGTGGAACAAGTTGGTTTTTTATCTTGGTAATCAAATGGAGTTCAAGCTGATGTTTAGTGATTCCCTGATATCGAATTTTTATTGCCTGCAGACCTTGGAGTCCACCCATTCCACTAAGTTAACTGGCATTGTGACATGAACCTGCGTTTTCTCTCTTGAGTATAAAACTATGCAATGAGCGTCACAGGGAGACCAACAATTAACCCATCAGTACGATGGGTGGGACTTACACCATTTTCAAGCTGATGTCAAATTTTGTTAAACAGTGTGTTTAGGATCAATGAGGAGTAATTACAACAATGGCAAGCGCTAGAGACAAGATGGACGCTGCTATAGAGGCTGTTCTAAATCAACAGGTCTTCTCAATATCGCCTAACATCTTAGTTTGTTCGACTTCGCTCCACTCCACAAACCCTGGCAAAACCTTTATGTTGGCATGACTATGCAACAGTGTGGACTTTAAATGACATTAGATTCAGACAGATTAGATTCAGGTTTCTAGTGGTTGGTTATGGAAAATCAAACCCCCCTGCCCTACAGAAATTACTTAGAGTGGTTGCAATGTCAAACTGAGGATGACAAAAAGAACGAGTTGACAATGCTGTCTGATATCAGGCAAGAATTTTTAATATCAAGAACAACCCTATGTTTAACAGTGACAATAAATGCACTCTGAACATCGATCTTCTGTGTAAGAAAAACTACTATGAGTGAAATAAAACTCCAAGAAAGGCACAAGAAGAGTGAAACATTTAAGTACAACTGGGCAGAAATAAAATTTATCTTGAATCTTTTTTAATAAACATTGTAACATCAGAGAGGTGTGAAAAAACACAGTAGGATCCCTGGAAATCCAGAGTTCTCGCGAGAGCACAATTTGAATTTGCTCAGTGAGTCACTCTGGCAATCAGTAATAATGCTCATTACCTATGCCCATGAAACCGAGCTGCACCAATCACATCGGTGTATCTGATATAGGCGGGCCAGAGGCAAGCTAAACAGATGACGACAGCGCTGCGACGACAAAGTCCGGAATCAGTCAGTAAACATTGCAAGATGGCTACGGATGAGCACCAGTTGTTTGAAACGGCTTTGGCCGCAACAATGAACAAGTTAGACTTGGCTTTTTCTCTAAAAGAGGAACAGCAGACGGCGCTCGAGTCTTTCCTTTGCAAGAAGGACATTTTTGCTGTTTTGCCGACCGGATACAGCAAGAGTCTAATCTACCAGTTAGCTGCGCTGGTAGCTAAGCGTATACGTCACCCCGTGTATTGTTCTGATTGGTCGTAGTGTTATCCAGTTGTGTACAGTGATATTTACAAATGCATGCTTGGTGCCGCCCCTCGAGTTGGGCCATTTGCATTACTCATGGCCAGACCCTAAATCTTTCTAGATTTGGGTCTGGATTTCCAGGCTAACTTAATGCTACTATTTATGTTACATCTTCATCCTGAGCGGGAAGTATTGTATTGGATATATTTATCAAGTCAAACGCTGTAAAAATGCAGTCTTTGGAAGACTTTCAGATTCATGCTGTTGGCCAAAGTATGATCTTAAGTGGACATGTTGTCTGTAGCTTATTTAGATTCACAGAGCAACCCCTGGCTCCACCTCCTGACTCTCCCCTGCCTACACAATACTTGGCCAGGATTGTTTCTTTGACTTTGGCTAATACAATTCCAATATCTGAGGGCACTTAAAACCTGATTATGCTGCTCTGTCTTTCCACAACACAGCCTGACAGTCTGATGCTAAGTAAGTTAAGTGATTTGCTCCTGAATTAATATAGTCGTTGAATAATCTAATTAGAATGCGGTTACAACGACTGTCAGACTTTGTTAGACTTTCCTCCCTCTGCTCCCAGAGGACAGGAGGTTGTAAGCTGCCATGAGACACAGACGGAAAGGCAGGGGTATTAATCAAATGCGCACCTGCATTTCACCAGGCCATTTTTCATTCTCAGAAGCATGGGCGTAAATCTAAACGCAATTACTACCAGTTACCTACAGTGTAGAGTTACTGTTACAGTGTAGCTGAAAGGGTTCAAATACCCCACCGCTTCTATAAATCACTGCGCTATTAACATAAACGGGCACATTTTTCATTGCTGGTAATGTGTGGTCGAGTTCAACACACAAACCACTCTTTATTGTGCTATTCTGATGTATGAAGCAAATATTATGTCAAGGCACCTTTTATCAGAGTGTACTGATTTTATACTAAGACAGACCCATCTGCTTATTTGCCTTTTTCTAAATTTAAATTTTATTTGTCAGCACATTTTAAAAAAAAATAATCAATGCTAAAATACATGATATGCAAACAAAGACACCTACATATTCAGATATATATGAATTTAAAGTAAATAAAAGTTTGTGAAGGAGAGGTAGGAAGTTAAGCTAATTCAAAGACCTCTCCTAAAAACTCAAGGCAAGATATAAGACATTATATAAAATAAGGTATAGAAAGGCTTCTACAAAGTTTTGCTCCCATTCATTTTGATCATCTTTGAGATGTCGCTACACCTTAATTGGAGTTACCTGTGGTGAATTAAATTGATTGGACATGATATGAAAAGACATTCACACCTGTCTATATAGGATTTCACAGCTGTTGCACTGTTTGTGTCCTGCTTTAACTAATTCATGTCATCCACGTACAGGGGAATTTTAGTGGGAGGAAGAAAAAAAGTGGGAGTGAGACTGATTACCCAGGGCCCATCTGGGAAGGGAGGGGGCTTCAAGAAGCCTGGAATGAAAAGTTTTCTTTGGTTTGGAGTTTTGTTAATTTATAAAGAGTGTCATTGCTAAATTAAAATTTGCTAAATAAATTGGTTGAGAGACTGAGTTTTTTATATACAAACTAGAATTACCACCCCGTGGTTGTATGTTTCTGCACACCAATCAAGTTTCTCTTACAGTTTACATCCATATCTGTAAAATATGGATGCTTCATAGACTCCCCCCAGCAGCACAGAAAATCTGTACAATCAGCACAATATCACAGTGGACACCCAAGATTAGTGTCACCACTTCACTACTTTTGTTCCTAAGATATGACCTTGGGTAAATGCCAGAAAAGTGGTTCATGCAGAATATTATGATGCCACACTGATGTTGACTTTTTACCTTTTGGATATAAAGTTGCATCACTTCCTTTTATCTTATTAAACAAGTGTGTGAGTTTTTGTTATAATTAGCATGATCATTCTTGAGTTATAGCCAAAAACATGTTTTGTAAGGTCACACTGACCTTGACCTTTGACCTTCAACCTCCAAATTCTGATTTGTTTTTTTTTTCAGTCCAAGTGAACATTTGAGCCACATTTCAAGAAATTCCCGAAAGGCATTCTTGAGATATCATGTTCATAAGAATGAGACGAATGCAAAGTCATAGTGACCTTCACTTCTGACCACCGAAATCAAATTAGTTTATTGTTGAGTTTAAGTGAATGTTTGTGAAAATTCTTAAAAAAAAAAAAATCTCTCAATGGTGCTCTTGAGATATCGCATTCACAAGAATGAGACAGACAAGGTCACAGTGACCTTGACCTTTGACATATGACCATCAAAATCTAATCAATTATCGTTGAGTCTAAGGGAATGTTTGTGTCAAGTTTGAAGTAATTATATATATTATATAAGATATTGTGTTCACAAGAATGGGACGGATAGACGGTCAATCCGAAAACATAATGCCTCCGGCTATGGCTTTAGCCGGCGCTGACTCATAAAAGAATTAGTGAAAGCTGTCTAAGTCCCCTCTCACCCTTATAAAAGGTGCAAAATGATCATGTCCCTCAGGCAAAACAGCTTCTGACTGATTTCTTCCAAAAGAAAGGTTAGCACAAGTAACACAGTTTAAGAATGCTTTAGCTAATATCAGCAGATGTTTAGATTGAAAGCAGTCAGACGGCCAGGAATCTTGCTTGGAGCATGTATAACATAAATTAATCAGTATCATAAATTAGAGTCATAGCTACAATGTCATATGGCATTATATCTATCAACAGTCAACACTACCAAAGCTTAACATCATGAACCATATGGCCCTCAGTCTCACAAATGGCCACAGAGAGTAAAACAGCTGCAGGGTCCCTCATCATCTCCTGTTAATGTTTCTGAGGACGTGAGACAAGGTGAGCTCATATAGTGGAAATTTAAGACTAAAAATTCTTCCAAGCAATCACATGACGTTGAGGTGCTGTGTGGGTAAACGGAGAGTGCTTATGCATAAGGCCCAGAATTTGGTGCTTAGCCCCTGCCTGTGTCGGCAAGGTGGTACAAATGGGGTAAGTGTCGTTTACAAAATATGAGCCCTAACACAACATGACACACCATTACTAAATATGGTCTATATTTGAGCAATGCAGGGTATTAAAATAGCCAAAGTATTCCACCAAATCGGCACTCAGATTTTAATGAACATCATGTCAGTGTCAATCTTCCTGTTTTGCTTTTCACCAGCACAGAGATCCGTGAGGCGTTTAAGGTGAGGAGGATTTCTTTCCACCATTCAGTCAACTCAAGAGACATTCTAGAGGAGAAAAAAAACAACCAGATTATTCTCCTCACAGACTGAGGAAACTTTTGCCTCTACTTCTTAAACACATGCAAGGACACCCCTCAAGGTGAGGGACTGTCCGCGAGAGGAATTTCATTAAACGAAAAAAGCAATTACAATGTGAGTGTAGGTAGCATCATGTTTTCACCCCCGGCTACTGAGGTCAGACATCAACATTATGACCCGTCCTATTCATTAGTGTCCATCAGGGGAGTTTGTATGGCATCACATACAACTTTTTCTGTTGTTAAAAATGCACAGATGGAAAGAAGGATAGAGTAATTGGTAGATAGGGAGTTGGATATTTGAAGGATTGTGTTGAAAGAATTTTTAAGTAAACCACAGAGGTACTGAAGCTCATTCACATTGACTCAGTGTGTCATGGTGGCTTCCATGCAAATGCGAAAGCTACTGCAGCACAAAAGACACATTTATTTGTTTGAAACTAGTTGTTAATGATGTAGATTAATTTGTACTCTCAATCATTTTGACAAATAATAAATTAAAAACTTTATGAATCAATTTTTCCTACTTGAATATGTAAGTTCAATTACAACAAAAAATTATATTGAAGCCTTTGGCACAGCACATTGCATGGACAGAGACCTACCAAAAACTTTATTATTATAGTTCAGTCCAGAACACTTAAGTCAAAGAAAACTTTCTGTCCATTTACAGTATTATATTTGGTGGTATGGCTCTGTCCTGGGGCCTCTCTCCCTTTCTAGGCCTACACAGAAAGCCTCTTCCACGCACACCTCTCTGCCCTTCCACGCACAACCGAGGAAAGCCTGAGGCAGAGAGAGCAAACCTCCCTGCCCTTCCATTCGCCTACATGTAAAGCATAAGGCTGGGACAGCAGCAGCAAAGACCCCCCGGGGACAGAACAGAGGAGCATCAATGACAAACAGAAATGACGTCGATAAGTCAGACACAGCATGAAAAGGAGGAGCTGGGGTGGAGGCCAGAGCAGTTTAAATAGGACGCCCTGAATGAGATTTGCCAACTGGTTGCATAGAAAGGAATCATGTGATCTGTCAGCTGATGTAGCTGGGTTATGAGCTGAGCTTGACATTGTGTCCTGCCTGAACTAACGCTGTGCTCAATAACAATCATTTTAGCCTTCTACAGTGTCTGTTCCATGCCGGGGTGTTACTCAGGATTATTTTAGACAATAAAATTCACAATAATGTTAATGCTAATTGCAAAGGGCACTGATGTTTCTTAGATCAACTAGGTCTCAAATTAACATTCTTACCAAACACAAACATTTCTTTATGATCAAAAATGCCTTCTAAATTACCTAAACAGAGTGATTATTTGCTACTTTTAAAACATAGCATACTGCATATGTAATAATCCATAATAATAATTTTAAAAAAAAACAAAAAACATTAATTTACTTGCATACAACATGGCTTATGTACAGGTCAGCCTTCCATTCAACTTCCATACCAGAGCTTTTAAACCAGGGGGTGCTAGTTGGATTGTATCCATCTGTGGTTGCTCATGCTAATCCACTGTGGGATATTTATGCCAGTGTAGTGTCCAGTGTTTGCATACTGTAATATTTCACAGGAAATAGTATGCAATTCACGTACTGGTGAATAATAAATGGTCCACAGCCTTTTATTTTAAAAAGTTAACTGCATTATTTAATGAGGTAATGAATTTAAAAGCACTTCACAGTCTCCTGCCTGTAAAAGAATAACAAAATGATGGAGGACAGCGTGCTTGGCTGTGTTGTTATTAGCGTCTCCAGCAGTGGAGAGCAGCTTTTCTGTTAGTTCCAGGGAAAGCCAAGACACCAAATGGACTGGGCACAGATGGTTTTAAAGTATACTAACAGTTATTTTCTTTACCACAGAGTTTAAGTTGTTTAATGCTGCAGTAGGTGTTGGTCAGTTGGACACGTTTGTTCACGTTACTGCTAGGGGTGTAACGGTACACAAAAATCTCGGTTCAGTACGTACCTCGGTACACAAGTCACGGCTCGTTTTTTTCAGCACAGTAATGAAAAAAATAGACAACTATTAAATATCTTTTACTTATTGGTAACCTTATTAAAAACATACCACCACAGCAGTTAACTCTTTTTACACAATTTTTGAATGAAACAAATATATATAAAATCCTGCTTTTTCACATTGTTTGAATGAAAATAGAAATATAAAAGTGAAAAATAAAATCCTGCTGTTTTTTTAACACATTTTTTGAATGAAAAATATAAATATAAATTTCTGCTTTAACAGTTTTACTCAATTAAAATAAAAAGTATAGTGCAGCTGGTCAGCTTTAAAGCCTGCTCAGATTCAGTTTTACTAGGAACTTACTTAGCTTTCCCACTTTGTTAAAGTGCAGTAAACAAAACATGCTTATATCTAAAGTGCAGCTTAAACAATTTTACTCAACTCCAATGGCGTTGGTTATTTCTTTAGCGCGATGGTCAGGGAAACGCTCTCTTTTTAAACGACGACGATATCGTAGTTTGCACCAGTTTGCTTTTTCTAGTCATGCCGGTTAACGTTCAAACTCGGGTGGTGTCGCTTTAGATGCGTTAGCATGTTAGACGTGTTTCCAAGTACATACCCGACCGCTGTTCCGCAGTGTCGACACACTGTTTTGTTCTTGTCAACTTGTTTATTTCCATCTTCGTATTTTACCCTGAAACCAAAGTGTTCCCAAACGGAGGACTGTTTGCGGGTGGGTCTTCAGGTTCGTCAGGCTCACTTGCCATGTTGTCAAAATGCGAGAATGTACTGCACAAAGTGAAAGCGGAGATTTACGGGACTCGGTCCGTTACTCAATTATGTCCGTTGGGGAACTAGATATTTTAAATGGTTTGGCTCGCAAAAACGGAATTAAAATAAAACAAAATAAAATAAAATAATATCCTGCGTCCAATAATTCGGTACAGGGTCGTGCCGAACCGAAAGTCGCATACCGAACGGTTCAACACAAATACATGTACCGTTACGGCCCTAGTTACTGCTGATCACTGCTCTGCTAGCCTCTGGGTGATGATGTAGAAACTATTCACAATATATGTCAGGTTCGCCTTGCAAATGTAAGTATTTAGACATGTAATTAAAACATGCTTGTAACCACTGCCTTTTGTGAGGATTAATCACAAGTTAACTCTGGCATGTACCGCACTGTAGGCTGTTACCATTATTGGCAATTTGGAGTCAAAGCCGAATCATCCACGTCCGCATCCCAATGTATGGACAGAGTATTTCCCCTACCTCTAATGACGTCTCAAAATGATGAGAGTTCACACAGGAAACTGCAACTCTGCACTGTGGCTGATTTATTTAATCTAGACATAACATGCAATTTTTCCCCCATCAACCAGTTGATTGGATAATGAGTAGGACGAATTTCAGTCGACCAAAATTTTCTTTGGTTGACTGCAGCCCTGTTGCATTGATTTGTTCAGGCAAACTGTAGCAGCAAAATAATCTTTTTTTTGTAAAATACACTTCTGTTCGTGGCAGAGGATTGTCTGCACCACTCTGGACATTCTGGCAGTCTAAACCTTCACCCTCGAGGCCACCATCACCCTCACATATCATTTGTGACAACTCTGATGAAAGAGATAGCATGTGCCCAGCTGAAATACCACTGATCTCTGTAAGGCTGCTTTTTTGGCTTGACTGTAACACAGAACGACTGCTCTGTTTTTTTTCCATCACAGGGTGAATTTGCCAATAGCTGTTTTGAACTTGACCATCACACTGCTGAAAAGTCTTTGATGGAAGGACGTGTGAGACAAGCTGCTGGCTCTGTCCAGGTATATTTAGCCTCGGTTTGAGCAAAACTAAAAAAGCACGCTCAAATGCAAACCACTGGAGGTTGGAGAATGTTTTTTACTTTCGGGGGATGAGTCCAACTGTCTTATGTGAAAGAAAAACTCAACACAGAGGCTTCTGCAGCTCTCAGCACTTCCAACAGCACCAGACTCTGGAGAGCAAAGTGCTGTTTTATTCAGTGGTGTCCAATCCTGTGCCATAAAAACGTCTGCAGGTTTTTATTCCAACTAAACACTTCACAGTAGGTGTTTCGCTTATTTTTATTTCCTCTCCACTTCAAGGCACTAATGTATAAAGTGAGCCTTAACTGTTGGATTATGGCATCGCACAAGCCACCACAAAGACCTCTGAATTAATGGAAAGTTTCTAAGAACTACACAGGACCAACCAATCTGAAAGACTGTTTGTTTTCAGAACATTTGCCTCTACCACCATAACAAGGATTCAGTGATTATATCATCAATGGCCAAAGTTTTAGTTTCAGAAGTGGAAAGGACTCAATAAAGTCTCTGTTCTTTAGCCAAACATATAATGTAAGTAAATGTTATTTCCTGTATTTATATACACACACACACATACACACACACACACACTGATCAGCCACAACATTAAAACCACTGACAGGTGAAGTGAGTAACATTGATCATCACATTGCAGTTCAATGTTCTGCTGGGAAACCTTTGGTCCTAACATTCATGTCGATGCCACCTACACCACCCACCCAAACATCACTGCAGACCAAATGCCCCTTTACTCTTGCAATGTTTCTTGTTTGATGAAAGTACGTTTCCACAACTTTGGTTATCAAAACAGAGCTCAGAGTCAAAGATGGCACCCAAATTGAAGGCAGAATGCTTTACATTGGACGACAGGCTCCCTGAGGTTCTTTTTAAAGTCAGAGGTCACGTTTGGGGGTCCAAAAAAAAAAAAAAAAGGACCTCGGATTTGGACTGATTGAGCTGGAGGACGTTTTGTGACATCCAGCACTTAATATCTGGCCTAAGAAACATGACAAAGAGCTCAAGGTGTCAATCTGGCCTTCAAATTTCCCAAATCCCAATCTAATTGAGCATCTGTGGGACTAGCAGCACCACAGAGGTCCTGTGTCCATACATAGACAGGTCGGACTCCCAACTGTGGATCGAACACAGCTCTGACCTTTCGAGGCTTGGACAGAGGATTTCTAGGGGTTTCCTGCTGTGTCTGGCAACAGGGCATTGGCAGCAGTTCCCTCGAGTCCTGTGGGTTGTGAGGTAGCATACCGGCACATCCCACAAATTCTCGATCAGATTGGCTGGGTTGATGACTGGAGCTCTTTGTCACATTCCTTGGGCCATTCCTGAGCAGTTTTTGCAGTGTGGCACGGTGCATTGTCCTGCTGGTGTGCTGTTGCCATGAGGGTGAGTACTAGGTCTGTAAAGGTGTTTGGTGCTTGTCAAGATGCCATTCACAATAATGCCAGGACTACAGGTTTCCCCAGCAGAACATTGCATTGTAACACAGTAATCAGTATTATTCACTTCACCTGTCAGTGGTTTTAGCTAATTGCAGTATATCAATCAAGCAAATAACAGTTATGATGAAATTGGTTACTGGGCTTTTACTGTAAATTTTCAATGTACTAGTTCTAATTTAAAAATTACTGATATTTTCCTTGACAAATCTATGGTGGCCTCTAAGGACAAAATGTATAAAAACATTGACACCTGCAAAAATGCTGAAACACATACAAATGTGAACACACCAAACTTAAGAGACATTCAAGTATTTGATGCCAATGTTAATGCATGTGTTTTACAAGTCATAGCATTTTTGGAATTGAAGCACATTTCTTAAAATGGTTGTGCTTTTATGTGTTCTGTCCTTGAGGGCCTCCATATCTTGATACAAAGAGACAAAGAGTGCTGTCCTTTTCTGCCTTTTCTTAGATTTATTAGTTCTCAAAAAATATTAACTGTTAATTAGAAAAAACAGAAAGTGTGGATGAAATTGGTTTTACCCCCAAAAAAGATGGACAATAAATCATAAGACTGTCTAACCTCTGGTAGTGTCTGCAGTTTTCTTCTCAGGCTCCACAAAGACCCCAAAATTTCCATAAAAATCCTGCATGTAGCCTGTAATTAACTAGCTTCTGCTCATAGCTAAGCATACTGATGTTTTTCAATTCCTCTCCAGACAATAAAAGAATGCTACTTAACTAAATCTGTAAAATTGAGGGACAAAAATAGGATTATGAAAAGTAAAGGCCACTAGAAAGTATGCCCATTGAAAATAGCTACTGTATTTTCCCCAAATCCATAAGGTTGCCAAACGCCTCTAAAAAGTAAGTAAATATGCAAATATCAGTCTAGTGTGTAATGTTTATTCTTTGTAATGAGGCCTGACTAAAAGAAAAGTTGGCAATGCATTAAACACTGTTGGTGAGTTAAATGCAAAAAGCTGGAAAATGACTGTAATAATGAGCATTATTTATTGTTGCTATCTTGGGTATAAATCCTCTTTGATTATAATTAATGTGTTGGTGGAAGGAACCTGACCAGCATTGTTCCAATGAAAGTCCACTTTACTCTACTGTTTGAGGACTATTAGCTCAGAACTAATTATTTGCATTGGTTTTTACTTACTGGGGCTCCAGAGCCTTTTCCCAAGGATCTGTTTCATCACAGTGAGTCTAGCCTCAGGCATTTCCTTTCTCCAGTCAAGTGTACTCAGGACTAAGCAAGCGTTTTATGCAATGAAATTTGAGCGGGGGAGAGGGAGGCTTTTTGCTGTTTAAAAAAGAAACTTTTTTTTTTTGTCAGATCATAATGCCTCAATACATCCCACCCAATATGCTTCAGTGCCACTCAGCCTTCTTTTGCAGAGCTGGGAACTGAAGTTAAATAAATCATGGTATTTATAAGGATATTGCAATATGTTTGTCACTCAGACTGTAGGAGAAAAAAAACATACCAATGCCAAGGCGAGTATGTCTTCTGCCAGTGGCAAAATAATCACATTAGTCTCTTTTCATCTCTCCTCCCACCACCTCCATCTCTATCCTCTTCACCACAGTAATTGTGTCTCAGTGATCCCCCCTCAGTCCAGTTCTCCCTTTCTCTCGCCCTCACTGCCAAAGTGCCTCTTTCTGCAACCGTAATTCTCATTAATTATCACTGCAGACATGTTTCAGTGCCAGAGAGCCCCAGGTGGCGAAGCCTCGGTCAAACCTCCTTGTTCCTGTTGGGCTTCGCTGGAACAGGCAGGAGGTCAGGGATCTTTACCACCAATCAGCGCAGCAGAGCTTAACTTTATCTAAAAAGATGGAGGCAGATTAATTATTTGGTTCCACTGATTGTGGAGATAAAATTTGATTTTTAACGACAAAGCTGGATTTATTTGGAATGAAGGTACCGAAAGTGTTTAGTGTTTCCTTCAAAACTTTTTGTCCGGGTAGAAAATCCTATATGGCAGGTTTTAGATAACTCTGAATGAAAAGAAATGATTCATAAAAATGTTTGATACAAGTTTCATGTCTAAATCAAGATTAAACCAGAAATGCCCCACCAGATTGGTGTCACACCAACACTGACCTTAATAGGTCCAACAGACAAAGCATGTTTTATAGCTTGCTTTATTGCTGCCAGGCAACCACCAAATCAACAGTCCTTATCTTAACTGCTATTTTGCCACCAGTAAGCTCACATAAACTCAAATAAGTTTAAGCCTGGCGGGGGGCACGTGTTCTGGCTCTGATTGAGGTTAAGAGGCTGTTCCCAGAGGTTTGCCTGGATGATCATCAGTTCAAGGCTTATTTTAGGATGAGTCAGGTGAGCAGTTCGGCGTGGCACCGAGCATCTTAACTGATAATTGGAACACAAATCAGCGCAGCATGGCTTGACTGAACACGGGTAAAAGTTACAGAGGAAAAGGCCCACAGTATTAAACGTGTGCTACTGCAGTAAATTCATTCACCTCACAGACTGATATAGCATAGGTCATGCAACATATAGGCCGATGTCTGTAGACTATTAACAGACATTAAACAGAGGAGCAGGTGGTCTGTGCATGAGTAACAAAGGATTTAACAAATTCCTAATGTTATACTGCCAATGACTTGTTAAACACTCTGATGCTACGGTCCCTTGAATCCACCTTATTCAATTTGTATACACGGTGCATGTATATTAGCTGTATATGTGTCGCCCCACACTTCCACACAGAAACAAATACAGTAAAAACAGTAAAAAGTAAAACAAGTGTATAAGTTCTTCATAAACAACATTCTTTGCCTCGTTTAAAACTGTGACACTTTTGTCTTAACATAACAAAACCTAGGTGTTCAAGAGGACTGGGAAGAACTTTCATCAATGATTTAAGGATTGGGTATCAGGAGATTAAGAGTGTGACTGGTTCTGTACATCACATTTCATGCAGCGCTGCAGTATCAAATAAATTTGTCAGTACTAAATGTGTGTTCAAACACTTGTAAGGGTACATCCTCCCAGACAAACCCACTTCAAAATAAAATGTAGATATCCACATTGGACTAGTACAAAGTCTCTCTCCAGGCCAAATGGTGTCACAGCTGATACAAGTGGGATTACACAAACTACAAGGATCAGACAAACACTCCCTCTAGACAAAATGGTGGATGACACAGAGAGAGAAACAGCCTTGGAGGATTAGAAAAGTGTTAGCTCTCTAGAGTGTATGATGAAACTCTGGATAATAGAGGAATCCAATCTGCATCGGCACAGCTTCATAATCCTCCACCTTTTTGGCCCTTGTTCCACCAGGCGGGGATGCTTTCCTCGTTGCTATGACAACATTACATCTCCAAAATACAAGACGTGCCTGAGAGGCCACAGTGTCTTATTAACAGATAATGAAAAATCCAGTAAAGGCAGGGGACTGTTTATCACGTTTATGCAACACATTTTTATGCCTATTGTACATCTGTGACATCTACTTTCATCTAAATTCCAGCCAGCTCCTCCCCAGAGCTTCATTATATATATATAGAGCCAGCTGTACAGTAGAGCTCAGCACAAGCCGCCACGTGGCCATTCCCGACAAACCACCTCCAGCCACGAGGGGAATGTACTATCTAACGAAATGAGATGTATAAATCTAAACCCAGCAGTCCACCTGATATGCAGCGGCAGATAATTATTCAGTTATGCATATTAAAAATCACAAAAATTTATGGCTCGGAGCAGACAATCTCATCTTGTGGAACGCAACGTAGCATTGATAAGCAGCAGAAGAGCGTCAGTACATGGATATGAGCTTAAGGTACGGCAATGTGTGCAGCTGAGTGTAGCGGCAGCAAACAGTGGGACAGTGGCTCAGCAGTTTAGATGTAATTATGATATGAAGAATAGATACGGAGGCTGTCACAGAGCCACATTGGTCTGAGCTAAAATGTTTTTTAATGATTAGAATGAATCAAGTGTGGGAAGAAAATAAGAATCTATCCTGTGTGAGACAATCTACACATTGAGTTTCTCATGAGACAAAATCTTCTTATGAGTGGGCTGTGTATCTACATTTAAGAAGGTATGCTATGTGGGGATTGTCAGCTACTGTCTTTTAACAGTATCAACAGTGAAAGTGAAAGTAAAAGTCAACTCCAGCTTTGTTCATTTGGCGTTTTGCCCCACTATATTTGTGGGGTTTTTGGTGTTGTGTCAGCAATATCACACCTTCCTCTTGGACTTATGGAGATATTTACACTGCCACACACTTCAAGTGCTTCATAAGTGATGTTTGAGAAGGATTACTTTTGTATCAATCTATATATTGTTTTTTAGGAAAAAACTGCATAATATAGTGTCTTTGAAGCCAACGTACTTGGCCACCTGAGGCCTGTTTTACAGTGAGCAGGAAACCTCTCAAAAACAATGTTATCGTCATATGGGGTAAATCTGCCGCAAATCAGTTCAGTCCATAACACTCACAACACTGAAACATGGGAAATCATATTTTGCCACAATCTAAATTAACAGCATGAAAGCACCATATGTCACAAACCACAGCGAGAAGGAAGGACAGCAGCATAATTTAGCAGATTATCAAACAGCAGATGCCAAGACATAAAACATAAAACACATCTGACAGAACAAAAACTGCAGCCAGCCATATCACCCAGCACAAAAAATTATGAACAGAGCCAAAACCTACACTAAAAGGAACGGTTCACCATAAAAACAAAAATACATGCATTTTTCCTCTTAGTGTGATCAGTCAGATTAATTTGGTGTGAGTTGCTGGGTGTTGGAGCTATCAACTGTAGAGATGTCTGCCTTCTCTCCAATATTATGAAACTAAATGGCACTTGACTTGTGGTGCTTAACGCTCCAAAAAATACATTTGAAGAACTAAACGACAATGTCTCGTTCCAAAGTCATGCCCTGGTTTGTCAAATTAATTCACAGACCTTGTTGAGAGCAGTTTCATTTAGATACTAGGGATGCACGATATATATCAGGCCGACAAATGGTCGGCCAATAATGGGACATTTTTCTAAGTATGCATTATTCTGTTAACTAACATTATAGCCAATAAATAGCGCCGTCAATACGAAGCCAGACTGCTTTCACTAACTTAACAAGGGCAGCATCTACACACCCCGACACAGTGGGTGGCGGTACATGTACCTTTAAACTTGGCTTGCGAGCTGCCAATAAACAAACAGAAGAACAACAACTGCATCACGCTGTCTAAAGGGCAAGACATGTCGCGGTGTGGACGTCTTTCACAGCTCCAGAGGAAGATAATGGGATTGTGCCAAGGGTCTGATCACAAACCCCCGACACCCCACCAGATAAACAAACTTCCTGCATCTGGTGAACAGGTTATATATCCCACTATGAGGTATTAAATCCTCCATATTTTCTCACTACATCTAAGCCTTCCTTACCCTCAGGTGTACATAAACAAGTTATAAACCTCCTTTTTAAATACAAAAATTTTTAATTATCGGTTACCGTATCAGTAATCGGCCATGAGAGGCAGGTAATTATTGGTTATAGGATATCAGTTGAAAAAAATCCATATCGGTGCACCCTAGAAAGAATTATCTTTTTTCTACTGAGCTACACTCGCCAACTGTATCACTGTGCAGAAGGAAGCATGCATCTACTCTTGATGAGAGGCTTGCGTTTGTGACAGCAGGAGACCTAAAAATTAATGGCGTTCTCATTGGCTAAGCTGTGACATTAGCTAGCTCAGTGGTGCTAGATGAGCTTGCAGTAGATGCATACTTCCTTCTGCAGGGTGATACGGTTGACGGATGTAGTTTGGTAGAAGTAAAAAAGTACCCACATGAAACTGCTCACACCAAGGTCTGTGGGTTATCTTGAGTAACCGAGTCATGATTTAGAATGAGACATTGGAGAGAAGGCAGACATCTCTACGGCCAATATCTCCAATGCTACGCAACTCACATCCAAACAATCTAGACTGATAAATAGCACTACATGTAGGAGGAAAAATGTGTATTTTTGATTTGGGGGTGAACTGTCCCTTTAATGTGCATGTTAGTGAAAGCAGCAAATATAGTACATGCCATAATAGACTGGGATTAAAACATGAAAATGCTGCAATATCTGTTCAGTCAATATCACTTACAGCACTTCCACACAAGTAGTCATATTTCACTTCAGTACACATCAACAGCATAAAAGCACCAAGCCAAAAACACAGCAACAGAAATATGAGCTCAACCACCAAAAGAAACTGATTCACTATCAGTAAAATGAAAACACTGCACATGAATAGAAGGACAGCAGCACAATTTAGCGGATTATCAGCAAGCAGATGCCAAAACATAAATCATACAACACATCTGAGAGAGCAAAACAACAACAACAACAACAACAACAACAGAGCCCAAACAACCACTCTTAATGTGCATGTTAGTGAAAGCAGCAAACACTTACCTCAGTGAAGTGCTGGTCCTCTGTATCCCAGTGCAGAATACATGCAGTGATCAACTGGGATTAACATAAAACGATCACAGGCCAGCAGGCCCGTTTCATAACCAGCTACAGGCACGGTTGTAAATATAAAAACCTTGAATTAAAACCGTTAAGCCTTACTAAGCCACACATTTATATTACAACCTACATTCCTAATTTCTGCCAACAACAGGCACATACTGAGACACAAACCTAAATTACAACCTGACAGAACAACTATCCTCCACACAGACGCTACTACCAGCCATGAAGAAAGCACTGCACAGCCAAGTTAGTAGGAAAATGGGTCTTACCTTTACGAAGTCAGTATGAAGGCGACGTCTTTCTCCAAACTGTCCTGTCAGTTAGCGCCTCAGACGGTGCTTTATGAACTTCAGCGTAGAAAAGTGTATTTCCACCTGTGTTGAACATGGCTAACGTTAGCTGTAGCAGCACCATGAACGTGCTACAGACGTAACTCGACGAATTCCGCTTATTTTTCACCTTCAGCCAGCTCTGCTTTTTTTTCCTTCTTTTTCTTCGTTTTCACTCTCGGTACTTTAATAATATTTCGCTAGGTAACTTTCTATTTAACATTAACTAGCTAGCTAGGTCTATATATTCCCGAACTCTTCCCATATTGTGTCGCATAGCAACAGGTGGATTTAATCCCTGTAGTTGCGCGAGCGCCTAATTAATGAGCAGCCAGTCAGGTGTGTAAAGGATGTAGGCCACGCCCCCTTTTACTGTGTTCATACAGAACTTTGCCTACCTCTTAAAGCCATTAAAAATATAGAGAAATGTAGAGCTAAAAAACTGTATACATATATATTTAGGTCCTTGCTTTTTTTAAAACGAGTCTTACCTTATTCCTTTGTGCTCCTTATTTGGTTAATTTGTTATTTTTCCCTTTGTTTTTGTTGCATTTTCCCTTAAAAAATTCCCTTTCTCTCTTGATTTTTAATATAATGGCGCCACTGTTGTTCCTTTTTGTATTGGATTGTGTTGTAGCATCATTTCCACCATTGTTACTTACGTAAATCGTTTTTTCTGTATCTTTTTCTTGTGTTAAAAAGAACAGGCACAGACTCCACTGTAGGCTTTACAAGTTTGAAATTTGTAGCCCACGGTGTTTTATGGACTTGTCAACATTTGACTTCATAAAGTTTAACAGGAAACACACCTTCAAATTGCTCAGTGGCTCTGAGGCATTTTGTGTAATACATCCAGTTTGAAGCAATCGGTGGTGGAAAGTAACCAAGTACTACCCAAGTACTGAACTTGATAATGAGGTGATTGCATTTTAAATGTTCTGCTATATTGTATTCCAGTGATTTTCAAACTTTTTGTGCCCAAGGTACACCAAAGGGCAAACCAAAATCTCAAGGCTCATCTGTATTTACATCTGTGCACAATAGCTTCTGTTACGTGTGTTATCACTCTTATCACGCATAAGACAATAATAATAAGAGAAAATGAGGCAGGTAGTTTTCATTTTTTCTCTTTTCTTTCGGTGGTAGGGTGTATTCACTGGTGCTTTGTTGTAATTGCTCCATACAGTAGAGCGATCCATTATCCCACTAACACCTTTTTCCTTTTAACTGTTACCATCCCTCACATTGGCTGCTAATCAGGGCTTTTGATGAGTCACACACTTATAATTCCCATGTGCAAATGGCGACAAACAGGTTCCCCATGAAGGTTTTTAAAATTAAATTACATCAAATTACATTTTTTAGCTAAAGTTTGTCTCTTTGTTAATAGATACAGTCAATTAAAAATTAATTCATAACTTTTTGTGTAGGCACAGTTGAATATTGCAATAATGATGTGTGTTATCGCAAAATCCCATGGCACACCTGGATTGGCATCACGACACACCAGTGTGCAACCATTTGAGAACTGCTCTATTCCACTACTGTTCAAAGGCAAATATTGTACTTTTTATTCCAATATATTTATCTGACATCATAAGCCACTCGCTGGGTATACTTTTCACATAAAAAGTTTGCTTATATTGTGATATAATGCAGTACTGTCAAAATAATCTACCCATTAGTATATGGAATATCTTAACTTGGCTCCACATTGGCAAACACTGGGATGATTATAACTGATAATTATGGGCCATTCTGCATAATGAGTAGCCCACTTTTAATTGGTAGTATATTTTAATGCTGATACTTTTTTAAAATCCCTCCTTGAAAATAACTGGACTACATATTGTGAAGGTCCTTCTTTGAATTAAAATATTATCAGCGGTGTCAGTGCTGAGCGGAATTGTATGGAAAAACTTGAAATTACTTTGCACACACTGCAAGCATTATTTCTTTTCTAAAGAGCAGACTGCAAGCAACTGCATAATGTGTGAATAGTGTTCTGAATATCAGGAAAAATATTTTCATTTATGCTTTAACAACATAAATAACATCTCAAACAACAAAATGCACCCAAAGACTAGATAATTCTTGCTTAGGATAAACCCTCCTTTAAGAGATAACACACTTGTTTACCTGCTTTCACAGAAAATGTGCTTTTACACAGTCTCTGCCAAATCATGTTTTTTGTAAGGCACTTAATAGAAACCACATGAACCCAAACAAGGCACGCATATATGTATTTTTCCCTCTCTGGCATTTAACTTTTAACTGGGTGATGATTTAATTCACTGAGCATTTTACACAAGGACATAAAGGCTTGTCCAAATTTAAATAAAGGTTTGATGTGAGCATTTTCACACACAGATGTTAAACTGTGTCATGATTTTGCTGTAAAGTAATTCACAGTACTTAAGGGCGGCTGTTTAGGATTAGCATAACAATAAATATATGTTTGTAGTGGTGTAGTTTGAAGCCTGTGGGTTCAGAAACAAAATTACATTTTTGAATTAATGACAATTGTTTAACCATATTGTTTAACAAAAAAAAGTGATAAAACTTTTGTGAGACACAGAATAATCTGGATGTTTTGTCATTACTGTCGCCTGCTGATTGGCCTGGCAGCTGTTTATTAATATCATTTCTTTAGTACAAAAAACATGCAGTTACACAAGCTCTCTGTGAAAAAACCTGACCTAATATAAATTGAGATACATCAGAACGTAATCAGCCATATACCCAGGGGGTGCATTACTACAAACGGTCATTAAAACACTTGACAGCTACAGGAACAAATTACCTCTTAAATCGCTCTATGGAGCAGTTTGACAACATCCTCCAACAGCACCCTGTTCAAACAGTTTCTGGCTGATTTGGGTGATTTTTAAGGACGTAAAGTAAACAAATAACTTGCAGGAATTATAAAACAGTGATGTACTGTCTCTTATTATTTGCAGTGTTAATTAACAGAAGCTTTAAGTGGGATGACTTGAATGCTGAGTGATATCGAGGATGATTGAACATCTTCAGTAAATGGAGAGAGAACAGTGAAGGTTGAAAGAAATTTGTTTTCATTGCCCAATCTGGAAGCAAGCACTCGCTTGATGAAGTTGACATTTAGCCTGAACACAGAGGTCACTTTACTGCCTTTGTGGAGTGGCATTAAATTAGTTTTAAGATGTTGTGTTCTCAGTTTGTCTGGTAATCTATTAGAAAGCAAAATCTGGACAACAGGGCGTCACTGTGCGCTTTCGGAAAAGAAATTTGACTGCTTTTTAAGGTGGACTGAGAATCTGTGTGTTTGCATCTACCTTCCCTCCCAAATAAATCAGGTATTAACAAAACAGGAGCTTTTGGGTGAAATCATTTTTATCTTTAGCTATCATCATTTTGTGCTGTCCAAATTTTCCATTTTAGCCCTTATGATGAACCACTCTTGTGACTGCATTGCATCATGGTTTACGAAGACAGCTGTTGGTTGATAAATGGGTATCTTTCCATTCTCTGTGGTGGATATTATTCTGGGGCCTCATTACAGAAAAAGATTGTAACTGCTTGAGTTTGAAAAATGGAAAAATCCTGTCTTCCTATTAAAGATACAACTCCTGAACTCATGACTGTGTCCAATTCTATCTCAGACCTGTAGTCAGCACTCGTCCTGTCATGCCTGTATCTATAGCCCTTTTTAAACAGGAATTGTGCAAATTTGCAGGAAAGCCCAATCAGTCTTCTTTCAGCATTGGCAGTATAAAAACAAAATCAGGGAGTGCGGCAAAATGCTACCTACCTACTTTTGTTTATACAGAATGTGCCTTTTTCGGGACAATGGGGGGCGTGAGCAAGTAACACAACGTGTAGCTCAGCGTGTGACCCTCTTGCTACTAGCTGCTCGCTAATTCCTGCTATCACCTGTTTCCTGTTTATCCACCACCAGTGGCTCGCACATGCAGCATCATCAACAGCTCCTCCCACATGTCTTCAACAGCCCCTCCCGTTGCGGAAGGCCGCCTTGGTCTGTTTAAACTAAAAGGGTTCCACCAAAATGACTACCCTACGAGGCAGAAAATTTGGCAGCTCGGATCAACTCGCCAATCCGGCTCTGTGTGTCTAAACGCTCGCAGCTTGCCAGCAAAACGTCATCACTGATCTAACAACAGCGCTGCTGCAGATTTTGGCAATTATTCTGAATATAGGACAGGGTCGATGCCATTCTTTAACTAACTTAGGGAGAATGTGAGTGCTATATCATCGGCAAATGGACTTGCCTGCGTTTCTTGAAAGTTGCCTACGATATAGCACTTATGATTACCATGACCTGGATGACTGAGAATCTTCACTGACAACTTAGGGAGAAGTTAGGACAGTTCTGTAACAGCTTAATTCCTCATAATCAAGATAAGTAGGATTTTTTTCCAAATTGCACATGAAACATGTTTCTGTAATACCAAAAATCCTAAACGTCACCCTAAATTGTGATGAGATATGATTTTGGAGTTTGGAAGTTTCTTTTGCATTGTTGCTGGACATCAGTTCATTATGGTAAACCATGAAAGCCAACCCGGTCTCATTCTGAAGTCCTCAAAATCCGGCGCTTGGGCAGTGACTTGAGGCATGATACATGTCCGGTCCTCTGCAGCATCAGGGGGAATCTTGGTGGGGCAAGGAAGTTAAGGGATGAAAGTCTGTGTAGAGCAGCTGGGAGGGGTGGTGGATGGGTCCAACAAACACCAACTTTCACCCAGGAGAGCGGTGATTGTGTTACTTAAGATTATAAAGCCAAACCCTGTTCTTTTTTTCCTAAACCTAACCATGTGCGTTAGTTGTTAGAGAAAAAAAAAAAGAAGGTCAATTCGCATTGTTGCACTGACGTAGTGCATTTATTTTGAAAGGTAAATTTCCTGTGAAAATAGAAGTGTATTTTGAAAGAAGACAATGCATGTAACAGGCAGAACTTGACACGGCATCCCAGAATGTCAACAACCAACACACCCAGGGTACCTTTCACGTTGCATCTGGATGTGGAAAGTCCATGAGCAAATGTCGTTTAGTCACTGTTTCTTCCCTATAAATGTCCAAAGTGGCTGCACTGGAAATAATTCAGAGCAGAGTTATGTTCTCTACACTGGACATATGTAATATGAAAATGTATCAAATTTGAATCAGAACATTTTAAATAAAAAAGCTTTTGACCTTGGTACCAGTAGCTGGACAAAGAAAATCTTCACTAAAGCAATGATTAAAGCCTGTGGGTTGCTCTTGCCGAGGACCATAGCCAGATGTGATTAAAAGCTCTTTCAACTGGACCTTGACTTAAGATTTTTTTCCCCTTGTTGAGTTGCAAGATGTTCCCCAGACAGCTCTTCATTGTTCTTTGTCCATATTCAGTTATTTTTCAGCAAAGTTTCGAGCTTAGTCACTCCTTTTTTATTTTACAAACTCATCATTCATTTGTTGGATTGGCATTTACACATAATCTTCCTCAGATATTGTTATTAAAAACTATGTGTACCTTTATTTCATTGCTTGTCATGATAGAGATAAGAGAGATAATGAGAAACACCATCTCTGCTGATTCCTTTAAGAGAACAGATTAAGTCCCACAGAGTAAAACGAAAAGTACAGATAAGATCAAATGGTGGCTAACAAAAACAGAAGGAAATATTTTAGTGATAAGTGTGCTCTATTTATATTACCAAGTGGCTAAAAGAGCGAGAGAGAGAGAGTTTATTGCAGCCAAGGATGTACAGTCGTGAAGAGTTAACCCATCTAAACTCATCTTTTTATATGCAGAAATAGCACTTTACACATTTATTCACCCTGACACTAAAAACCAATATCAAACTGAACTTTGCATACAGAGATAGTCTTTGCAAGAGAAAAACATTTGTTTCCAAAGAAGTTATTTTCATGCAGGTGCTTGTCTCCCCTGAATATCACAGAGTGCAGACACTTTTTATTGTTTGTTTTTTAACTTTCACTCTCTTTACTATCTCAGACTACATGATTGATGGCAGCACCCCCTACGTGTCTGTGTAAATGTAGTTATTCTTTGTCTTTAACAAACCACAGTGGCAGTAGCCTTTTAAAACTGGGACAGAAGAAGCCTCACAACATTACATTTAGGTGGAGATACTCAGGCGTGATATTCTAGCTGTGGACAGATGGTCTTTGGTTCTTGTTGCACTGCAGAGCTATAAAACTAACTTTACTTTCTTTTACTTGCGAAGGATAAACACAAGGCATCATTTCCCCATACTCAAGTCAAGCTACTGAAACTGCCAAGGCAGAGTTTTGTTTTAACACAGTAGCGGCAGTAGCTCAGTCCATAGGGACTTGGGTGGTGCCAGTTGACATCCTGGGCACTGCTGAGGTGCCCCAACCGCTCGGGGCGCCTGACCAAGGCAGCCCCCTCAATCTGACATCTCTCCACTTTGTGCATGTATAGGTCCTGTTTGTGCATGTGTGTGAGTATATAAAAAAAATGATTCAGTCTTTCGTGAAGTTTCTGTCCACAATGTGTCTTAGAGGTTAATTATTATGCTCATTCCCAGGTTCATACTTGTATGTGGGGTCTCTATTACAACGTGTTTACCCACTTTAATGCTCTAAAAACACATTGTTTTTTAATACTGCCTGAATATACCTGCATGTTTTTGGTCAGTGTTTACAGGTCTTCCTTATCTGTGCTCTCGGCGTCACTGCACCATCAACGACTGTATTGGCACTGTAGAGGCATATTCTATCTTCATATAGAAAAGTGACATCACAACTTCGTGGAAATGAAGCTCAGTGTATAGTCTAGCAGGATAAATAGGTTCCCATGCACCCGTGTGGTATTTTTTTACCCTGGTGTCTAGTTTAGAATTTTTCTTGTTGCCAAGGTCAATTCATGGCCCGTGAGGTTCGTTTGGCAGCCTTCTTGAATCGATGTCCACACTGATGGTGCACCCAAACGTGCAAATGACAGTTCAATCAGGAAGAATTTCTTTATGCTGACTATGGGTGCTCCCTCTCCTAGTTAGCCACTCAAACTTTGCCACGATCTCCTTCAGCCATTCATGTTGCGGCTGCCAAACTTTAAATCTGCTCTCCTCTCTGCTCCTGTCAGCTGTCATTTAAGGCGGAATCAACGCGCCCTCCTCGACCCCATTCACCTCGAGTCACCTTATCCAGAGCCCAGGACAAGCTCATCAAAAGCCCACTCCTTTTCACATCCAGATCCTCAGCTCCCTCTTCATCTCATCTCATCTCATCACCACCACCAGCATCTAGACTCCATGGGAGGGGGGGATCCCTCATCTTCTACATCTTTACCACCCTCCTGGAATAGATGACATCACAATGGGGTCTAATCACCAAAGACTTCACATTTCTCCTACCTATGTGCACATATAAATACATTTTCTTTTCTCTCAGAACAAGTCTCTCCTGACTGAAGTCCTGATGGCTCATTTCAAGACAGTTTCTGAAGACAGACTGTTTGCATTTTTCTGTGGCTTGAGTTTTTCAAGCTGTTCTCATGCACCGTTTGTAAGTTTTACTATGAAAAGTAATGCACCAAAATTCGGAAATATCATACATAATTATGAGCCAGTAATTCATGTATAACCCACATATACTGGAAGGCTGCAATCATGTGACCAGTGCGCTGAAGAGAGTAAATAAAGAGGGAAGTGTGCTTATAAGGAGGAAGGTTGGGGTGATGGATGGTTACAAACCACAGGACTTTCCCCAGGAGACTTGAGTGAGCTTTGATTCATTTTAAGTTATGTCTTCACTATGTTTTTTTCCTATACCTAACCACAGTTACTTTTCTAACCTACACCTAAAGATGCCCAAATATGTTTCTTTTTCTAAACCTAACCAAAGTAACTTTATGTTAGATAACTTTACATAAAGTACATAACGTCATTCATGGGGCACTAATTTGTAGGATACCATTGTGTGAGGATACGTTGTGTGTTTGGATACTTTCAGAGTGTTCATGTATCACCTACACTTGGTTTACAATTTAAAAAAGACATGGAAATGTGAGTTTTTACAATATAGGACTTTTAATATAACAGATAACTGTCTAAATACGATCATGCCTGTGTGTGATTTTTTTTTTTACTGGTACCAAGGAAGGTCTTGTTTGTTAGGTTTCTTTAAAAGCACAGATGTTGATCATATCTTGTATTTTTTTCTAACTTGTTGTAAACTGCCAGTATTGAATGCATTGCGCAACTGAAACCAAATTTAGACGACATTTGTAAATGTCTTTATTCAACAATCCTGCAAAGAATTGATGGCATTTCACCAATAGGTGGCAGTGTTTAAAGAACTCTAGAACTAAATACTAATGCATCTTGAAACGTTCTGGATTTTGTTATGATATTTACTGTTTTATTTTGAAGTACTTACCTCTTGTGTCATTGCAGTTTCCTGTGTTTTCCAGCCTTTCATCAACCACACCTGCTGCCACCTACTCACCTGCCCCTATCTTCTCATCCATCCCTGTGTACATATACCCACCAGCTCCTCATGTTTCTGCCAGATTGTCTTTGGTCGTTTGTGTCGTAGCTTTCTAGCACTTTGATTCCCTGGATTTTTCGAACCTTGCCTGTTTTGGATTTAAGGATTTTTTTGCCTACTCCCTGTCTGTTTTGTTTGGGGTTTTTTTTGGACTCCTTGTTTGTGTATTACGTTTTTGGACTGAAGTAAAGACTGTGCTTTTTTTTTTAACCCTGCTCTGCCTCTTGTATGTTCTCTGCATTTGAGTCTGAATTTTCACCCCAGATATTACACATCTGACCAATCTTAAATTTTGCACAATTTATTTTGTACAAAGTCAGGATATAGACACTATAAAAAAATCCCTAATTGTCAGTCACATGTCTATTTTGATGCAGATCTAGATCTAGAATTAAAAAATCATTTAAAACATCTACCACTTGTCCTCTACCCTTTTCATGTTTGCGATTTCTCTGCACAATCCCGTCATTCGCATGTTCTATTTGTTGCAGACGTCGTGTTCCCTGTGTGGCAGTCAAACATATCAAGCAGCTGTAGCCATTTCAAAACCTTTGTGCATGTTGTGACTGCTGGCAGTATTATCACAGCGTGGCATGTCACTCCAGCTTAGGTGGCTCGCAGGGAGCCCAGGTCGCTGTGTAGCTGGACGGCCTCATCCCTGACTCATTCCTCTGCTGAGTGCACAGCAAGGTTATGTCATTCCAGCAGGCATACACAGTGTGGAGGAATGGCTTCTGCCAGGCTGCATCACAGCCGCGCAGCTCCTGTTTGGATGAACACAGTTTATGCTCTCTATGCTCTCTCCCGCTCTCTCTCTCTCTCTCTCTCTGTCTCACAACAAAGTTATTTTCACATCAGTGTGAGGCTGTCAGCAAGGCCGCAGTCACCTCACTCTCAACTTACCGCACTGTAAATGAGAGCACTCACAGCTAGTTTGATTCGAAATTACATACCAAGCAGTCAGGGCATTTGCTCAAGTCAAACATCTTCAGAGCAGGTGCAAAACAAGGTGAAAATAAAAGACATGGGGCTCTATGTGCTCACTGTTAGTGCACTTCAATAGCTTCCACTCTAGCATACAAGTTTTGTGCACGTATGTTGTCCATCTTGTCGACTGGTGTTCACTAGAATTTCCAGCTCTTCAATACTTTGACTTCAATTGATATTTTAACATAGTGCTCACACTTTTAACACTTTTTCTATTTTCAGCCTCCTCATTGAATTAGTATTTAACCTTCACTCAATAGTTGTATTTCAGCCGCCACTTCAAATGGTATTTCAAATGTTTCAAATGCTAATTTTCAGCAGTGAGCACATGCAAATTTTATTATTCTAGTTGGATTAATGAGCCTTTTTTACTATTATGTTCATCTGGCTGTTGATGATTTTATGAACAATGGATCTCCGACTCGTCTCATCTTGTGTGAATGTTTATGATGCTTTGACTTCAGCCTGAGGCAAAAATTCGAAAGCTGTTAAAATACAGCGTGTCATTTCGCTGTTTCTGTATTCTGGGTTTCAGGAAACAAGATTTAAGTGCCACAGAAATTACCTTTGCTTAGAGTGGCAACCTGCTGTTTTTGACATTATGTCCTTTTTGTTTCAAACAGCCGGGGGAAAGATACTTTATCTGTTAAGTTATGACCAGAGAGGAAGATAAAAGGAGCTGAAATAATAAGCTTCACATAAACCAGCCAGGATACAGAAATGGATTAGCTTCACACATGGTCCTGTTATTATATGGCTGCAAAAAAGAAACTTCACAGCAAATCATAACATTTGATACTGACATTTTCTTT
Organism: Epinephelus moara; assembly: GCF_006386435.1. Taxonomy (NCBI): domain Eukaryota; kingdom Metazoa; phylum Chordata; class Actinopteri; order Perciformes; family Serranidae; genus Epinephelus; species Epinephelus moara. Next base: position 16,175,709 of record NC_065517.1, read on the forward strand.
TAAAAGCATTCAAATTTGTGTTATTTTATAGCTAATTTATTAATGTTGTTTGTTAACTAAGTTGTGGGGGGCAACATCGGAACCTTAAGAGCGCCGAATGTGCTAGGTCCAACACTGATCAAGATGCTGATTAAACGGCATGATAACTTCTAGGGGTGCCCCCTAATGGTCGGCCAAAAGCTAGCCGACCAGAAAGGTCATTAGTCTGCAAGATTTCATTGGTTGCTTAATCACAGAAAAAAACAAACACATGTGAAACTCTATTAGGAGCTGCGCCTTGTCAAAATAAATCAAAACCTATATGACAGGAGCTTGTCGGAATTTAATTTGAAAGGACAGACACAGGAAGAGGCCACACTCAGCAGTCAGACAAGAGTCACGTTAACTTCCAAGGATGGTACTTGCTGTTATTCCACAGGCTAGTTAATAACATGACGTATCATCTGAAACATGTCAGTAGCTACATGCCCATTAGCCACTTAGCACAATCATTACTGCTTTGCCAACAGCGTCATTAACAGGCGGCTCGCTCAGTGTGTGACGTGCACTTGTAGATAAAATATAGGCCTATATTAATGAAGGTTCATTAGTACGGTTTTGTATTTCTCTGTTATGTAGCACAGTGTTAACAATGTTACTGATACTATTCTTTCTCACACCTTCAACTCAAACCATTGTGTTGCCCCGCCCAAAATATATAATTTAATAATCAAATTAATATCATAAACATGCAGGCGGCTAGTCGACTAATGGCCCTAAATGACGACTGTTGGTCGACTACGAAAATTCTTAGTCAGGGGCAGCCCTTACTACTACACAGGTATGCGTAAGGCTGTTCACAATAAAAGGCCAGTCTAAAATGAGAAGTATGAAGTGCTCAATAACACAGATTTGAACGATTTGCAACCACAATTTTGAGAAAAACAAGTCTTGTGTGTCACTGTCTGGGAGCAAAACCAAAAGTGCTGCCTTTATATTTTTGCTCAGTGTACTTTCACCTCTCAGTCTGACTGTGACGCAGTGCTAGCGCCCATAAAATCATTCACTCCCAGCTTATTATCTAACCAATTGTTCTCTACTTTTGCCAGTGTTTATCAAGCTGATTCATCTACAGGAAATGAAATGACTTCGTATTTTGTAGCTACTCATTAGCTGTATTGTTCATTAAATTACCGGACCTGATGTCATAGTCATTTTTCTCAACAGTGCAAAAACAAATCCATTCACAGCTTGATTCATAGTTGTAATAACTGTTTAGTACATCAGCACTTCAGCAGCCTGAACTGGCGATAACAAAGGTCATTATCAATGCAGGACTGCTGTGTTATATCACACTATGTTATTCAGGTGTTTGTATGATTGCGTCCACCTCCTGGATCACTGTAAAGGACAGGAAACACAAAGCTGTCTGTCAGCCCCTCACTTTGCTACCAAGGTGAATGCATTCATACTAAAGTCAAAAGGGAAAAAACTAATTCATTTCTTCCTACAGAATGTTCCAAAACAAAATCACATTGAAGCAGCACACTTACAGAGCTTCTTATTTTTCAGGCTTGACAACCACAATTACAATTCCCCATTGTTATACCCACCCATTACCCTTGGAAACTGAAAGGCATTGAAAAGCTTGACACATGGTGAAGGCGCAGAAGCGAGCCAGTCTCTCTCTCTCCCTCAAAAAAAAAAAAAAGCCCTGAACGGTACCTGGAGAGTCAGCAGCTGTGCCACGCACTACTGTGTTGAAAGCTTGATGAAAACAGTGCTGCACTTGACTTCCAATCTACCACACTTGGGAAGGGGTGTAGATTTTGAATGAGCTTGATATCCACTGAATGAGAAATAAATGCCTCTCTTAAGTACCTGTCAGCAATGCGAGCAGCAGCTGTGTTACGCTTCACTCCAAGCTTTTTTAAAGCATCTTTGGCTGAATACGAGGGATGTGGAGGTTATTGAATAAGCTCATAAAAAAGTAAATGCTCACATAAATACACAACAGATTACACTTTCATTTGACATTTTAGACACTTAGCTGACACGCTTTTAATCTCAAGGAATTTAAAGCAGTAGAATAACCTTCAATTGCTACATCGCCCACAAATAAAACCCAAAATCAGGAAGTAATGAGGATTCATTGACTTTAAAATACACATAGATTGCATACACATGGCACCTATTTAATAAAACTAACTTATCATCTCATCAGAAAAACAGCCATCAAATGCAATATTTTCTAGTGATAAAAACTTTAATCAAAACTTTTGATCAAAGTCGGTTCACAAAATTGGGCTTTTTCCTGCATCCACATCAAGCCGTTTATAAGGCTAAGTTCATGTGAGTCATTTAACTAAAAGTCTACAACTATGCTCGCTCCCTGGAGCGCAGCAGGGCTTTGAGCTAAATGCTAATGTCAGCATGCTAACCACAGCCACAAATTTAACATGCTGCCAAAGCCAATACTAATATCCCGATGTTCAGCAGGTATAATGCTTACCATGTTTACCTTAGTCTATGCTAACATTGCTCATTAAATTAAACACAAAGTAGATTTGAGGCTTTTGGAAACAGAATTAATTTTACAATTTGGTCATGAAAGAAAGTTTTAAAAAAGTTACATTTTGACTGGATGATGGTGAAAGATGAGGGGGTAGTTCAATCAGGAGAGACAGTGGAATGAAGTAGAGATAATATTTAACACAGAATATTAGTATACAGATTAACAGATGATTTGTGTTGATTAAGATTTAATAGAATCGCTTGGACACCAGAGGGAGATGTTTTGTGACTGAGGGACAACTGAGTGGCAGCAGGATAAATCCCCCCATGGAGTCCAGGCACTGGTGGTGGTGGTGATGGTGGCTGATGACTCTGAGGATGATGGCTAATGAGGCGTGTGAGGCTGATGAATCTGTAAAGACTACGCGGTGATGGGGAGGTGGAGGGCGTGCACCGTGGCAGCAAGACAGAACTACGGCAGAGAAAGAACCATATTTAGGAGCAGTAAGATGATAGGCTGACAGAGAAGGTGTGTCACTGTGCTATTGGTTGATTGTGAATCAGGTGATGACTCAATTGACTGACCCAGACAATGACACCTAGAGATAGTGAGTGAGCATACGTGGGTGAGAAAGAAACTTAAGCCTGAGAATAAAAATGATTGTCTCCCTGACTGAACTTTTGCTAGAGGGTCATTTGACAAAAAGCACTCAAGGTACACTTACAGTACAAGCAAACCAAAACTCAACAACAGTATAAAACCATCTTTCAGTCACCATCAATTTGTGACTGGACCCTGATTATTTTTCAGTGAGGAGGGACAAACTCGGGGGCTGAAAAATGAAGCCAGGAGAAGTACCAAAAACTGCAGTTCCCTGAATGGCCACTTGGGGCTGGCTCACAAAAGCGAGTCAGCCCCAAATTAAATGCCCAGTTTTACAGCAGAAATAAACATGTTTACAGCCTCGTACTTTTTTATTTTTGTCTCTATAGTAGAATTAAGCATTCATGAAAACTGTACAGGTAGTGAATTTTTATGGAACTCACTTGTTTATATATGTAAGGTTTAAAGTTATGCATAATTAGGCACGATGAGGCTTTGAGTGACAGGCTGTCTGCGAGGCGTTGCCTTGGGCTCTCAGTCAGACCTACCCCTCGCTTCTCCACAGCCTAATTCACACTCTCGTTCAAATAGGGTTATCTTGGGTCACCTCTGGCTCCAGAAATTCAAGATGGTGACAGCCAAAATGCCAAATTCGTGGCTTTAAAACAGGAGACAACAACATATACAACAACTATGGAGACTGACTGGTGTCTGGAGCCAGCCTCAAGTGGTCATTAGAGGAACTGCAGTTTTTATTACTTCGTGTTGACTTCTTCTCTTTTTTTTAGCCTTAGAGGTTGCTCCTTGGTCCAAACACAACATACTCAGGCTAAAGTGATAAGACCCTCTAGTGGCCCCAGGAATTATGACCCTTGTCCAAAAGCTTAATCAAACATTAATCATGGCAGTATGAAATCAAAAAACAGCGACAGTGGTGTCAAATCAGAAAACACGTATATGTGTCTTTTGCACTGGCAATCACAAAGGATGTATTCCACTGTATTATTTAGAGGACTTGTCAGCACACACAACACACAAGCAAAAAAAAAAAAAAAAAGAAAGCCCTTGCCCTTCCAACAAGGGCACAGCCACGTATTTACTGATTCAGGGAGAGCTGATAACAAGCAACATGTCCACCTTTTGCCAATACAGCGACCTATACGGACACAGTGACCCACGCCTCCAATCTTATTCGAACTACCTCTATATGTTCAAAGTGTGGAGACCCCCTTTATCAGATGACACATTCTTTACAGTGCAGTGCTGACACAGCACCCACTGATAATACAGCGTAATTTGTGTGTCATCTTCTTTGTGCCGAGTTCCTGTTTGCCTCATGCTACATTAAAATGCCTCCGTACCTGTCCTCCTTTCGCCATCCTCTTCCTCCCATCTCATCTTCTAATCCTCTTTTCACCACAGCTCTATTCTCCTCTCCTCCGTCTCTCTCCCTCCATATTTTACATACATTTCCTGACCCTCTCCTCCTCCTCCTCCTCCTCCTCCACTGCCTCATTAGTATTCATGACAGTATGGCCTATCTATCCAAGTGAAATGCTGTTGCATTTAGAAATGTTGCAGCGCCTCAGCCATCACCTTCCCGGCTAATTTCGGATCATCATGATGAAAAATCACCAAGGCTTCCCTGGAGCCTCTGTGTGTGCATGTGTCCGTGTGTGTGTCCGTGTGTGTGTGTGTGTTAAGGAGGAAGTGTCTGTGTTAGGGGGTTTACGGGGATTAAAGCAGGATGTCGGATATTAAATGGGGCCTGCAACCTCACCTAACGTCATCGCATGCAATACTGCATCTACAAACACGGTATAGGATGCTGAGTTTAAGTGTGTGTGTGTGTGTGTGTGTGTGTGTGTGTGTGTGTGTGTGTGTGTGTGTGTTGGAGAGTTATTGTCTGTTTTGTCTCTAGGGGGTCATTGTGATCAATGAAGACCTGCCCTCTTCTTTTTTTGCCCTTTTGAATGGCTTTCAACCGGGGCAGCAGCACAAAGAGCCAAACAGCAGTTTATCCTCCTCATTTATCTTTCACAGCATCTTGTTCTGCTTCCCACAAGGCCAGGTGTAGGTACCTGTGTGTCTGTGTGTGTGTTTGTGAGCAAAGGACAGTATTTATTTTTTCACTCCGCTCTGAGATAGATAGGTCATAAGTCAGTGTGACTTTTTCTTTGTTTTCATGAATGATTCAGCCGGCTGACAAACTAATAAACTACCACCGTCTCGGAGAGCGAAGCGAACCAACAGCAGCAGCGGCGTCACAGAGGTCCACCTGAGTACCTCTTCAATACTTTATGTTCTTTGTTCCCGACTTCACTTTGAAAGAAACACTGGAGAGATTGATAGGAGGATACAAAGGTTTGTTTTCGACGACTAATACGACTGGTTGTGAATCATACCGAAGGCAGGTCTGGTGGTTCAGCCGGTGTAAGTCTGAATATCTGCAGGTCATCTCAAAATGTCTCCAATCTGAAATTCAACAAGCTCCTGTGCAAAAACAGAGCTGACATTTTGATTTATACAGTCAGCTTGCTGTCTTCTAAATGAGTTTGTTTTCTTGGCATGAATGCATCAGAAATAATTTAATTGAGGCGGGCCTGTTTATTCTATTTTGATACAGCGTGTCCTTTTGTGAGGGCATGGTACTGGCTGTATGGCTAAGATCCATTAAACAGATCTGCAACACTCCCCGTTTGATTCCAGCTGGAGAGATAAAGGAGTCTAGCCCTTTCATGCATAGTGGTCACTGCAGTCAACAGCTATTTAAAAGCCATTTTCTTGTATATGCATGTTTTTATGCTATAGCTGCACATAAGCCACTAGCGCGTCATGCTATACACTGCCACCCACGGGCAAGTCATTGTAAGTGCAACACAAACCTCTCAAAACCAAGTTGGTCAATGGAGTGCAGGACATGTTGTGCAGCTCAGGAATATCTTGCCAGTCCGTCTATAGCAGGAGACCCCTGAGTAAAACCCTAAGGAGAAATACAGTAGTACTGATTTTATGTAGGAGGGAAATTACAATTAATCATCTGTCCGTTAAACTGAACATCATGCATCCAGCAGGAGGATGGAGGAGAAAGAGAGGGAGGAGGTTAAGGAGTCAGGAGTAAAGTTCAACACTTTTGCATTGCATTGAACAGAATTAGAATAAATGAATATTTGTAAACACACTTAACAGCATTAGAAATATATATTTGTTGTGTCACATACAATTTTATTCATTGGTTTAGATTTTTTCAGTTGAAAACTTAAACCCATGCTGTCCACCCGAGTGGACATGTGTAAAGGTCCTTGAAAAAATTCCTAAACAGGAATAAAAAACCCTTTGGAAAAAAGAAACTTGCGGTAATCATAATTCATGCATCTCAGGTCATTCCAAGACCAAGAGCCGTAACAGAATAGACTCCATTTTCCAGCTTGAGTCTGCACAGGTGGTACCTTTAAGCATAGACAGTTACTGGATCTACTAAAACATTTTCTATACACACAAAACACCATTTCCCTCAAATATTGTTCACAAATCTGTCTAAATCTGTGTTAGTGAGCACTTCTCCTTTGCCGAGATAATCCATCCCACCTCACAGGTGTGGCATATCAAGATACTGATTAGACAGCATGAATATTGCACAGGTGTGCCTTAGGCTGGCCACAAAAAAAGGCCACTCTGAAATGTGCAGTTTTGCTTTATTGGGGGGGTCAGAAACCAGTCAGTATCTGGTGTGACCACCATTTGCTTCACGCAGTGCAACACATCTCCTTCGCATAGAGTTGATCAGGTTGTTGATTGTGGCCTGTGGAATGTTGGTCCACTCCTCTTCAATGGCTGTGCGAAGTTGCTGGATATTGGCAGGAACTGGAACACGCTGTCGTATACGCTGATCCAGAGCATCCCAAACATGCTCAATGGGTGACATGTCCGGTGAGTATGCTGGCCATGCAAGAACTGGGATGTTTT